>NC_081831.1:81595840-81913652 GCF_030867095.1 Alligator mississippiensis
CAAGCTTTGCAGGCGGCACGATAGGGACCAAATCGCCTTTTGCCCGTGCCCGCCTGGCCAAACTGAAGAGTCAGTGTACAAAGAAGTCCTTCCCTTGAACCCATGCTGTTGCCTGAGGGAGAAACGGTTGACCCTTTCCTGGGCTCGGGTCTGATTTGTGCCAAGCAGGGCAGCACGCACGCATCCTGGTCTGGTTCTCTGCCAAGCAAAAGGTCGGTGAAGAAAATGCTGTGCGTGACCTGGAGGAGATGGTGTCTTGCTAACCCTTGTTTTGCTGTGGGCTGTCGTCTCCAGGTTGGGATTCTTCAAGTGCAACCCACGTTGGGAGAATCAGCACCCTAGGAAAGGAAGGGAGCTCAGGGGGTCACATCCAGTCCAGCCCCCTGCTCCAAGCAGGACCAGCCCCAACTCCATCATCCCAGACAAGGCCTTGTCTAGCTGGGTGTTGAACACCTCCATGGATGGAGACTGCGCCACCTCTCTGGGGAGCCTGTTGCAGCGCTTCACCACCCTCCTAGGGAGAAAGTTTTTCCTAATGTCCAACCTCAACTTCCCTTGCTGCAGCCTGAGCCCATTGCTCCTTGTCCTGCCACCTGCCCCCACTGAGACCAGCCCAGCTCCATCCTCTTTGCAGCCCCCCTGCAGGGAGGTGAAGGCTCCTATCAAATCCCCCCTCACTTCTCTTCTCAAGGGGGAGCTCATTTCTGCTCATTGTGCATCTCACTGATTCCTGTTCAGTCACAAAAGAAGTTGATTTTAAAACATGCATTTGTCTCCTATTGAGGTTGCTGCAATCACGTGCGTGTCAGTGAGAGAAGACACAGCCTGCTGCCGCGAAGCAGAGAGGAGAGGTCAGAATAGGGGGAAGGTTTCTCCAAGTGCACATGACTAGATCTCGAGGTATTTATAAGTGATTACTTGCATAAAGCAACCGAGGAGGACGTTCCTCCTACTGTGTGCGCGATACCAAGCATTCAAGACGCGAGGGAATCGTTTAGATCCTTCAGTGCGACCTGCAGCGAGTTCAAATGCAGCTGTTACGAAGCGGCTCCTGCGTACATGTGATTTGCCAGGTCTGGAGCAGCCGGCCCTTTGCTTTCCAGCAGGCTGCCGACGGGTTTCACGTACAACGCTACATCTGCTTTTCCGTACCGGGAAACCCCGGGGGAAATGCAACGACGCTGCGCGGTGCCGTGAGCTGACCCCCAAACGCGTTGGATGCAGGCGTTAGGTGAAGAGGGCAGCTACGAGAGCCACTCTGGAGCTTCAGAAATGCTTTTTTTTGGTTTTTTTTGAAAAAAATGTCTTCAAAAACAGGGCAAATGGGGTGAACCAAAAAGCAATGAATTTAGGACGGATGAAAGCGTCGCCTTTTGTTTCCAGACAAGGGTTGATTGGCTGGCTGGCTTCCTTCTCAGATACGCATACATTTCAGTGCAGAAGGCAGGTGTGCGAGAGAACTACTCTTCCTGGCCGTAGCCCGCGGGTGCCCAAAGTAGAGCAGGCCGAAGTAACAGCTTGCTTGCAAGGGCAGCTGATGCAAGCAGGAATGCAAGTGCTAGGGCAGGTCACAGGACGGGAAATGAATCATCTCTGCAACTTGCAGTTCCTAGAAATGGAGTCGTTCGTGCAGCTATCAGATGGGTGCGAGGCTGGTCCTCCGGCTGTTGTTCCCTGCACCTTCACCATGCCTGTCCTAGGAGGAGCAGCATGAAATGCAAGTGAAAAAGGGATGCGATGGGTAGGGCACATTTAAGAGATAGTGATGTTCCCCCCCCAAAGGAGTTGGCATCACACCATGCTGGAGCTGGGAGCTACCTGAAAAGCTCGGGGAGAACAGGCGCCGCGCTCGGGCAGCACCCCACGAAGGGTCCGGATGCCCCTCGCGTGAGACAGGAAGAGCCAGGAGGACGATGTGCTGCCTAGTGAGAGCAGCCCCACGAGCGAGGAGGAAGCGCAAGGCGCTCTCCTCGCCACCTGGACGCAGACCCGCCTGAACCCACCTGCTCTGCGAAGCCGCAGCATCAGGATTTTCCAGTCCTTGAAACTCTCCCTCTCCCCCTTTCCTTTACCGAGGACAAGACCTCGAGTTCCCTGCGACAGCACCATTGGCGTTTCCCACCACCTTTTGCCTTTTCCTGGAAATCCTGGGATGTGTGCAGGACTTTGGCCTGGATGTTTCAGCCACCCCCTGCCTCCCTCTCCCTGCTGTTCCCATTACTTACCAGGTATCTCATCATTGTCCTTCCTTTGCCTTCCCCAGATTGCACTGGCTCCATGCAGATTTGCTGCCCTCTTGCTTTTGCAGTCCTTCATCCGGACTAGAAGACAGCAACCGGAGACAAGTCCTCACCCTCGTGAGCCCTAGTATTAAAGGAGCGATCCTCCAGGCACCGTCAGTCTAGTCCAGTTCTGTACCATACTAACCAGCTAACTCCTTCACTGGTTGTCTCAACACGGGAGCCAGGGGCCGAGCAGGCCATGGGGAATGAGCCTCTGTCCCGTTAGAGATGAGGCTGGTTCTCCTCCCCAGAGATGGTACCTAGAGCATCTTGGCCACATGAGTTCCTCATCTTGCTGCCGTCCGCTGGCACCTTTCCCGCATGCCACACAACGCTGCCGCTACGAGGTCCTGTGGGTCCCCGCTAGCATGGACAAGGGCAGCCAGGCTGGAGGTTGTGCTGTTTCTCAGAAGCTCTGTTGGGTGAGAAATGCCCCATCTCCATGTCCAGGTCCCGATGGAGGAAAAGGCAGCGAGCATTGCAGTCAACAGATAGCAAGACCTAGCTTGATCCTATCGGTTGATGAAGCCTAGCATGCGGTTCAGCGCTGAGACAGGCAGCGAGAGCAAAGGAAATGCCCAGGGACTTATTTGGCTTCACACCGTCTGTCCTTAGGAAGGCGACCCTGCCCCGGGCTGTCCTGTTGGCATGCCTCCAGGTGCCCGGGTAGGGCAGCCTGTCTCCTGCAATTCCCCCCAAACGGGGATGAATGCACAGGAGACTCCAGCAGCCAACAACTCGTCTCAGGCCCTTACAAGAGGCTCCCAGTCCTTCACTGCTGGGATGCTAATGGGCTTTAGACTTTGCCTTTAGCCTCGGTAACGAACGTGCCTGCTGATCAGAGCCGGGAGGACTGGACAGCTTCCTGGAGCCTAGCACAGGCCTCGATCCTGGCACATGATTCCTGTCAGATCAAACACCACTGCACTTTGTCATGCCTTGGTTTTTCTGTCTGCAAAATAGTTTCTCTCCCCGAGAGGCAAAAATTGTTCTTTTTCACTGGGTGTCTTGTCACGTTTGGTACATACGGCGCCCAGCACATCTGGAGTCTCGCCTGTGGTTGGGGTTGTGGGTACTGCTGTAATGCAAAATTAAAACCAAGCAATGATGGACCGCAAAGCAGAAGCAACCGAGTCACAAGGAAAAATGCAGGTGCGCAAAAGGTTGAGGCAGACTCAAGCTCGCACTTTGCTTCGGGAAGTCTAAAAGTACCTGTGTATCAGTGGGGTACGCGGGACTTTTAGTTGTAGCATGGCTTAAACCCGTTTAATTCATGAGCAGACCAAATGGAAAGTCAGAGTTTGGAACGAGGCAGTTCTGTGCACAGAGGTCGTCCCCGCACCTTTCCAAAACCACCAGAACAACAGCCGTCTATCTGGGATCATTACCAAACCATTACTAGGGCCCATATTTCCATCTGAGAGCTTACCACACTTGGGAGAAATTGTTGCTGGAGAGACATGCATACGTCAGGGCTCCTCACTGTTTATAGCAACAAGAACGCACAGAAAAGTCATATATTCCAAGTCCCCCAAAGGGCGTATGAGGAATATAAAGCCCTTATTCTTCCCCTGCCCGGCAAACAATCTGGCCCATTGCTTTCACACTCAATCTTACGCCTTTCTGTTGCTAGAGGCAAGGATTTTTTGCGATAGCTTTTAATCGGACCAAGTAGTCTAAACATCTGGCACCATCTAGTGGAAACGAGCTCCACGTCTGGTCACGGTTCACGTCTGGGCTCAACGAAATACTCCTGTCTGCTACTGCACGGTACCCCTACACGCAGCAAGGGCATCGAGGCTGGACGTTAGGAACAACTTTCTAAGGCAGGGTGGGTAAGCACCGGGACAGGCTGCATCCGGAGGCTGCGAATTCTCCATCCCTGAACGCGTGCTCTGTGCAGGGTGAGGCAGACATTTAGCTGGGGTGGTTTAGACTGGGACTACCGTGTCTGGGGGAGACTTGGGGGGCTGCAGCCGTGTGATTCGGTGTTGGTGGGGGGTCTGTACAGATGATGGGATCCACCAAGTATTGAGGGAGTCCTTTGGGTTTTTGTATGAACACAAATGGAGTAAGGTATTAGAAATCTTGCAGGGTGCCAATAATTTGAATGCTGTTATCTGCCTGTGCAGCAGCACCGGGGCACTGTAGAGCAGTGCTATACAGACAAATCACCTTGCTTAACGTCTGGACCAACTCAATTTCCCACAAAACTTGCGTAATACCCCACTGCAGACAGAATTGAATTTCTTACAGACCTGGGAACCAAATCTTCATCTGCGCACACTTCCAGTTCTTGTGCACATGCACGTTGCTTTCATAAAAGCAGATGCCATTAGAGAGCACCTTTGTTTCGCAGCACCCATCAATTTGTCTCCTGCCTTGTACCGAGACTGAAGCGGTGTGGGGCCAAGCACACCTTCTGGCTTTGTTTGCACGGTGCCTGGCACGCGGGGATCCTGGCAGGTCTCCCCGGCACTATCGTAACATGCTGCAGCATCCAACTACCGCTCGTGGTGAGTCACTTCAACGGGAAGAATAAAGCAGCATAAGGCTAATCGAGCCCAGATCTTCTCAGAGCTCCTTTTCACGCTGGCTCAGTGACAGATGAACTCTTCCCCAGCAGCACGTGCTTGCTGCGGTGCGTCGCCAGAGCCGAGGGAGAACGGAGGTGTCCGAGAATTACGTTACGTGCCTATCCATGCCTTGCTACTCTGCTTGGCTTCGTGGTGGTGGGCAGAGGGCTCTAACACTTCAGGTGGGGTTGTGCTGTCGGGGCTGTACTGCTGGTGAACCAAGGGAAAGAAGTCAGCATCTTGGGAGTCACAGGAGATGCCTCATTTAAGCATCTCTGTTTCCACAGAGGGGAAAACAGGTCTTCCTCCCGCAGGAGGCTCCAGGAGTTGGTGTCTGACCTACTGGGAACGCAGCTGGCTCCATAGTACAGGGGCACCTGGTAGAGCGTGCAGTGCAGAAAACCACAGCCCCGTGGTAGAGTGAACGTGCGGTTTGTTGTACGAGCCACATTAGGATCAGGGCCCTGTTGCACAAATAGGACGGGCCCAGCCAGAAGGCCTTGCACTTTAGGATAAGATGCAACAAGTTAGAATAGGGGGAGCCAGGAGAGAAGGGTAGAAAAAGGAAGAGGCAGTGGGTACTTGCATTAACACGAACTGCCTTTGGGCACCGCTGGGTGGGAGCAGGTCGTGGGTTTTGGCGCACTGATCTCCACACCATTCGAACTACTGGTAACAAACACTTGACAGCAGAAGCCGTGGGAGCTGAAGGTGTAAAACCCCGACCCGCTGCGGGCTGAGATCAGACATGAATGCTAACCCCAAACCTGTTCAGGGCACACGTTTCAAATAGGTCTTGCACTCTTCTCAAGCGAGTTTCACTTAATGCCACCCACTGCTCGGACAACAGTACCCATCAACGCTCAAGACACTGGACTTCGCGGGTCATGAAGTGCGCGCACAATTAGCAGAGCTCGCAGCCGCTAGAGACAAACAACGCCTTGATTGTTCTGGTGTCAAGCAGGTTACATGCGATTGTGACCACAACTCACTATTAGATATCCACCAGCTCTTTAAGAGAGCTGAGAGGCCACGTAGAAAACACTTTCATCTCTCGGGCTGGACAGTAAAACTAATTAAAACAAAACTAAACAAAACAGGTGTGACCCGGCTGACAGTCAGTGCTCATCATGAGTATTATCAGGGGAAAGGTACCACTGAGGTACAGCATGAGTCACCTCCAGTTTTTAACCTACCTGCACAGCTGCAATAAGCAGGGTCTGCTTCAAACCTGTTTTTGCTGGAACCGCAGGTGAAGCTGCCCAAGTGAGCAGGTCCATGGGGAGGGGGTCCAGCCGATGGAAAGCTAAAGCAGAAGAGCCTGGGCAAGCTTCTGAAGACTGCATCAGCGCAATGGTCCTGTGTGTCGGGTGGGATCTCACCAGCGCCAGGGAAACGCACCCGACACCAAGCACCATTTCAACTACACCACCCCCGTTGATGCTTTAGGACCAGCTCCCTTCATTTTTGCTATCAATTCTCTCTGCGAGAGGAAGCCGGAGCATTTCTATTCACTCCTTTCAGCTGCCATAATCAAGAGGAAATGTCCCGTGTGACTTTCCTGTACGACAGCACTCGGGCGGCCTGTTCCCTGGAGCCACCACAGACACCGGGGCTGCATTCGTAAGTGGTAAATTAAGCATTTAGTCCAGTATTTAGTCCCTGCTGACTTTCTGCCCCACCAAGCCAGGCTCACCTCTGTGGGCATCTCCGGGTCCTGGATGCCCAAGCTTCTGATGTGGGGCGCTCACCGAATGAGTTTAAAGACTCACGCTGCCTCTCTCAGGCTTTAAATCTGGCAAGGGTCACAAACCATGCGTCCTTTGCCCCTTCCAGCTCCAGGTCAGGCAGCAGGTCTAGCCTCACACGCAGCTCTTAGCAGACTGGCTTCTTGGGATGACACGGGTTAGATGCTTTTTTACCCACGCATCCCAGGGGGACCCCAGGCAGAGAGAGAGAAAGATGGACACCGACTGACCGACCGGGAAGAATAAAAAACAGTCAGAATCCCCCAACATCCCAGAGCACAACAGAGGTAGGGAGCGCCACGTGAAAAGTGCTACGTCCAATACACCACCAAGTGCACCCAGGCTGCGAGTCAGGGGAGCAACCTAGTAGAGCTGCCAGCCAGGAGCAGGTTTAAATGTCTTCATCCAGGAAGTACAATTAAGCACTGAACAGAGCAGTGCCTGTTCACCCTTTTCATACAGGGCCTCTTCGTTTCATTTTACGAATTAAGACAGATTGCCTTCAGGTGCTATGGATTCTCAACTTCTAACCCTGGCAGAGAAGACCAGCAGCCACCTCCCCATAACAACTTCACTAAGTGAAGACAGCTTTCAGACTGTCTAAACTACGCGAGTACTGGTTTCCAAACCAATGAGACACGCGTCTCCCCAATGAGAACGCATTGTGTAACCGATGGGCTTTCCAGAGCGTGCCGCTCCCATTATTTGTATTTGGCAGACAATTTAGTAATAAAAAACCCAATTGTTTCTACCAATGACCTTTCCCAAGTGCTTTCTTGTTCAAGATGCTTCTTCCAATATTAACTTCACACTCAAACTATGCTCGTATTCATCACGCTGCTACAGCGGCACAAAGACAGGATGAGAACAATATTGGGCATATTTTTCTTCCTGTTTCTCTCCCTATGCTCTCATAAAAGAGATATTGAATCCTGTTCAGATATTGGTCACATGGAGTCACACAATAACCCTTCAGCTTGTTTCCACGCAACGTCCACACACAGTCCCCAGCTATTTAAAATTTTCTTTTTGAAGGAAAAAATGCTGTAAAAGTTAGTGAGAGAAAGACGGGGGAGAAAGGAAAAGTAAACGAGTGAAAGCAGGACGGCTCTGAGCTAGGCAGACACTGCAGAGAGACAGAAAGAACCCAAAACAGCCTTTTCCAAGTGTTTGTGACCTATTTTAATGATACATCCTTGACCATCAATAACATTTCATGGGCTCTGTTGCCCAGAACGTTATTTCATAGGTACATCATATGAATATTTACAAAGACGTTCAAATTCAGTAGCTCTAAACAAAAAGACAACTTAAAACATTTTAAACTACAATGTTTAAAAAAATGTAAACAGTTTATTTTACATTGTTGTAAAATATAAGAATTGTTTCTAATGCAGCTTCATCTTTTTCCCCCCCTCGGTGAACGTAGCCTGGTGCCCACAGATCAGGAATGAGACAGAATTCTTTACATAGAAATTGTGCTCAAGTGTGCAAAAAACCCAAAACCAAAACAAAACAACACGTATAAAGGCAGGAATCGGGAGTCCACAACAATTAAAAGACAACAAAAATTCATGTCCTGAAGTTGAGAAATTTATAAAAATGTTTACACATGGTCGCTGATCTATCAGAAACTTGCATAACTTAAATAGTCTGAGCAATAACTACCACAACTCCAAAATATATCAC
This sequence comes from Alligator mississippiensis, assembly GCF_030867095.1. Taxonomy (NCBI): domain Eukaryota; kingdom Metazoa; phylum Chordata; order Crocodylia; family Alligatoridae; genus Alligator; species Alligator mississippiensis. Next base: position 81,604,136 of record NC_081831.1, read on the forward strand.
TTTCCTTAGAAATGGAATTTTGTGCAAAGAGACTGCATTTTCGTTTGAAGCTAGATCATGTCTTTATTATCCCCTTCTCCCCACCGTCCAGGCGCCACAAGCACCACTAATCTGCCTCTTGATAATCGACGTTCAAGGTAGTGCATGTAACCGAAAAGGCACACACACGTGTGAATGTTAATATATTTTCGTGCAGAAACCTGTGCATGTTCACGATCATTTAGCAAAACGACAGTATTTAGAAAATGTAGAGCCTATTGTTGGGCAAGGTTATTCTTACACATTCCCTTCTATTCTACAAGCCCAGGTGTTAATAGGTCAACACTGGTTTCCAAGAGGTCCAATAAGTGAGTAGCTTTAAAATAAAGATTTAAAAATAAATCAGCAAGTGACATTGTTATAGATACTTTGCTTCCATCCACATCACCTATGGAATTTTACTCAGGGTACCATACTTGAATGCTGTCAGTAATAAATAATTAAGATACATTTTTCTTCCTGTTAATGAAGACTTTGATTGCTCCGGTGAAGTCAGCTGATAGAAGCACTTCTGTGTGATCCGTCTTCAAAGCACCTGAAGGAGGGGAAAAGGAAGGAAAGGCTGGTTCAGCTGCACAGAAAACTGCTTATTAAAAAGAGAACGAGTGGTTTGAATAGAAGGCGCGGTCTGCATCGCCATCTAGATGATGCGCCTTACCCTCTTGCACATTATCCAGTGGTTGCCACTGGTCACATGCCAAAATCATATGTGTTCTTTGGGCCAGGGACATTTCATTAATGATACATTTATACAGCACGTATCCCAGTGGGGAAGGGGAGATGGAAGAGACGTGCTTCAACGGCAGGCCCCTCAGAGTCCAAAGAATTGCTTTCATTTGCACATTTAAGAATGACCAGGGGGCCTACGAGCTGGAAGTTTTCAGCCATTTGCTCTCTTCCGCCGTTAAAAAGCTCTGCAGCCCTGGGATGAACAAGCTTTGCCCTCAAGCGGCACTTCCACAGCCCCATGCAGCGCCTTACCAGACGGGATGGTGTCAGACGTTTCAGGATCATCTCCCGTACTTTCAGCTTCTTGTTTTTCCGAAGTTTCCAGCAATACCATCAAACTGGGGTTAGGAGCAAAAATTGCTGATGTGACGACTGCGTTGTGAGCTAAAGAAAAAGAGGAAGTCCACTTTGTATTGAATTCATTTCATTTTGAGAAATACCGGTTCTCTAAAATACAGCGCACCCCCGAGAGTTTCACAGTGTCCGGGCAGCTCAAGGCAACACGAGCCAACACATTCCCTGTGCTTTCAGGGCATCAGCATGGAGGGCAGTACTCGAGTCATCTTATCAGTGACAGCAGATGTCAATACAAGACCCCCGCAGGCACCCACTCCCACAGCTAGGAAATAAAAAGCGACCGCCCGGGCAGGGAAACGCATACAAATGCCCTTTACTGCAGAGCTCCTGCTGCCCAAAAGCCTGGAGGAGTAGGTAGGGCTTTCTGATGGTCTTATTTCTTTAAAAAAGAGAAATAAAGTGACCAATCTACAAGTTTAAGCAGCTCATTTCATTCTCAGAGTCAACTTAATTCCATACAATTAACAGAAAGTTAATTTGGAGATAGTGGCTGTTCTTTTTTAAAGCATTTGGAGGATTTTACATTGCTGCAATGGAGCTAATGCTCCTGCCAACTCAACTGAACGATGGCAGTGCCCCCAGAAGCCTAGCCCAAAGCCGAGCTTCAGCTGGTCAGGCCCCACTTTCTCTGAAAACTTTAACCGTTTCTTGCCATCCTACTTATTCAGCGGCACCAAGTCAAATATTCTAAAGACTTTTCAAGGGAGAAAGTGTCATGACATAAGCAAGGCTCAAAAGATACTAGTGATGTCGTATAGCTTGCTTCTGTATCTGTTAATCAATATGTGCAATTCCCCACAGTTTAATTACTGCTGCCAAAATAAAAGGCCAAAAGGGATTAAAAACATTCAACCCTAAAAGTGTACGAGCTTAGGCAAAACCAAAAAAATACACTGAGATCAAGAAAGCGGATTTTACCTTTGATGCCTTCCCAGAAGTCATTACGGTCTCTTCTGACTGAAGTAAACTTGCTTAAGTCATGATACGTGCTCCAAATATAAACATATTTATCTTCTGAGCCACTTACAATGTAGGTGAAATCATGGCTAGAAATACAAGGGGAGAATTAATTCTACCTTAGTTTTTAGCCAACTTCCCAGCACGGCATCGCTTGTCTTAAAGGGACATGGAAGCGCAGAAAAAAGCACACCCTGCTGGTTAGCATATTAAGTACAGAAATCAGAGATGATTCCGATACCCTGAGAAGAACTGTTAATGAAAAAAACAACCCCCAACACCACATACATGTTAGTTACTGGAGAGATGTAACGATTGCATCCGAATCTAAAAAAGAACTCGGGCAACAGAGCAGCAAGGAACGAACATCAGCGATCGTGGAAAAAAGTGACAGAGTAACCCCAGGGCTTCACGTGGCAGCACAACTGTCCGATACAGCGGGAAGCCCAGGTCTAACACAACCATCAGCCCATTCACGTAGTATGCACGCACAGGTCTTGCCACCCTTTTCGAAAAGGTGCGCCCCCAACAACTGACAACGGCAGCTGCAGAAACCCAGCTTGGTGATGTTGCACAGAAGTCGTGCTCCTGCCGCTGCCGATAGTATAGAGCCCATTCTTCGAGTTTATTAGGAACCCCCTCCAAACTGCAAGTAAGCGACTCGTACAAAAAACAAGTACTTTTCTGTGCTGCCGACAACCGGAAACGAGGATCTAGGGAGGCGTGCAGTGATAAAGGTGCGCATTTTACAGTCGGTTTTGACATGGGACCTAGAAGCACACGATGCGGGTATGACAAACTGCAAGGACTACAGGCTTTGAAGAAACAGTAAGTGGCAGATGACAGGTAATGCATACGCAAAACAGGCCGTGTCAAGGTAGCCTATGCAGTCCTCAGTCGGAGTGCTTCTGGGGCAATCCTGCTGGTCCTGGGACTTGAAATAGGTTTGCTATTTAAACGTCCGGAGTGTAGTCTACACGCTTGTACGCAGGAACGTCCCAGCTCTGGTCATCTCCATCACCATCAGCTCTCCAGCAGCTGACTGCAGAATGGCAGCTGGCAACCAAGATGTGGAGTTTTGCTACACTCCTTCTCAAGCAGCTGAGCACGAGACAAGAATGAATGCCAGAGTAGCTTTCGAGTTGAGCACAGACCCGAGACTGCCCCTTTTCTCAAGAACGGGCTCTGTCACCGGCTTGGCCTAAAGTATAGCACTAAAAGGAAGAGAGAGTACCTGAAACTGGCTTTGATTTGGCTGCTGCTGTTGACGTAACCTTTGTATTTCATGGATAAGGACAAATCTCTTAAATCGTAGAGTCTGATCCTGGAATCGTTTGAGGTCACTAGTATCTGGAAGGGAAATGAGGTGTAAACACATTAGAGGAGGTGTAAAAACCTGATTTCTAATTATAAACGACAAATTAGTTATGCTAAACCCAACCCTTAGGGTTAACAACTCGGCTGAGACACGGTCAGAGCTCAGTCAAGCTATGAAGCAGAAGTCTTTCTAGGCTCTTGGAGAGCTTGCCACTTGCACTTGGCCTATCACAAAACTCAGCCCAGAGCAACTGGAACAAGAGGCATCACTTCTAACAGTTCTGCATTTTCAGTCCAGGTGAGGAGACAGACACACGACAGAGATTACAAAGTTGTTACAACCAACTCTTGTTTACAACAAACCCCAGCTTCTACCAGTCCTCACAGCTGGAACCGAATGTTTCGTTATGATGACGGGCAAAGTGACTCACACAACCGTAGCAAACACCCTGTTCTTAATGGACTCTCCTGGCTCTACAGCCGTAAGTGCCAAGTCCTGTCCTGTAATGATGATCCATCAGGAGAGAGCTGGTATGCCATTCACGGGGCACAGCTGGGGAACAGGAGCGACCTCGTAAAGACTGGCAAAATATCAATCACATAAGCAAATGAAATTTTACTTGGTCAGAGAGGGTTTTGGTAGCTCCCTGTTCATGCTCTTCAGGATCAGGAATTAAGTACACAATTTAAACGGGGAAGCCTGGAAAAGGTATGGGGGAAAGCAACAACTCAAGACAGGGCAAGGAAGAATCGAGTCGACTTGCGCCTTCATAGCACGCTGGAAATGGAACCAGGTGTGCAGGGTAGCTAGCGTGCCAGGTGCATTACGAAGTGCAAGCAAACCAGGTAGCCAAATACGTGACAACAACTGGAACCAGGCTGGCGTGGCTTCTTGCCAACAGGCTCTGGTTCCAGGGCACCCGCGGTTCAGCTGCCATTTAAAAACATTCCCCTTGTGACAGGTGCTACACAGCGCATCTTTCGGCTGCTAAGAAAGAGAATTCTTGCCAGAGCTAAGAAGTAAAGTTTAGAAAGCTGCCAATGAGCATGCCACCTCTAACTGGCTGAGGGGTTTTTCTGCATCTGGGCGATGCCCCACCATTTTGTTTTTTATTAGGAGCTGCTGCCCAGCGTGAGTTACACTGGCAGGAGCACAGCATTTCATGACCTAAACCCAAGCCAACAATACCTAATGCATTGGGTTAAATGAGTGAATCGCAATCAGGGTGCCACTGCACCCTGGGGTGCTTTGAGAGCCTTTCGAGGGTGCCACACAACCTCATCACTGTTAGGTGTGCAAACGTGATTCACAAAATAGGCCCAGAGATTTCAAACAGGAATCCATAGTGTCAAAAGCCCTCAGACCTGCTGGGGTCTTCCTGAGTTCTTTGCAACAGAAGAATTACCTGAGTCTTTTTCTGACTAGTCAAAAAAGGACAGGCGTTTTCTGAGGGTGCCTCAAGCTTACAAAGTCTGAGAGCCACCGGACCGGATTACAGGACGTGCAAGTAACGGCAGCTGGTGCAACATTAGTTATGACAGAGTTAGATGGTGATTCAGCAAAAGCACCACAGTGCCGATACAGCAGAAACGTTACAAGACAAGTTCTCCTTGTCCTTAGCCCATTATTCTGTAGCACAGTATTTAAGAGCAGATTCTTTGAGCCAAAATAATTTGACCCCTTTAAATCAGTTCTGATTTTAGGCACTTGTCCCTTACACTGCACCAGGAGACTCATTATGGAAATGGCCACATTTCTGACTACAAAACTGCAGCTTATGAGTCATGATTAACCTACTGCTCGAGTCACATGTGCCATCAGAAGACTTTCCAAATAACTAGTTCTTCCAAAGACAAAATAAGCGTTTCCTAAGGAACTCATCAGCATCCAATCATTTTCGATTCCTACAATATTTATTATGTGGTACGTGCTATTAAAAATGGCATTTTCCTCTCTGCTGCAATCTGAATCCTGTTGCCACAGGGGATTATACTGCAGCAATACTCAATGTCAGGGGTCAGTGAGAGCACAGGTGGCCTTTGAAGTGTACTGTATTGGTACCTTATTTTCTCCAGGCAAGGGTTCAATCCCGGTAATTTTTCTTCCAACTCTGTTCCGCCCTCTGGTAGAACGCACATGTATCTGCGTGTGGTACTTCAAGTGCTAAAAGAGAAATTAAAATGATCCTTAATGGTTTTAAGTGCCAGCTATCACCACACTCAAGGAACATGATTTAAAAACTGGTATTTCTGTGAGAGAAAGGTAAATGACTTAATGTAAAGCCTCCTTTAATTCCTACAAAAACCATCATGTAGGAGCGAAAGTGGCTGTCCTGTCAATAAATGTAATGCGCAGTCCAAGTCTAACTCAATTCCAAAACAGAACGTGTTACCTCCGTGTCGTAGAAGATGCATCTACCGTCGTATGTGCCAATCACTGCGTATTTGCCGTTCTGACAGAAGTTTGCAGCCGTGATTAATTTTGTCTGCCCATCCACTTCGTTCCATAACGCTACTTTTTTGTCAGGAATGTTCCAAAGTCGGAGTTTCCCATCCAGCGAGCCACTTAGGAAGTACCGATCATCCTAACAGAGTACACAGGAATAGGAGGTGCACGGCCTAAAATACAGTCTAACAGTTCACTTAAAACTGGAAGTTTTAACATGGTGAAAAATCATGTTTAATCAAGTTGGCTATTGCAACACAGACCAAAACTCTGCAGTCAGTATAAAGGCGGTAATACGTTACGCAGCATGTCAGCCAGTCACAGCCACACTCTGTGGGGACCAGGGCTTAACAATGGTTGCAATGCAGGACTCTGGTCCAGGAGGGATATTTTCTATGGGCACAGAAGACATTCAGGTATCCAATTTCTAGTGTCAGGTTTTAAATCTGACAGCAAACAGGAGGTGCCCGAGCACCCTTTCAAAATCTTCCCTCTATTCAAACAACAACAAAAGATGGCTACTTACCCTTGGATGGAAAGCTATTGCAGTGACAAAGTCTATGTGCTGGAAACAGCAGAGACACTCTCTTCTGGAGATGTGCCATAATCTGACTGTTTTGTCCATGGAAGAGGAGAGCAAGAAGTAATTCTGTGGAAGCCATTGTAAGGAGATCACTCAAAGACTGGTTATAGGTACCACGCACAAACACAGTTTGGTATCTAGCACTTCATGGTCAGTTCTCATACATTTCCAGGTCCTAGCATCCCAGCAAAAAGTTAATAATGATGAAGAAGTGAACCCTGACTAAATACTAGAGGCTGACCAGTGTTAAATGCAATTCCTTTTTTTTTTTTGCTGGAAGCACAGTTATTAGCTGTCACAACCAGTTTACTAAATGGTGGACCTAGCTGAGAGAACTATGAATAGTAATGTTACTGTTCTGGATCCTAACAGCATTTCCTCCATTTTTTAAATCAGTTGCACTTTTTAATTTAATTTTTTTTCCCACTGACTAGAGAAATTTGGATGGCAATTTTGGAAAGTTAGCCTAATTCCTGCATAGTTCCCACTTGAAGTTGAGGAACATTCCTGATTTATGACACCAAAATTATCTCCCCCACAGCTAGCTGCAAAGTTGACGTTGCAGAAAAGGAACAGCTTAATCCTGCCTAAACATACTGCTCCTTCCAGGAAGACATCCTGAGAAAGAAAGAATTAAAGACAGAAAAATCCTCTTTACACTGTCAGTACTTCAGATATTCCCAGAGCCTTCTAAAGAAGTGTTGCCTGTGGTTTTTAAAAACAAAAGCCCTGCCACATTTTTTTCCTGAAACTGGGTTTCCAAGATTTTTTTCTCTTCTTATACTTCATACTTTGGACTAACATGATACCAAGTGAGGCTGCGAAGGAATTCAGTTCATTCAATTATTTCTCCCTACAATATCTAGGTCCTAGGACTTTAAAATAAAAATGCTATTTTCATCCAACCCAGTTATTGTGGCCCTGGTAGTTCAGCACAGAAAATGCAATTAAAAGCTTTCCTTTAAAAAAAACCCCATGATATAGAACTTAGTGTAGTGAGATTCTCTTATTTTATTTAACAGCAGAGGGGCAGCTTTAAAAGCACATGTGGAATGTCCTGAAGACAAAAATAGCAGTGCTGTTATGAACTGGAAACCACAGGACAGATTAACAGAAATTCCTTTTCCTCCCACCCCAAATTCAGAGTCTTTTCCAGTTATTTCACAAAGCACTATTTAAGGCATTTCTTTCACCTGAGAATTTTGTTCAATCCTGGTTCTGTGTTACATGTTCTGTACTAAGAACTGAAAACATACATTTCTATGATTTTAATAAAGACTCCATTTTTCAACCAATGGCTCTCAGAAATAACGATGGTTGAATGGATGCAAATTAAAATCTAAAAAGCAAATTAAAATCTTTCATTTCTGTATTTTTTGTCTCCTCAGTTGCTTCTGTAGAATCCAACAGGAGTTTTCCATTTTCAATGTTAAGTGAACTGTGCTTAAATGGCTGAGCACCAACACTAACTAGTGGGGCCACTGCAACAAAGCGTTCATGGACACAAGGTCAGCGTGGTTTGCACTATCTAGCTTAACCATTTAAACATGCGCGCCTAAAACATGGCTTAGAGTATGCCTAAAGCTACGAGAATAATGGTTTTGTTTTAATGGCTGAACTCCCCCAAAATAAAAAAGCTCACAAAAAAATATTGTGTTTTAAAAAGTTTAGCTTTCTTTCAGTTAACTCTAGGAAATATCAACACTAAGTATTTCAAAAGGAGTAATTAAAACGTTGCTTCAAAACGCTCAAAACATTTCAACTGTTGGGGGGAGGTTAAACATGTTTAGCTGAAGCTAGGATTTGGCATAAAGGAGTGGTTTTGGTTGAGTCAAACTTGTATTATAGTGACAAAAATGTTTTGCCCAGCTCACATGGAGATAAGCCTTAAATAACCAGTACCAACCATCCCAGCCTCCTCTCTGAGCAGCCTGAACTCTACTGGGAAGGGCATGACACGAACTGAGAAGGCCAAGTTTTCAGTTGTGTTGATTTTTGTTAACAAAGTTTATGGGAAAACAAAACATTTTTAGAGGATCTAAAACTGCACTTAGCAGCAGGTTGTCACATTCCCATGGGAAATATGTGAAACAAATGGACTCTGCTTTATGCCACCGCAGACTGAGCTGTAACATGACATTTAACGGGGTTCTGCTTTATTTCCACTAAAATTATTCTCCGCAGACGACTAGTCTGGCCGTCGGTCTACGGTTACATTTAGCCATAGAAACAATTCCCAGAGACGGGCTATCTTTGAATGCATAAGCATCCTGACCAGAACTTCAGTAAGAGTAAGCAAGCCAGCACAGTCCAGCTGTCCCCAGTGACACAGTGGAAATTTGTGCCTCTCGCACTCAAGTTTAAAGAAGGCTACTGCAGGAGCGAAAAGCTGCAGGGAGATGAGAATGACATGCATGTTCTTACGCTCTATGTTCCACTTATGATAAGTGGAAACCACCCCACTTAGGTTTTTGCCAGTTTTTGGACAGTCTATGCCTGTGTCTACTGAACAGAAATCCACTGCTTTGCTTAGATATATAAGGGCCAGTGTAAGATGCGTGGAAGCAAGGCAATAGAGCAAAATATGGGGAGTGGAAAACCTGTGCAGTCTGCATGAAAGGTGTCTTACCTTAGACCATGAGAGATCCAGGAGATCTGCTGTATGTCCTTTGTATTTGCAAAACGGCCGCTGCCTAAAGGGTGCATTTTTATCGTCAGGATCTTCATCAGTTCCGCTGCAAACCTATCAGATCAACATATCACACGGATTAACAGCACAGAAAAACTACAAGAAACATAACAGGCTGGCAGCTGGTTACAGCATATTGCAGTAGTGCCTCCACCTCTGAAAGCAGGAACAAGATCCTAGTATCAACTACTACATAAGAAAGATTCATCTCGGATGGCTGAACACCACTTCAAAATAAGTCATATGGTGCTACACGCAGAGACACGGTTACAGCGACACCATTCTCAAAGCACAGAGGGCTGCCACGCACCAATTTCATACTAAAGTATTGCAGTGTTGAACAGTGCAGTGCCTTTCATTACAGCAGTACAAGCTGCCATTAATCAAGCACGCTTCTAAAGGTGACTGGGGTCTGCATTTGCAAGTTATGGTTTTAATAAATGTTACTGGCCTTGAAAGTCCCCTCATTTAGGGGGGAAAACACATACAAACTTTAACTGCATTATGGGAATAGAACTTCAGAGCTAGATGACCCTTTAAGGATAAGTTAATGCAAGAAGAAAAATAAACACTGTTTGGGTAGCCTCTTATTAAAGGCTGGCTTTCAGGGAAGGGGGAAAAACAAAAAGATATCAACTTTACCATTTAGGTGGTTTACAACACTGGTACGGACTAAATAAAACACACTACACTATAGGTTTCTGGCAACTACAGCACAGTTAACCACTGGTAAAAGATTACACTTTTCAACTGTAAGGACTGTAATGACAATTCATGTTCTTGGCTGATTCCCATAGGCTAAAAACACTGTTATATGCGAAACATAAATCTATCTATATATCTATAAAATGAAGTGTATGTCTGCATGTCTGTTTGCTTAGGACCAGCCATTCTTGAGTTAAATCTACTCTAAACTTTGCAAAGTCACTGAATACCGCCCAAAGAAAATTACAGCCAGGTTATTTTTCACTTGACCCTTTTTGGGGCTTCCAGTGACGATTTAAGGGAACAATGCTTTTCACACAGACAGCTATATGTGGCTTGCTCCAGAGTTGGTTGTCGAAGGGGTTGTATATACTGGCGCCAACAGGAAACGCCATGAACACTGTTTACAAGGAAGTTCTACAATAAAGATCATTCATTTGGATGTCATTTGAAATATCGCTCCACATTAAATATTAAATATGTTGTACTAAGTTCTTTGAAAATAAACAGACACTTCAATTAGAAAAATAACGACCTGGGCGAAGAATGGGTCCCTCCACTAGTATTTTTATTTTTACACACACACACACACACACACACACACACACACACACACGTCATTCAGTTCTCCGATTAGGTAGGCAGTAGTCAATTTATATCAATCTATAAATAAAGGGAACAATACACACACACACAAAACACAGGCACACCATTTCTAAAATTTGTCTTATGCTCCTTTTGTTTATCTGCTTAATTTAGAAAATCCAACCACTGCAAAACCACCAGGCCAGGATTTCAAACAGTTATTCAATTATCTTAACCATTCAGCTCCAACTCCCACTGGGAAATTATCTTTAATTAGTAGAATATCAAAATGAAGATGTAGCAGCAACTTATCAAATTAACTCAAATTTATTTCTTGCCTTTATTAACGGTGTATGCGGCCTAAACATTTTCATTCAGATCCTAGTTTCTGAGGACATCAATAAATGTTCTATCTGTATCTCTCAGAAGACCTTAGAAAAACCTGTGTTCTTACTAAGTGGAAACTTTCACTGAGGACAATGCAAGGACCAAACTGCAGAACTGTGCCTTCAGACTTTAAATTCCCCCAGAACTGGGGCACGTTAAAGAAACATGGAGCAATACAAAAGAAGTCTTATCCTATCAGATGCACATACCCCTGCATCAGTATCAGACTTTGAAGAATTCAGGCTCTCTTGGGATGGAGAGGGGGACACACGACCTAAATCACAAGAAAATGTAACAAGTTTAAAAATTCGTTAAGCAGGACTTTTCTTTTTAAACTAAGAAAAAGTTATGCCTAGAATCGCAAGTGTTCTTGAAATGCAAATGAAAAAAAAGGAATACCTTCTGTATTGTATTTCATTCGCATGTTGTTGAAATAATCAAAAGCGTTTTTTAAAACCCATATTCTCACTACATTATCCTGCCCTCCCGATGCAAGTAATCGGCCACAGTGAGAAAATTTCATTGTCCAAACAGCACCCTGTCAAAATAGAAAACACACAAACAAAGCTCATCAACTGCCAAGTGCCTTTTGCCATGCCACGTGCATTACTAGAAAACCAACTGGTGCACATACCCAAGAGCACGTTCTATTAAGCATATAAAATCCATCACCCAGGAGTTAAGAAATGCCAGGATGAAGGTTCCTGGACAAGCTTAATTTAGTCCCTTTATGAGTACGCATTATGATATGGTTACTAATTATGTGATTATACACAGTACAGGGATGGACTGGCTCTGAAGATGAATTCGAACTGTTTAGCAAAGGAAGTCGTTTGTAGGCTCCAGGCTTCATTTGCTTTTGAAAAAACAAAGGTGTACAGTGAGGGAGACATGGGATTGCATGAAGAGAAAGGAGGGCCCCCTAGTAAAGGCAGCTAAATGCTGCCATTAATTTCTTATGTTATATTAATTCACAGCACTCATTAACTGTACTCCTCCTTTTCTTGCATGCCTGACTAGACATCCAGAGATTCGATTCACAAAAGGGGTGAGCATTCACAGCTGTTGCTGAAGTCAACTGGAGCTGTGCCTTAATATAGGAACTGCTAAAGACCCTGAAAAATCAAGTCCTGGGTGTCCCAGACCGGGCAGCCAAAATTAAGATTCTAGTAGCAGGATTTCCTCTCTGCAGCTCAGCTCCCCACCTGTAAAACACACACATCACTGCCCATTACGTGGATGTTGCAAACTCAGCTGCTATTTATGAAGCACTCCCAGTGATGAGCCTCATGGGAAAATTAATTCGACTTTCAGAGCAAGGCTTACGTACTGAACAGACATGAGACGACTCAAAATACAGACTAGCTAGCTGCTCATCGTACTGATACCGAGATGGATAAGCAGCAGGATTAAAACCAAAGATCTTTGCCACTTCAACTAAGAGAGCAGATGAAACAGCGGTAGGCCATCAACTCCTGCATGGACCATCACTAAAAGGAAGGCAACATCTTGGCAGTATCTTTCATGTATTTACTGACAATGGAAGAATCACGAGACTCAGGAATCTTGGGTCACATTCTGGGCACTGAAGTCTGAGCTGCAGAGCACAGCTTACTGTTTTCCCAACCAGAGGGAAACATATATCCTACCAGCGGTTCCTCATGGGTGCAGGAACAAGGCCTGGCTGTTCCATTTGCAGGCTCTTGCCCACAGAGGAGAGGATCTGAAGTGCACTGGAATGACCCAGTAGGAAGAAACTCTGAAGACCCTCTTGGATTTCAAGCTGGCCAGGCTCAGCAAATGAAGTGAAAGCGATATGCTTACCATATGTTCCCCACTGAGATCCTGAACTACTTTTATTTGTTCAAAATCGTAAGGACCCTTGAAGCCATGTGCTGCTTTGAATTTAACAGGTCTTGTGTATGGCATTCCTTCATCATCACTTGAAGAGGGATCATCTTGATCAGTATGGAAAACTAAGTAGAGAGAAATTTAAAGTAGGCATTAGACAACAGTCACTTCATCCCCACAGTGCATTTGTCACTAATTTTCTTGAAAGGGCCTATCATTTTGCTCTTGAATTGGTAGTGATTCTCTTTTCACTAAAGAAATTTTCCAAACCGAGTAAGATTCTTACTGCATCAACAGGCTTAAGCCCAATTTGAAAGGAAGAACACAGACAAAAACAAGGGAACAAAACAAGGAAAGATTAAACAGCCCCATCGAAGGATACAGGAGCCTTCCAATGACAGTTCAATGCCATTAAAAATATAATGCTGACAAGCACTATGGAAAAAATATCTCTAATTCAAGAAGAAAAGAACATGCTTTTGTGGGCACCAGGACTGCGTGCTGTTTGCACAACATCCTCATTACTGTTCTGGCTGGAATTGGTTTCCAAAGTTTCAGTGGCAACAGGAAAGTGAAAAGTTAGGGCACTCAGGTGGATCAGATAAAAGCCACCAACTAATTTTCTCCCTCACGAGAGATTACATGGGAGAAGTCTGAAACCCGTGAGTGCTTGATGCCGTCTCCAGGGCGGACAAGGCTCCTGGTTGAATGACAGGCATAAAGACTAAGAACTAGTGATTATTTATTAAGGATGTATAATCCTGTGTGTCCAAACATCATTATGTTTTTAGAGTATAAACCCCAACGTTGCCTATAGATCTACATAGGCCATGGTGCCTATGTTAGAGGCAAGATTTTTTTATTTTTTTTTTTTTTTACTTTAGCCCTCTCCATCTACCTGGCAGCCTTTTTTGCTGTTTTAGGAGGCAAGGAACAGCAATAAGACAAGGAGGGAAACAACCAGTGAGGCCATCCTTGAAATAGTTTTCCATAAAGCTGCATACAAGACAGTAATGGAAGCCTCAACTCCAAGAACCCACATTATGTTAAGGTTATATGGTGATGGCATAATTCATTTTTAATCTCAAAAGGAAGACCCCTGTTCCATTGTACAGCTTTGGTTCCCCATGGACCCAACAAGGCCATGAGAAGGGGAACAAGACAGCATGCAAGCGAGCACAAACACATTTCACTGACCTTCATCTCGGACACTTTTAACTTTATTTACAGCACGTTCACCATATTCTTCAGCAAGATGTTTTGCCCTTTTCACTGATTTGCCCAAGAACTTTTTCAGCTGAGTCCTTAAAAAGCAAGAACAGCTTTTCAGTGCCTGAACTGACCAATGGATGACGTTACAGTTGCAATCCGTGACTCAAGAACATTACAGATTTAAAATGTAAAGGAAAAACAAAGAATATTGTTTCTGAGTTGCTTAGCTCATTAGCATGGGTCACTTAATTAAGTGCTATTTTAAATATGCAATAGTGAACTTAATTATGTCAGAACCAGGTTTAGAAGCTATTTTTAAACAGGAAAGACAGAGTCATTTGAGACTGGAGAAACAGTGAAGATCATTAAATAAAAGCAAAACGTTTTTACTTAAAGGTATTATAGTAGTTAATATAAAATCTACTGAAAGGCTGAATATCTTACGTTTTTTGCTTCAACCTTCCTCCATCAGTGTCAGCTTGCTGTGCCTGCATTTTGTCCTCGTCATCAGATTGTGCAGCATCATTACTGTGAAATACAAATAGTTATCGTTATATGAAAACACCAAAACCAAAGCTTTGAACTGAATGCAACATAAAATTAATGTGCCTGTAATATTTGATTGTTACACCCTTTTCACATCATATATCCTGATGCTCTCAGTTTAGGAACCCATTAGTAAGTTCAATATTCCCTGATGAAGCTCAGCCAGAAATATTTGCTAGAACAGTGGTATATCTTGATAAAGACTAAAATGCACACATCTCCCCTAGTATAACCAAGCAAAACTATGTATTACCTACCAACTTTGGTAAATTCAAGCATACTATAACATAAGCAGCATTAACACAGGTCAGGAGGGACGTTAGGTGGATACAGATGGTGGTTTTATAGCATTACACTATATAAGCAGCATTTAACTCAGGTCAAGAGTGACAGTAGGCGTGCGTGCATGCAATAACCCGAGTTAAATGCTGCTTATATTATAGTATCATATGCCTAAAAAGTTGTTAAAACAAATTTGTGAAAGGATAAATAGTAAGTGTGCTCTAAAAATGTGCAAAGGATGTGTTAGCCAGTGGATGATGGGTTTTTTCTGGGCATGTGCGCACACAGAGCACTTGGCTGATTTTTAGACACCTGACCACCTGCAACTTCACTTGGCCCAAGGGGGGGAGAAAAGCCACAACTGGCCATCAGTACAACCCCTTCGACTGAGGTAACTCTACACTAACCCAGGTAATTTTACTTTGTTTCCAATCCAGGGCAGTACTTTCCTGGGGCATCTTTGTTTGCATGTAGGTGCGCCAACACAGTAACCAGCCAGACTTTTGCTGGACAGTTCCCTGTCCAAGTGCAGCTCGTTCCTATTGCCATGGCCTGAGTATGGCAATGTTAGGAAGAACCAGGCAGTGGCACTCAGGTTAAACACACGTCAAACAAATGGACTGAAACATACTTCCTCACTTCTGTTAAAAAGGCTTGAAACAAAACGACTGCAAAAACAAAAGAGCAATGATAGAACAGGCCCACAGTAAAGCATCCCAGGTTACCAAGGAGAAATTAAATGTTATTTTCACTCGTACCTGACATATTCCTTAGTTCTCCTCATGATATGTAAAGTCAGGGGATTAATGCCTGTGGGCAACTTCTCTTCTGCCAAGCTCAAAGGTATTTCTTCACCTGTATCAAGGTTCTTTATCATTACACTGGCGAGAATTTCCTGCAGTGATAACAACACAGAATGCCTGACATTAGCAAGGCTTCCATGAAGTTCAAGACTTAGATTTAAAAAAAAGTTCTTAAGCATAACCAACTGATCTGTAATACAAAACATGACCGCGTGAACTTGTTGTAGTCAGTTCTACACGATGCAATGTTTTGAACTACTACATCACCGGAGCAATGTTTTTAAACACAGTCTTAAGAAGGTAAATTTCTTTTCAACTCAAGACACTTATGAAAATATTCCAGCTAATGCAAGGTGAATTACATTTTTATATATGCAAAACAGAAGTTTTAAACAACTGCAGAGCAGAGAGTTTGTCTGCTGCTCTACAACATTCTAACAAATTCGACTACTTTCAAATTCTCTAATCGATATTTGGAAACTGATACTGTCCTAATTAGCATTGCTATACACTTGAAACCTCGATGGAGAGGAGTAGATGTAGATGCCATAAATCTAAAGGCGCCCCCTTTCATACTTCATATCCAAAAAGAATAAAAGTATAATTTAGTAAACTGCCCACTAACACCTCTGTTCACTTATGGGACACTGGGATAGAATGATTTTGCCTTGAGCAGGACTCATGTAGTGTTTCTGCCTACCACCTGACTAGGGCAAAAATAAGATTATATGGCTAAGTCATACCCCTACTTTCATTTGTTAATATACCTGTTTCTTCATAACACCAGAGAAGTGTTCCATTCTCTCTTTGCCCTTCTTTCTACATGTCTGGCAAAAAAAGGCTTGCTAAAATTTCCACTCATTTTTCTACATTCATGAGAGAATGCAGAAGGCGTATTTGAAAGAGAGGAATCAAGAAGCATTTATGCACATGCTTACTGATTCCTCAAGAGCTGCTCTAATTGACGTGTCTGGAGCATCTTGTGTATCAGTGTACCATCAAAATGGCGGCGGGGGACCCTTATCTAAAGTTTGTCGAACAACCTTTAGATAAAGTAGTGCAGGGATGCTGATACATGAGACATGGGAGGCTGCTGGAGCGTAGTAATTGCCATGCTCCAGCAGACTTGATTAATCGCGTGTGTTAGAAGTCTTGCTGCTTGTGTATAGGCGCCCAGTAGTACCAAGTTAAGGTACTATGGCAAAAGAAACAGAGAAGAGGAGGAAATACACTGAAAATTAAGAATGCCATCCTGACAGCAAGACAGCTTTTGACTTATGGGTGAAGAGGAATTTGATAATGACTGGATGCCAACAATACACACAAAAAACCCTGAAGTTATAAGTAACTATAGTAACTCCTAGGGTAAACACAACCAAACACTCCTGAATTCCACTTCACTACCCCCAGCGGCATTCAAACCTGGCCATGAGTGACAAGATAAGCACACAGGTAAATGTGACTGCTCATGTTTCACCACAGTATATCATAGCTCAACAATGTACAGAGACTGATGAATCTTCGCTCTCGCAATCCATCTTGTGCTTGATTTTTTTTCTGGTTTGAGGAGGTGTTATGCCCCAAAGTCCCATTCATACCTCGTCCGTGAGTTCTCTTCCCGAATTAGATCTGGGTCGCTGTGGTCCAAGCACTTCATTTGTAATTGTTTCTCCATCGCCTGCTTTCCCATTTTCCTGTAGTTTTACATATATAAAACACATTAATTTCATTGTAATTCCAGTATTGGAAAGTAACAATGACCTTACCAATGAGATTTCTAGAAAATGATTATACCCATTTTCCAATACAAGTAGATACATTTATAAATAAAAAGTTTTGAGTATTCTGAAATCAAAAAACTCTGAATGACAAAACAGATGGACAACTGAACACAATATTTAAAACCTACTCTGCTGCTTTTCGTAAATGCTGAGCACCTGTGGGTGTGCAACACTTCTGGATCTCATGATCCCTCTTGTCATTTCCCACATATTCTAATTAGCTTTCCTCTCTGTGTGCACAGTAACCTCTGAGCTGGAATAAGTGAGTTTCTTTCCAGTTCCCATTTTCTATGAAAATTACGTACCCAACTAATTCACAAGACTACAGTGGATTTAATACCAGGGAGGAACCTGGCCACAATTTGGATGCCAAGGGACTTCTTAAAAGCCACCATAGAATCAAATGAAAAAAGGTGGACTGAGAGACTGAAAGTAATAATATTCAGATGAGAGAAGCGCTCAGAGACTGATCAATTCTTTCTTTTGTATTGGGCCATCCTGAGAGAACTGGATCAGATGCAGGTGAGTGGATTCAAGAGGCTGGAGAGGAAAGAATTGAAAGCACTTAAGCTTGCTATTGTCTGTAATCAACTCTAGGAGACCAGATCCTCGTGAAATGCTCTCTCTCCTGTCGGTGATATCACCTTATTTATGAACATTCCTGCATTAGGTTTTGAACGCACCACATATGCACACAAACACACATAGTTTCCCAGAATTTACAGTATGGAAGTGACCGTTTAAATGACCTAGTGCCATAGAAAAGTTAAAATTCTTTAATAAACAGTCTTAAAAAAGACTTAGTTCACAAGTGCTTTGAGGCAGAGGCCATTTTTTTATTGCGAGTGCACAGTGCTTGGCACAATGGAGTCCTGATACATTAACAGGTTTTTCAGCGGATACAAAAATACAGATTAATAATAGTTTATTTACCTGTGCAGTAACTATTTTATCTCCACTAGTTGCACTTGCCAGATCCAAAGAAGGCTGGGAATCTTTGGTCATGCACTCTGCCCCTGTACTTGGAGCTAACAGACCACCAGTTGTAAAATTCTCTCTAGAAACTGCAAAGAGACTTCTTGTTAAGAAGTAGTATGTGTTGCTAGGAAGATAATCACAAAAAGGTGCAGTGCACTTGATTCTAATCCCCCCAAACTGACCATTTAATCGAAGTTATATTAGTTGATAAAATATGTTCTGCTGATACTCCAAACTGCAAATGTTATATTTCATGAACATTTCCCCCATGCACAAAACTGGGAGAGGTTGGGGGAAGGCATATGCCCAAAGTGAAGTTTCTCGGTCCCAGGAACACTCATTTTTGTCAACTCGTGTAGGCTGGAGATATAGACTGTGCATCGTTCCGTTGGGATCTGCAGGCCAGGTTGCTTCATCCACCCGGTAATGCATGGACACAGTTCATTGCTCTATACTTTGCACAAGACTTTGCTAGCACTTATTTGAACTATGCTTTGGTGGAACAATAAAACAAGGCTTTTTAATACAATGGGCAAAAAAATATTTACTACGTGGGGGATAATTTCAGCATGACTACAGTCTGAAGGGAAAATGTTCAGACATGACTTGACCAAAATGTTACTCTCAACAACAGGGTGACCCTTGTTTTCTTTGTGGCTTTTAAACATTTTTTAAGACATGCTCACCTGCAACAGTGCTGTATTTAGGCCACAATTTAGTCCTGTGTTTTCTTACTGCATTTCAAGCTACTTCTCTGGAATGCTCTCTCACATATGTTCTTACATGATGTCACATCAAGACTGCACCAATTCCCATTCACAAAACATTTCCCAAAATGTAAGAATAACCAACATTTCCCAGCAGGCAGAAGTAAATTGATTACAAAGCTGTTCTTTTTAGCTCCCCGATTCTAACTTTCTTAGGTAAACTCCCCGGTGGGTTCACTTAAAAGAAAAATCATATCACTTCCCCAACACAATAAAAAAATGCTAATACAATAAAATTCTGCTGCCCAGTGGTTCCACATTACATAAAGGCCCCATCTGTGCATGCAGAAGAATTTGAGAACTGGCCAGTGTGCGACAGCCACCTCTGGGGAAATACCTGTGGTCATAATTATGTTGTGCACTGCTCCTGGCAGTCCTAAGCGATATGGGCAGAAAGGATCTTCTGTATTCCACCACCAGCTTGCTGCCTTTCTGGTTCCCTTTACATCTCCAGCACCAACAGATGGGATAACCCATTTTGGTTCTCTACTAACTGCCACCACATTCATTCATTGCCACCCCAAAGTCTCTTTTACAAACCCTGCCAGATGCAGGGCACTCCTCTGCCCCATTTTGAAGGATATGTTATGGCTACCCACACACGATCCAGGTGCCTTTCAGTTCCGGCTGTGACCAGCACCCCTTTATCCCAGTAAGCCAAATAAACTTGGACAAGTTGGAAGCTAAGATCTTACAAAAAGACAGGTCTCCGCAGTCAACTGATCAAGCAAAACATCTGTGTCACTGAAGGATTGAGTTTCTAGCCTTTGCTATGTTTAATTCTCTTATTCTAGAAGGAAAAAATAAAGCCTTGTATGTTACAGAAATTTCTGCAAGCTCTCTTACAAACCTACGTTTGTAAACACGGTGCTTGTTAAAAGTATTTTTACTTGGCAAGATTGGACACACCAATTTGAACCTAAGAAAGATTTATTACAAGGCTACTTCTCTGAAAATAAAGATTTATGGTACAACCTTTCAAAGGTCTTCTAAAATGTTGAATAGCAGTAGAAAAAAGAAATAATCTGTAGCTATAATTATACAGTTACCGCATTAAAGCCTCAGCATCTCCTCTTCATTTAAAAATAAATATTATACGTATATATATATATATATATATATATATATATATATATACACACACACACACACACACACACACACACACACACACACACACAGAGAAATTGGACTATACATTTTGATTCGTGACATGCTGATTCTTACGCAATTTCCCCGTTTACTGGAGTGAAGGTTAGCTTTCCTCCGAAAAAAACGCTTCACCACCTAGGTACCCTGCTTAAACATCAAACTTACAGAAAAGAGTTACTGGAACTAATGGCAGATGAAAGCACATGACTAATACCACCACCTTTAAAACATACACGTCCCACAGCGTATGCTTTATGAATAGGGTAGCATAAGCCAGAACTATAAATATGAGGGACCCTAAAAACAGATTTGGGGAAAAGAAAGGATACATAAGATCAAGGAAGAAGCTTCTTGTTCTACTTAATGCTTATTTTTGAAAGATACTGCATCAGAAATCTAACTCCAAAGGCTCGTTTATGCAGTTTTTGTGAACTGGATACCATTTTAGATTGACCGTTCTTACTCCTGTTGAGCAATTCCAATTGCAGCAGAACTCTATTGTTACTTAGCATAAACTGGTATAACTGATGCACAGCTGCAGTCAAGGTTAGTAAGCATATCCTGTAGGTACAAAACTCAGGTAAATACTGAAGTCATAAGTATGTTAGATATTTAAAAAAAATCTAATATAAATACATACCCAAGTTCTGAAGATTTAGTCAATTAAAAATACTTTTGAGTCAATGTCATTTTGTAGCTTTATAATTGCTTTAAAAAAGGGCAAAACAAAAACCTTTTAGCCTCCTTTTGCTGCACAAGAGATCATCACGGGAACAGCCAAACACAGAAAATAGTGACACTGATCACAATATGCTACAAATGTGCACAGTGAAATTACAAGACTGAAAATATCCTTTCCTTCACTTTCTACCAAACACAAAGGTGAAATTCCGTAAGAAGCATGGAACGGGATTTTTATTTTAACACCTATATGAGTTAACAAGGACCAGCTCTTCTGATGATTTAAACGGGACTTCTGTTCCTAAATTGTCAGTACTTTTAAAATTCGACTGTGATTGTTCAGTTGAGTGCATTTAATACAAGCACAGAACAGTCATTAAGTTGAACAACCAATGGCTTTCGTAAAAAGCAGAAAAAGGATAACTGCACCGATAAGAGGCTGCTGGATTAAACTAGAGAGCACCTTAATGTGAATACTTACCATCTAAACCAGATGATTTTTGCACCTCAAAGTCCAGTTCACTCTTTTTCTTCCGTGGGGGTGGAGCAGGCCGTGCTGGTGGTGGTGGTCTTGGAGGAGGAACATTTGCTGGTGGTGGGGGCCGTGCTGGAACTGGCTTCTTCGTGCTAGCAACTATGTCAGGTTCTACAGTAAGCTGCCTGCGGGGTTTGGCTGGAGGCAATTCTTCTGTTGTAGCAAGATCTTTGGTAGGTAAGCAATCTGAAGCCACCTGTTCTAAAGTATCTGTCTGTTTTACTTCAGTTATTTCCTCATTTTGAGATAGTTCTTCTGCTGTTTCTGTTTCAGCATTTTTAAGTTCTTCAGCTGAGTTTATTATTTCTGCTAGTTTATTAGTGGTTTCACCTTCTTGTTGCTCGAAGGGATGATCAGAAGAAAGCAAAAGTTTCCCGGATTCAAGTTCAGTTTCCTTACACTCGCTCTGATCCACAGGCTCTTGAGTACCTTCTTGTAACGCATTTTTTGCAGCTAATAGTTCTGGTATATTACTAAGGATATCTGCTCCAGAAATCCAAGTGCTCGTATCTGAAGTTTGATTTAGTTCTTTTCCTTTGGAAACCAAATGATCATCATCTAGCTGTTGTACCTTTTGGCTTTCTTTTATAATACTGTCAATAATCTAAAACCAAAGAAATAAAAATATTTATACTTGTGTGTCACATAAGCATGCAGAAAGCACTACTTGCCATCTAATACATGAATAAATGGAGTGGCATAGGAAAAAAATCTTAGGTTTGCTGGAAAAAACTGCTTTCCTTTATGATGAGAACAAGCACATACAAAAAGAATTATTTCCAGTGCTGTTGAAACAAGGCTATTGAGCTAAGAGATAAGCCCCAAAATAAATCCAATTGAATGGTAATAGAAGCAAGCAATTTTTTCAGCTCAGTTGTATTTCCTTGCTTTTTAGCATGGCTTGAAAGTAAATATTTTAGTTCTAGTTGACATTTTTTTTTTTTTGTATTTTAAAGATACAAGACTGGTTTAAAGAGGGAAAAAATGGTTATCTTTTTGAGTATTTTACAACGTTGTAAATTAACAAGGTGTTTTAGCAGCCATGAATCTTGAATCTTTGCTTAAATGTGGGTGCATCTACAAGTGCACTTTAATGCACATTAGCCTATTTTAATGCAAATTAAAGTGTCACAAAAAAAACAGCCCAGCCTCTGGCTTCATTACTTTTCATACCATCCAGCAAGAGCACACGCCAACTACAGAAACTTCCGCAGCCTGACTAAGGGTTTTTAAACCCAAAAACTTGCTTAACATTTTTTTTCCAACTATTTAAGTTGGTCTAACAGTAGATATCAGATTCACCCAAAGAACCTTGTCTGCCTATGTGCTTAGACCAACACGGCTACAACCTACACCCCGTAACAAAAACAACCTGCAAACTTTTGTTAATGCACATTAATATAGGCTAATGAGATTCTTTCTAGTGCCTCACAACGGAGGTACTAAACTTAATGTGTGCTAGCAAAAGTGCATTAATGAATGTGTAAACATGCCCCGTGTCTCTTCTGTTAACAAGAAATAAGTTTCTAAAAATCTTTGTTTTTATTTTCTAACCAGCATTGCTTAATTTTTCAATATATTGGCTAGAAACATTAACTTTTGATTTTAAAATGTCAGTAAGCTAGAAAATTAAAGTTTAGGTATTACACATATCTCTATAAAGGTATTTAACTAACCTCTTTAGAGTCATCTTGTTTCACTTCTTGTATTAAGACATCATTTTCGACTTTGTGTATACTGCTGTCTGTATCCTGTAAAATATGGGAGTGTAATAAGAAATTTGTCACCAGGAATTTAAGGAATTTCAGGAAAGATAATTTAGGAACAGTACAATGTAGCACAGAATCAAATACGTTAGAGGGCAAACAATTTTGTGACCCTGAAGGCTTTCTTATAGCTGCATGCTGAGAGCCTGTAGTACTTTATAAATGGCATTAGAAAGAATATTTTATACTGGCATCAGTCATGGAAACAAATATACACTACTCTGAACAATAAAAAGCAGTTCAATTTCAGTGGATTTCTGTTCTGCTCCTGTTCTTATAGGGGAGAACTGAAGCAGATCTCTCCCCATTGCACGGGAACTTTCTACCATCTACTTGATTCTACACAGAAATCAGAACATTGGGCACCTGAAATGGGACTTAGGAGATAAAATTCTGCTTGCTGAGGCCAAAAAAAAAAGGATTCCAGAAAGACCCTGCGAAACCTATTACGCACAAATTCCTTCAGTCTATACACTTTGACCCAGAAAGTTTATGCATCTAAACCTAGGCTTCCATGTATAAGTGGAAGCACCCCAGACTATACAGCTAACAGCCTGGTTCTAGCCTAAGCTTCATCACTATCCAGAAACAAGACGGAGTAGTGCCTAACTTCCACCCAAGACCCTGTAAGGGCCTGATCTGGTGGGTATGGTCACATCATACCTAACATGCCTTACCAGTAGCCAAAATACCTTCTTTCCCCAAAAGCATGGCTGAAACAGGCAGTGCCCACCTTATTACATAATGAATTAGTGGGTAGAGCCATCACCAGAAAGCAGGAGACCTGAGTTCTAGGCTCCCCACTTCCTGAAAGGGCTCAAGCCAGCCTTCCTACTTCCCAAGAGAGACCTAAACCATCAAGCTCCAATTGTCTCTATAATAGCAACTTGTCTACCCTGCTCTGCGTGTGGCATAAATCTTAGCAATGAACTGCCCGTGATCCCCGCAAGAGCAGTGCAAACTGACAGAGTGGAGTTTCAAATTAAGTGTATTAAATGCACTTCCAAACTTAGTGCTTTTTGTTTGATCAACACTAGAAAGTTTCAACTGGCAACTTCACTTTACCCCAGTATAAGCTATTAGATGTCTTAAAGCTCGAGAATATTCCCTCCATGCAAAAACTAATTTCAAAAGCAATCCATCCAATTGCGAAGACTGAATCATCATCCATATGCCAACATAATGCAGCAAATCTCTGGAATGTAATTCTAAAATATCAACCATTTTAGTTAGGTCAAGCAACTACAGTTAATTCTATTTCTAGGTGTTATCCCAACTTAACTGTCAGCCGTGCACTTTTACTATAACAAAAACAAAATCACATCAAAAAGGAACTGTTTTTTCTTAATGGAGATTGAAATATTTAACATGACACTGAAGTGCTCAGCAGTGATAAAAGCAAAGAGTTACACTGGAAATCAGAAATAATTTCAACCTGGAGAAGCATTTAATACACACGAGTTATTGCAATTCACTTAAGGGCTTAACTTCATCAGCACTTTGCAGTTCTGACTTGACTCAACAGGAAACGGCAGTTCTTGTTTAAGCT
Organism: Alligator mississippiensis; assembly: GCF_030867095.1. Lineage (NCBI taxonomy): Eukaryota > Metazoa > Chordata > Crocodylia > Alligatoridae > Alligator > Alligator mississippiensis. The sequence continues at coordinate 81,628,833 of NC_081831.1, forward strand.
GGGGAGATTTTGATTTGATCGGAAGTGAAAAGTTCTCTCCACCTCCCCCCCTTCCCCTGCTCATACGTCTTACTGCATTTCTGAAGACGTTCCGGGTGATACACATACACTTCGTATTTTAGAGCACCTGAAGAGTTACTGTTTACCAAGCGAGGCCCAGGCCCTCTACTCTGCCAACCTGCACTTGTCTTGCTAAGATTTCAAAGGGTGACTTTTCTAGTATGACTGTATAAGCAGTTTTATTTTTTCTACACTAATTAGCATATTAAGCCATACCAACACTGGGAAGCAATTAGTATGAGACCAAAATCTTTTTATGCCAATACAGAAAGAAGTTTAGTCTGTAATAAAATCATGGATCAGGCACAATTAAAACTAGACATCAACATTTTTGTGGCCTAATGATGAATGTAGGGACTGCAACACAATGCACAACTGTAAATGGGGAGGAGAGGGAGGGGTTAACAAGGCAAGTTTCCAAAAAGTGGGAGCCTAAATTGCAGGAACCTGAATACACAATAAGATATCCAAATTAGCTTTGCTAATTTTCAGGAAAGCCCAGCTTCCAGCAGAGCCCAGTGGAAGCCAGAGGGATCCAATTTACTTTGGACAGCTTATCTTGAGGCACTCATTTTTGCAGATCTCAGCCCAGGAATCTGTACTAACGCACACTGCAGTGTTGTTTAGGCACCTTCGTGAACTAAACCTCCATTAACAAACTAATTACTCATTTTAAGCCAAGGTGTTCTTCAAAGGTGTACTGACAGTGACAAAATAGTACACACTGATAAAAATTCACAGCAATAACCACTATAGCAACAAGCCCCCCTCCCTTTTTATAAATTTTCACTTGTTGACCTTAACACACCTGTTAGACTTTGAACTTGTGAAAAAGCTCAGACTCCTCCAAGGCACACTCTACTGTTAGTCACAAGTTTAATGAACTGATATGGTACCAAGCAGAGAAGAGAACAGCACTGTGTTTTCCAAAGCTGATTTTTGAAGGTGAAGAGATTTAGAAAAGTACCCCATAATGAAAATTTGTAAAACTGAGAACCTTATTAGCAATTAAGCAACAGCATCTAGAGAATATATACAATAAAAAGACTAGATTACAACTAAAATTTCTCAGTTGAGTCAAGGCTACATAAATTCAACTGAATTATTTCAACATGTGCTAATTTTAGTTAGGATAAACATGGAACTACATTTATCCAAATACAAGACAACTTTGAATTTAATGTGACCCTCCAATAACTAGATTTTATATACAGAAAAATTCATAAACTTGTTTTAATTTCCCATGTACAGAACTTAATTATTGGAGGGACATCTTAAATTTGTTACCCCCACCTACCACCCTGCAGAGGGGCAGGTGGTAGGGGGAGTTAAATGGCCGGACCTTTGGCCCTTGCTGCCTGTGCGTCATCCCATCCCCGTGTCATCCCCACGATGACTGTATGCCCTGATGTCCACCCCCCGCCCTCCCATGCCTACCCCAGTGGTGGGGGCGGTAGAGGGGGAGGAGGCAAAGAGAGAGGATGCAACTCCAACACAAAGCCTGGGTTGAGGCTGGAGTCGGAGCTCCAGCAGTCCCATCACCCCAACCTCCTCCCATCTTGTACTCAAATCCATAACAGAGGGCTTTCTCTTGCCCATCCCTCCCCATGATAAATGGGGTGCAGGGAGGAGAAGGAACCTCACCTTGGATTTGAGGAAAAAACCCTATTAACAAGTTCAAACATTTAACACTTCATCATCAAGGAATATCCTCTTTAATCTCAATACCTCAGTGAGAAATCTACAAGTGCAATGCTAGTATTGAAGACACTGAACTTCCTCTTTCTAAAGCCTGGCACTACAGATCCAACACAGTAGCTGTGGCAACTTATTTGCTGCCTCTTCCATCGCCAATTGCATAACGCTCTGGGACATAATGCCAGGATTCCTTTACTCCCTTTAAAAGATGATGGCATAATCTTTGGCCCTTCTCCCAAGCCATATCATGAATTCATCTGCAAATATACTGGTACCAACACCTGACCTACTTAGTACATGTCAGAGATTCAGCTGTGTTATCACTGTGCATAGATGTAGCATACTAATTATCTGCGTGGGAAGCAGTGATGCTGCTTCGATAAGCTAAATTTAGTGCTTTGGTTTCATGTAACCTAAAGCAGTAGCTTTTAAAGCATGAACACTTTCCTAAAATTTCTATTGTTATTTTAGTGACAGAAGGGAAGAACAAAATCGATGATCCGAAATAAATCAATCGTCAAGATAAACAAAACTGCAAACATTTCCCTGTACTTGTTCACATACACTTCTATAACACGACAAAAGGATGGGGCCAGTAACTCCACACAACTTAACCAGGGGAACACATGGCAGATGCAATTAAGAACACAAATGTATGAATCCTCAAATCAAAGTATATTAGTTCACCTATATTTTCAGAAAAGAACAAAAGTTTCATCTTCATAAAAGGTGTAAAAAAGAAAAAAAATCCATGGCTAGGAAAGTTTGATGCGGAGGAGGTTCTTAATTTGCTGTTTTCTACCTAATTAGACTGCTATGGTAAAATAGGATGACTCAACATTAAGGACTTAATTTCATTATATTTATGGCTTGACAGATGTTTAAAGGGTATATTAAAAGACGCACCTTTAATATATGGGACCCAACTTTTGTCGGTGACCTGTTAGAAAGAGAAAACAATAATTTAGATAAAAAACATGCAAAAAGGTACTTAATGCTCCAAAAATAAATCCTTCCTCATTTACTTAAGGGAAGTTGCATGTTAAATGATTGCTGTGAGCATTTTCCTCTTCAGTGGTGGTTTACTTTACATTTTCAGACTGAAAATACTGTTTGCCTCTTGTACATTAAAAACAAAAACAACAACAACCCCCCCCCCCCCAAGCCCATAGAGATTATGCTGCAAGGTTATTAACTCTTAGCTTTCCCTATCTAACAAAATACTGCTGACATTGTTATGTTGGTTAGGGGTGTGAAAAAACTCACCCCCCATGCCCAAACTCTCTGCCAGAAAACACTCAGCAACTTCCACCGAAATATTCAGGGGAACTAGAATAGCTCTGGCAGCAAAAAGATATGAGGGGGCCTAGCTGCTAAAGACTTGCCGAGAGTTCAATTAGTAGTAGTTGTCATAATGTTGAAATAACCTTACCCAGGATTTCCCAGGGAGCTAGAAGGAATGAAATGCTCAATTTCCACTGAAATTAAATAGGAGCTGGGAATCTAACTGCTGTAATCTCGGAATATTCCAGCCAAAAGCCGTTTCTCAGAATCTGAGCATCCGATGAGCCCCCTGCCCTCATTCCTCTCACACAAGTTATGCTATTCTGTGTCTACATTCACTGAACATTTCTAATCAGAAGGTATTAAAAAAAAATTGTTCATGACAGATGCCAGATAGACACCACTGAAAACTGAAGCCCTCACTAAGAACGACAGTGGAAACTCAAAAACGGTGCAGGTAAGTACTTCAATCCAGACCTCTTGCATTCTCTCTGTCGTGCCCTTTCACTCTTCAGGCTCCCTGTGAACATTGCAACCAAGATCCCAAATGAACCTGGACTGAAATGAGGACACTTCCACACTGGCAACACAAGAGGAAACCAGCTTTCTACACTGGGCCTTCAGAAGTTCATACTCTGCACCAAAATACATGTATTATCTATTCAAGTGTAACATCACGTAAATGTAATTAGAGAATGGGATTAGGTATCACTGAACTGCCTCTAGGTCACTAGGGATGCCTATCTGAGCAGACTCAATTAATCTAACTGGAAACTCCAGTGTGCTTCACCATCACGTGTATTCAGCACCCTGTATTTCAAAGTGGTGGCAACTGAAACCGGCCAAACAAGATTTAGTTAAAGCACCCCTGCAGCCATTTTGCAACGTGGGATACTGAATACACATGATGCTGAGGTGTTTTAATCAAAGCGGCTGTCTGGGAGCCAGTAACGGGAAGCACACTGGTTGGACTTTTGCAACAGAGCCAAACACCAAGCTTGTTCTTCATGTCTGATGTTGTAGGTAGAAGACCGTCTCATATCGAAAAGTGCTACTTGTGTTGACTAAGGAACCTCTAAAGTTACTTAGATGTGGGGGAAAAAAACTCTACCTGTATTAGACCGGTAAAAACTATGGTTTCAGGCTTAAGGGGAATAAAATCTAAAATTGTTGGCAAGAATGTATGAGCTGCTTTGACCAGCAGCAGAGATCACTGAACATTACTCTGTCATACATCTATTCATGTTTTTAACTCTTCCATGAATAAAAGAGTTTTTTATTCCAACATCCTCCTCCTCCACTTTCTTCAAAAATGATAATTGTAAGGGATAACAATTCAGAAAGACATGACTTCTATTTCAACTTTCTTTTTGTCAGAACTATGCTAAATAAATTAAACTGAGATTTTCTAAGTCATTTAGACCTCTAAAAGCACTCTGTATAAAGCACATTCTGTTTGTGTAGAACCTTCATGAAAGAGAGTTAAACACAAATCCCATTCCTTCAAAATGTATGCAGATAGAAATAAAGTACCCAAAAATGTTTTTAGCTCTTTTAAAAATATCATTAGGTTTCAAGTTGACAAGATCCCTTTTAAAAATGTGAATTTTAAGTTCGCTATCAAATTAGAGCTATTTCTGTTTATTTATGCCCAGAGCATATAGAATATTTGTAAGATAGATTTTTTTTCATTTCACAGATCAATATGTACTACCCCTAGAAGTAAATATTCAGGGATTTCAGGACAATAAATTAGGATTCATCTGAAGAAGTTAACAGATGCCTGTTACCCTATATTGATGAATAAAATCAGCTATCCAGAAACATGTCACGCTTGAAGTACAGAGACAGGATATTAAAGTCCCAGTTAGGTGGTGCATCATCTAAATAACCATAACAACCAAAAATATTTAGCTTACCCTACATGGCACAAAGTAATATTAAAATGTGAGGTATATGTACAAAACTATCAAGCAGGGAAACACCCTTTCAACAGATTACTTATTTGCTAATGATATGGGATATGACAAATATAGTTGTTCTTCTCACCTCCTATCGGCCAAATATCTTGAGATTCAAAATGATGTGTTTAGTAAATTAACTGCAGAGTCTCCTGGAAACTATATTAAATATTATTTTCCATTTGATTTATTACTGAAACATACAGAATCCCTCTGGAAAAGAGCACTGAGAACAATATCATAACACTGTTGAGGGTACCACAAAACAAAACACAAAATTTGGTCACAATGTGGAATAAAACCTGTATTTTCTACGACAAGCTTTTATGTTGCTTTTGTATACATTCAGAATAAAACATTATTCTCTATAATTACTACTGGATGTAGTAAGACTAGTCTTGTAGATCAGCTGGTAGTGTGCTTGAACTAACAATAAAAACCCTATTCATGAGACTTGTATGCTAATTATAAATAAATTAAAAGAAAAAAAAAATATCCCAACCACCACCACCCCACCCCCCAACACAAGGTGTTTGGTGTTTTTATGCAGTTATAACATCAAATATACCACAAAAGAAAAAAAAGGTGGAAAATATACTTCTTGCCCAACATTTTTTAATTAACATTGATCTCTTGAGGTTCCTCCCAGCCTTATTTCTCTGTTTCTAGGTCTGGTCTCCTTTATTTTCCCAGCCTCCTACAATTAGCAGATTTCTTCTTTTCTCATTTCTATTCATCCTACACTGATGTTTTTACAAGTATTGTATCTCAATAACAATTTCCTTCAGGAAAAAAAAGAACTTAATATAACTCTTAATAATAATGCTAGAATACATGTTGATTTTGTTACAAAGATCAGTCTGATGATCTTGAGCTTGCATGAAAAATTTAATCCAGTAGTTTTTTAATGTGATGCCAGCAATGGAAAGTACTTGACTCAAAAAAGAAGAAGAAAGATAAATAAGCTAAATTCTATTATTAGTTATGAATGTACGGGTGAGTATAATCTTATATTCAACCAGGAAGTTTATCTATGATGCCATTATCTAACTGGTACAGGAGCATCTCTGTATAATGGATTTCATAAAAATGGTTTTAGATAAAAATCAATTTTCAGCTACAGGCAAATAAAGAAATGCACAGAGTAGCTGATTCAGGTTACTGTATCATTGCTACTGCCCTCTTATCTGAACAAAAGGGGCTCAAGGCTGTTATAAAGTGGGAGTCCAAGAGAGTGCCAACAGGACAGTACAGTTAATTAGAAATTTCAGTCAGTCCATTTCAAATTATCAGCAGCTTCCTCAAGAATTTTCTTTCACATTCATTCAGACTCCCAATCCATCTTACAGCTGCCCAGGCTGCAAAAGACCTTCTTCCCTCTTTCCATTATTGGGCAGTTCCACGCTAGCAGGATCTCTCAAGCAAGAACAGAAACTTTATGAAGATTAATATCTTCACCCCTGAATAGCCTCTTATCAAACTGATTTAGGTTCAGTCTGTGCTAAAGGGAGATGCTGACTGGCAAAGGACTGGTCTGAAGCCAGAACGGTATCTTGCACAGCCAGCCTACCCCAGCGAGGGTATCCATTGCTGGTCTGTCATTTTTAGTTGACAGCAGTAGCATGTAATGCTTTCCTCCTTCCTCTGACCTACAGCTGGCCTGGAGGCTGTGCCTATTCCCGATGCCGTTCTCACTGCAGGATTCTGCACCCTTGTAAACACCAGGATACATGACTGCAATGCACGCTACTTGGGCTACCCCTGGACAGTGTTCAGGAACTTCAGCTGATGCAGGATGGCTCAAGTTGGGTGAAGCATTATAGGGATGTAATTAATGCTGCATGCTTTGAAAACAAAAGCCTTGCCACTGGTTGCTATTCATTTTCAAATGCCGTTCTGGAAATAGGTTAACAAAGGAATTGTCAAAAAAATCCGGTAGGTCACCTAGTCTCCAATAAAGACCAGTACTCTCTGCTTCAAAAGAAGGTTTACAATTACCACCACAACCCTAGGGGCAGTCCGCAAATAACTCCAGAAAAAAAAAAAATCCATGTTTGGCCTATTCACTAAAGCAATGGGGTGTGCAAAGCAGGCAGTATTCGATTTGGATTTAGCCCGATTCGGGAGACAATGATTCGATTTGCTGATTCAGATCACTGTCCTGATTCGATTTGGCCGAATCTGAAGATTTGATTCCAATTTGGAGAATCAACAATTCGGCCATAGACACAGCTTTATATGCTTTTTCTACGTACCTCGAGGTACCAGGTGCGCTCATGAACGCTGAGATGGTGGGGCGGATGGAGCATGCCACAGGAGCGCAAGGGTGGGGGTGGTGTTGTCCACCGCCAAGCATATGGGGGGACCCTGCCCCCAGTTATCAGCCGCGAGGGGAACCCGGGTGCAAAAGAGCAGCTGAGCTGGGGGGGGGGGGGGGGTCCCCCGCGTGCTCAGCAGCGGACCCAGAAGTGGACCGGAAGTATTCCCGTGGGACACTCCATCTGCCCCACCACCTCAGCATTCATGAGCTGCACCTGTTACCTCAAGGTACATATTAAATATATATAAAGCTGTATCTATGGCCGAATCATCGAATCTCTCCGATTCGAATCACAGGCTTCCGATTCGATTTGGATCCATTAATGGGTCACCTGACTCAATTTGGATTCAGAGATTTGGCCACTGAATTGGGCCGAATCTCCTCCGAACTGAATCAGCGACTGAAGCTTTCCACAGCCCTATAAAGCATGGTGTTTGAAGTTTTTGTAAAAGTTTACGCTAGTTAATGAAACTGAGAATGTTTTTATTTTGTCTCAAGTCTAATTCCTTTTCGAAACTTATTACACTATTTCACTTTCTTGTAACAAGTTCTAACATAAAACACGGGCTGCACAAGAAGTTTCTCATCATGGCTTTGGTTTGTGGCTGACTCTTATATTTGACAAGTGGAGGAACAGAGAAAAGGCCACATGCCAGAACCAGTCTATATGTGCAATTAATCTTCCCTTTGTTTTATGCCCTTCCTTTAGCATACCATCGGGTTCTTTAGTACAGCGTGCTCTTTTTCCCCCACTATCAGCGTTGGAGTTACAAAGGACACTCAGCCTACCAACTGTTACAAGATTTCCCAAACATCTGGCTGTCACTAATACCGATTCAGCACTATGAGAGCTAGCCATTTCAAGAACCCTCATCTAGACAGGACTCATGGCACCACTTCCTAAAGCTCTGTATCGAAGAGATCTGCTCAGGATGCTGTTAAACGAGGTGCTTAAAACAGGAGGGGGGAGGGAGAGGAACTGAAGGAACTCCATTTTCCCTTACGCTTTCAATATTGCTACCCCAGAAAAACTGAGTCAGCATCAGCAAAAAACACAATATTTTTAAAAGCTATTCAGTGTGGAATATATCACTGTGATTAAACAGAAGGCAGGGCAGAGTGGCACCTTAAAAACAACTTGTTCAGAAAGGTATCGAGCTTTTGTAGGCAACACCCTGCCCTGCCTCCTATTTGACTTCAGATTAACACAGCTAACTATCTCTCTCTACTTGTGATACTAGAGCAAGACTTATTCCTTCAAAGGTATGATTTAATATTTGGCTGCAATCCATGGGTATTTGCTTGATGTGGAGTTAAATGTAATGACAGACCTAAAATCTTGTAGACAGGAATCATAACTTTGTTTTCTTTTTATGAGCGACCAGAAAGGTTTCAAATGACTTTACCGCTTGTGTTGCATGCGGGCCGTAGGAGTGGTTTAACTGATTTTATGCCTGATATTGTAACAATGCAAAAATATCATTGCTACATAGAATTACAGTTCCTGTTCATTACTTAGGATGCTGTAACTATTGAGTAAAATAATACATCAAGAAAAAATTTCAAAGCTAATCAACATCCTGAAGGGCTGCTACTGTAAAGATGCCCGTTCATTACCTACTAAGACTCCCCCTGTATTCTGTTTCTGCCAAAATGCCAGCTTTGGACTCCAAAATTAGGCACGCAAATTACTGGCTTTTATGGAATGTCAGCAACTCCTCCCAAAGAATAAGTGAAGACATCTGTAATCAAGCTGGCTTGTCAATAAAAGAAGCAGCCTGTGATGTATAAACACAGCCTTCCTAAGAGTGCTGCTGGAGAGGGTGTGGAAGAGAATCCGTTCCTTCTCCAAGGTGTCTAATTCCCACATAGCATTGTAGCTGTAAAATAAACGGTCAGATCTTTAATGAGAAGACTTTGTGCATTCTCTCAAATTGTTTGTAGATTTAGATAGTTTAAAAAAAAAAAAAAAGTCTTAAACATTCTGGGCACACCACACATCAGCCCTTAAGATAAGTTTTATGGACTGGCACTAGACCAGCGATTCTCCTCCAAGGCCAGGAATAAAACTAAATGTACGTGTACAAGGGCTGCAGCTCCTGCAGGCATACCAGAGCTGGCTTTCAACAAGGCAGCCACCACTAAGCACTACAAAAGCTACTCAGAAACCAGCAAGTATGCTGAGCTGAGCTGCTACAACTACACTGTTCTGGTACCTGAGCAGCTAATTTAAAGCTAGCTTGGGCACATCTATATGAAGTGCAGCCATGTATATGTGTGGACGTAACTTAAGCGTCAGCATCATGAGATGAGAAACTGGTTTAAAAAAAAAAGACTTCCAGAACAGCCTCTCTGACTATGTAGTGGAAACCACATTATTTCAGCTATCTCCAAGTAGTCTGGAAAAAAGCCACGAAGAATATACATTAGAGTAATCTGATTTACCCCTGCAGGGAAAAACTAGATGACCTGGAAATTGTTTTTCCTCATCCATAACATTTATCTTATGTAACCTAACCATTTTCCCCCCATATGTTCTGTAAGGAAATAAACAGTGATATTCATATCACCATTAGACTTCAGAATCAACACCCACTTCAGGTAAACCAGTGAGGCCCAACCATTTTGGCTGCTTTGCCACAGGGTAAGCCCTGTACCCTCTCCCAAGGGCCAATGCAATCCCCTGCCCCTGCCTGATCTGTGGCTCCATTTTCTGACCCATCTGCCATATTCAACATACAGATGCCTGTGCCACTTCTGGCATGCATGCCACGGGTTGACCACCCCTAAAGCTTACATCTCCTACACAAATATTTTATGCTTTCTGTTCAACAAGGTAAAGCAATGCTGACAATATTCTGAGCTGAGCCCTGGAACCACAAACATTAGAAACTTAAAAAAGTAGAAGCAGAAAACCTGCAGAAACCAATGGGGTTATCATCCTTACTTGAAACCTGAGGTGCTCACTCGTACTAAGGTACAAACATGCAGGTAAGCAGATCAAGCAGCATTTCTCAAGAAAAATCCCACTGTCTCTATTCCTTCCCTTAGTAGAAACAGAAGACATGGGAGCTGGGAGCAGGGCTAGTCTCAGCCAGGATATGGATGCACATTAATACTTTGTAGTGTCTAACTGGTTTATGGTAGGAGTTTAGATCATTTCCCTTAAATTCCTGAGCTCGCTGGTAGCCTATATAAAGTCAGAATGTGAAATTACACAGCTAATCTCTCTCTTACGTATTATTTACATAGTCCTATCAAACAGTTTTTAAAATTCTGATCGCTTACACAGGGTAGAAATAAGAATGCTCATACTGAAAAAGCCTTTTCGGTCCTATAACTCTCAAGTTGACACATCAACGTGATATAATTTATTACAGATGACATTTTAAATAAATTTATCACACATGACATCAGCATAGTAAAAAGGCAGAAAGCCAAGAAACACTCATTTGGCAAAGGCACTGAAACCACAAAGTTCTGCAGGGTTAAAACGTTGCCAGTTTTGCAAACACAGTTGACTAGCCTGTTCCCATTACAACAGTTTTAAGCTGGCAGCATTCGTGTATGTGTGTTGTCAAACTCAACATTAAAAACTGCATTAACTTACTTGTATGCATGATATTTAGGTGAATCTCAACTTTGTTATATTTAAGCTAAAGCATGGAAAGTTAAATTAGCAACTGCCAAAAGAGTCTGGAAAAACTCAAGCACGTGAAGTTTATATACACGCACCCAGTAACTCAAGGACATTCACATTTAGATCATGTACACTGTTGTATCATATAAAAAATGGCTGGTACAAACCTGATAAAGTTTTTTTTTTCCATGGAACAAATTAATTGACTCATTCTTGAATGCCAGCAAAAATTAGCAAGGGAAGTACTGTTGCAATGTTTGTTAAGCTATACAGACAGCTTTGGCAAAGCTTGCGGGACTAACATAGTGCCTTGTGTTTTGAAGGATTTTCCAACCCTCTCTTCCATATAGTAAATCTTCAGACATTTCTTACTCTCACGGCTCCCCAATATGAACTGAAAGCTCCAAGTGCAACCAGCGCTCCGGGGTCAGGACTAGAAACAAAAAAGTATGTTCTTCTTCTAAACTACAAGTAACAAAAAACTGCTGTCTGATCTAGATGGAACAGCCTGGATTTCGAAAAACATGTTTTAAAATGTGAATTATTAATACCAAGAAAGGTCAAACACAATGAAAGACAAACATTTTGACTACCGAATATGGTACAAAGAATGCTACCATGTTTACCCAAATACAAGATGACCCTGAAGTTAAGACAACCCCCCCAAAAATTAGATTCTAGATAAAGAAAATTTACAAATGTATTGTAATTTTCCATGTATGGAATCTAATTATTGGAGGATCATCTTAAATTCACCTCCTCACTACTGCAGTCAGAGGGGGGGAAAGGTGATGGGGGGCAGGCAGTGGGGGGTGGCGGGGCAGGTGGTAGGAGAGACAATAGGGGGCATGTGGTAGCATAGGCAGTAGGGGGAGTAGTGAGGGCAGGCAGTGAGAGGCAGGGAGCTTGCCCCCTGGCCACCTACTTCCACCACTTACCCTTCCATTGTGCCTGCCCCCCTCAGCCCCAGATCCCCCTTTCCCCCACCTTCATGCTGCTTCTGCTCCCCCCTGCCCTAGCCTTGGGCCTCCACCCCCTTCCTCCCATCTTTGACCCCCTTCCCCCCTCCCCCCAGAGTCTTTACCACCAAGCTGCCCCTCCACCTCCCTTCCCTTTCCTCTGCCACTCTTTCCTTGCAAGTTCCATCCCTGCTGGAGCCATGTCATGAGCATGGCTCCCATCCGGTCCCATAGCAGCAGTACAGAGCTGACACTGGAACACATGCTCTGTGCTCCAGGCTGCAGCAAGGATGGAGCCTGCTGGCATGGAGCAAAGGTAAGGAGTGAGGCAGAAGGGGAGACAGAGCATGGGGTGGAAGACAGCAGTGGTGTCTTGAGGCTGCAAGGGAGGAGTGTTGGGGGAAGAGGGGGAGAGGCAGGGGTGCAAAGGCAGCAGCTGCCTCCAGCCTCAACCCTGGGGTTGGAGCCAGAGCTGCAGCTGCTGCCCATCCCCTGCCACCTCATACTCATTGTAAGGTGAGGGGCTCCCCTTTCCACATTAAATAGGGGAAAATAACCCTCATCTTGTAATCGAGTAAATGAGATACTTGAAACCACAGCCAGCTAACACATGCTACTTTGATTCTGCGAGTGATACTTAGCACTTAAATTTTTAATTATTTACAAACATTAAATAGCCTTCACACAACTTCTGCAATGTGGGCAGGAAGCATAATCCCTATTTTGTAGGCAGCAAAACAAAGAAAGGTTGTGCGCCACTCCAAGGTCACAGAGGTTTCCATATAAATGAAAGGATTAGACCCATCCCTGTATTCAGAGCCCTAGATTATGTCTCTTTCTCTGCATTCCCAGATAATAAAGCAAAACCATGAATTTGGACCATCGCTTTGCTAAATTATAGTTCCTTTTTCTGGATTCACTCCCATCCAAGCTGCTACATACATATTCATGATTGAACCCTATGTTATTAATGGCAAAGTCAGGATTTAATGTTTTTGGAGAAAACCGCATTTAGTCAAATATCTAAGAACTGCCAGTTCCCACATTTTTGTTATCTTTCCCCCCTGCCCCCCCATGAACACACTAAGGACACTCAGAAATCAACCATCACATTTTTAAAGACTGCCAGTGTGGGATGCCATCTCTTACGAAAAGAGAAACATTTTCTGTGTCAGTGACCACTAGCCAAAAAAGGTGAATCAAAGAAAAAAATTATAATTTTGCACCTTAAACATTTCTAGAATGTGAACATGAATTAAAGGACTTCCACAGCCACATGTTAAATGCAAAAGACACCCTTTAAGACAGAAGTAATTTCTATGTCACTGTACATCAGAATAAGAAATAAGAACAGTTAACATCACGATGCACACAATCGGTCAGCTATCCTGTGTCTCGCTTATTTCCTACTCGACTCAATTTCCTCAGCAGACTTGTACACTACTGATTTGCCAGCATGATCATCCATTATTGGTTCTAGACACTAAGCCCAGCCAGTATTTTTATTATAGTTGAAGGGTTAGCAATGGAATAACATTTCCAACGACCTTCCTTTTGAGCTGCAAAAGGAAGTGTTCATATGTATCTATGGAAACAAAACATCCAATATTTGTTGCTTTGTGATCGACGGTGAGCTGTGGGCCAAACATTTTGGAAGCCGCCGCTCAAGGGGCTTCGAGTTGGCCGCTAAACGATGCGGCCTAACTGCGATCAGGATTGACACTAGGCGGTTTACACGCTGGGACTAGCATCCCCGAAATAAGGGCTGGTTTAGGTTTGCCTGAGAATACCGCTAGGAACACACAGCTCACGCGCTTTCTTCTCCACCACGCAACACACGTGACAGCAGGCTTCCCCGACACGGAGCACCCGCCCACGCACTGCAGACACGAGCCCAGTCAAGAACCCGTGGAGCGCGCCATTTTCGTTCTTTAAACAAAAAGTGTGGCGTTTACAACGGATAAACGGAAGAGAAAAAATTCATGGTTAATACCTCAGCTTCATAACATACTTCATGATTTAGATATTATTTTAGGATTTTACTTTTAAACCGTCACCGATACACATCAACTATACGATGCCGTACAACAAGCGAAAAAGGCCTATTCGACGGAGCCCCGCAGACACCGTTACGCGGCGCCAGCCACAAGCACGTCACCAGAAGTCTCGTTCTCTGCACCGGCTATTTTCCTTTGTGGCCGTGGTTTACCGCTGTGGGGCTCCCCAGTTATACACAGCGGCGAGGCCGATCGCTGCACGTGCGTCTTCCCTTTCACAGGACGCTGCCGCGCTTTACGGCTGCACGCCTGCCTGACGTTGGTCTCGAGACGAGACCCTCAGGACGTTGCACGCCTGCCTGATGTTTATATGAAGACAGGACTCTCAGGATGTTGCACATCCCTGACAGCGCTGTGGGTGTTGAGGGCAGCCCGCGGACGAGCGTGTCTCACCATGATCGGGTCCTGGCGGGGCGGGCCCCCCGGCCCAGCCTCGAGCATCCTATGATGCGTCGCGGCTGGCTCCCCGCTGTCCCCTCACCCCCGCCCCGCTCCCCCCAGCCCGGCGGCCCGGCACTCACGGCGCGGGCGAGGCGCCGCCCGGGGCCACGTCCACGTCCTCGGGCGCGTCGTAGAACTCCTCGGTGTCGCTGTCGGACGCCATGAGGGGCGGGGACGCGAGCGCGGAAGGGCCCGGCCCGGCCCGAGGCGCGGGGTGAGCACGGAGCGGAGGCCGCGCGCACGTCTCGCGAGAGCGCAGTGACTTGCCGGCGAGGGGCGGGGCCGCGCGGGTGGGAGGGGCGGCAAGGGGAGGAGGGGGGAGCGGCTTGACGCAGAACGTCCAGGGGGCGGGGCTGCAGAGGGTTCAGTGGTCGCGCGCGGCGCTCGGGCGCCCCCTGGCGGGGAGGCGCCGCAGCGCCCCGCCCCGGGAGACGGGGAGCGCTCTGTCACACTCGGTGCACCCTTGTTCAACCCGCGGCACCCCTCCTAGACTCGGGGCACCCCGTTAGACTCAAGACACCCCGTTGGCCGGATGCATTCCTGTTAGGCTTCAGACAGCCCTGTTAGACTCTTGGCACCCCTACTAGACTCAATGCACTCCTCCTAAACTCGATTCACCCCTGTTAGACTCGATGCGCCCCTGTTAGATTCACTCGGGACACTCCTTGTTAAACTCGTGGCATCCCTGTTAGACTCGAGACACCCCATTAGACTGGATGCATCCCTGTTAGACTCGATTCACCCCTGTTAGACTCAATACACCCCTGTTAGATTCACTCGGGACACTCCTTGTTAAACTCGTGGCATCCCTGTTAGACTCGAGACACCCCATTAGACTGGATGCATCCCTGTTAGACTTGAGGCACCCCTGTTAGACTCAATACACCCCTGTTAGATTCACTCAGGACACACCTTATCAAACTTGCAGCACCCCTGTTAGACTCAGGACACCCCATTAGACTTGAGACACCCCTCATTAAATTTGCAGCACCCCTGTTAGACTTGTGGCACCCCTACTAGACTTGAGGCACCCCTGTTAGTTTCGATTCACCCCTCTTAGACTCAGAACACCCCTTGTTAAACTTGCGACACCCTTGTTAGACTCAGGACACCTCTTGTTAGACTCAAGACACTCTTTGTTAGTCTCAATTCACGCCTGTTAGACTCGAGGGCCCCTTGTTAGACTCCAGGCCCCCCTTGGACAATGCCCGCTCTGAGCTTTCACTGGCTGTTTGACTACAGAAAACTGCTAGAGCCATTTTCCTGCTGCAAAGCGCTCAGCCAGACCACAGCAGGGCAGGGTGTTTCTGACCTCTGGGATTCCCATCTGAACTCTCTGGGTTTATCCCGTGAATCGTGTGTCCTTTGGCATCTCTGGCCCAATAAGTGGTGGGTGCCAGGGAGGGCATCGAATGCGGGATGGGTCACTCTAGGAATCCCTGGTTTGATGTCCTCCCAGGACAGCATCCACATCTGCCACTGTCAGAGTAGTGGGCTGCAGGGTCTGGTCCTGCACAGCACTGCTTCTGTGCTTCCCTAGCTGTGCTACTGACTCATGGCACCTCGCGGCACCCTTGAAAGGACCTCAAGGCAACCCCAGGGTGCTGCGGCACCTGGCTGAGAACCACTGCTTTTGGTGCTTTTTAAACATGTTCTTGACCGTAGGGTTCACTTTATACGGCCGTTTCCCCTCCAGCGCCAAGCAGCAGATGGACAAGGCTGCGGTTGCACGGTCAGAACAGGAACTTCTTTCTCACACGTTAAACGCCTCTTTCAGTTATGTCTGTGCAGTCCTTTGCTCAGTTCCTGTTGCTGAGCGATGCTTCTTGAGCAACCACTCTTCCCTCCCATGGTCGCTTCTCTGCTTCCCCGCGACCGCTCTTAGGAAGCTCCTTTCTCCTGCTTGCAGCTGGCCGAAATCCCTCTCTGCTAGTACCCCAGCCCCTAATCCATACAGCCTAGTCTGGAGGTAACAGGCCTTAGGCCTCACCAGCTTCACTTCCCAAGGGAGATCTCTGTCCCCCTTCTATGAGAGCTGTCTGCGAGAGAAGCTGACTTCTCAGCTCGTCCCCCGTGATGCTTAATGTCATGGTGTCTCCACGGAGGCCGCTGACGAGCCCAGAACACGTCTGCGGCTATACAAGCACCCACATCTTTCAGACATCCTCCAGAACTGCTTATGAGGCTTTCCAAGTATTTGATAGTTGCCATTTGCTCGGTATCATGGCCGCACAGATTAACAATGAGCTGGTTATAGTCTAGAGTGAGAGGGTATTAAACAGTCATTGTCTGGGGACTTCATTCTGTCCTGGTTGATACGCAGGCCAACAAACTGACCGTCAGCTGCAGCAATTTGCTCCACCAAGCGAACAAGACAGAGACATCAACCTTTCAGAGCAACGTGATGCTCAGTTCAATGCCCCTGACAGCTGCTTCTTCCAGCTGATCCATCAGCTGCTCAATACTGATACTGAACAAGGCCTTGCCAAACTCCAGTGGAAACAGGAAACCAAGCTGTGCCTGACTACCATTAGCTCAGACCCAGCTTTCTGCAGCACTGTACCGCTCTGCTATCAATAGCACTTCCTTCCGGGGGTGGGAGGTGCTGAATTTCATTATCAGATCCCACAAGCTTCATGATGAGCTGAAACAAAGGCCCGACCGAAGTCTATGAAAGGTTCAGCCCACGATGTATTAAATCCAGGTGTATTCCCCAAGAGCTGTCTGGCAGTACAGAGGGGAATGAGGATTCAGGTCTCTGTTACGTCGCTAACTCGAGACATTTACACAGAGACAGACTGCCACTGAGACTGAAAACAGCACAATGCAATTATAGGAGCCAGAGGAGTCCTCTTAGTTTGTCAGGGAAGGGACTGTTGTGCCAGAGAGAGCCGGGAAGAGCTGATGCGACATAAACCCAATGATGCTTTTATCTGCCTTCAGCAACTCAGTGGGATATTCCAGGCCTGTGGTGCCTTCCCAGGGTGCTGTAGATGAGAGAGTCGGGATCTCTTCTTGGTTCCTGGTCCATCCCAGAAACCCCGGGCAGCGCCTCTTGCTTTGCAATTGCTGCCCGATAGGTAAACTTTGAAGTGAACAGCCAGAAAAAGAATCAGATGCCAGAAATTAGACCACAGGGGACGTACAGCACTGAGAGTGCTAGACACCTGCATAATGCTCTTCCCTGGCACAGCACTGCTAACACATCCACGTTGTCTTGGTAGCCTCATTAGCAACACAGGAGAAAAGAAAAGCTCCTATTAAGGTTTAAGGCCCAAAGACAGTAATTAGAACTGACCTGTATTGCACCACTCCCTCTTTTTTCAGGGACTGTTTTCACTTATATAACAGAGCTAAGCAAAAATTGTTCCACCTAATCTTTAGCTTAGGATACATCGGCTTTTCCCGGACCTGAGGAAGGGTGTGTTGTGCCCGAAAACTTGTCTAATATTTCTCCCAACTGCATTGTTGGTCCAATAAAAGATTTCACTGAACAAATCTTGATTCTCGTACGTTCTGTGGAGCATCAGGGCTACGACGGCACTTCAGCACTATTCCCACCAGTCTGTAGGGAAGATTGTGTGTGAACAGCACAGGCCACAGTGCTATTCAGCCAAGAGGAAGGGATGCAAAGTAGGGACAGTGGAGAGCCCAGGTCTAAGTTGGTCTAGATTAGAGGTGGCCAACTTGGCGGCAGCATGTGGGCAGAGGAAGGGGACTGTAGTGGCACTCAGAGTGGGTGCAAGGCTAATTTATGATGCACCTGCTGAAAAGGTTGGCCCTGACTGCTCGTGACTACAGGAAACAACACACAACACATGAGCAGGGGATGCTCTAATCTTCCTGGTGCTGGGTATTAGAGGGTGACATCACTCACAGAGAAGAAGCAACCAGGAAAGCGCCAAACTGGTAATGAGCAGGGGCCAGGATAACCATCACGTCCCCGGGCAATCCTTGCCTTTCTTTGGTGAATGGAGAGGACAGGACCTGGCTCACACCTTGCACTGCTGTGTGGGGAGCAAAACACCACGTACAGCAAATGACTGAGTTGTGATTCACAGTGCGGTTGCTCCTGTTCTGGCACCAGTCTGACACACAGATTGCATTAGAGCTGATAGGAGAGCTGCTAAATTATCAAAGGCCGCAACAATGTAATGTCAGCTGGAAAGACAAGCATCCTGAGAAGCTGAAAGATGCATTTGAAATGTTCCTTGAATTGTTTTGTGCTTTGCCAGTAGCTGACATCAGTTGTACGGCCGGGTATATCGTTACACAGCGGAGACGACATAGCCGGCATCTTAAAGCACACCCAGAACCAGGTCGGGATTTGAGGTAAAACTCCATTTACTCTGGTTGCATACACACATAACTACAAATCAGAATCAGGCCCAGGCTCCTCTACATAAAATCTTTGCCCTCGTATTCAGAAAGCTGTCAGCCCACTTATGTCCAAGCGGAATCACAGCGATTGTTATGAGCAATATGCATGACACATGATCTACAGGCTCCCTTTCCTTTATCCTGCACATTGATTCTCAGTCAGGATGCCACAGCACCCTGGGGTGCCTTGAGATCCTTTCAAGGGTGCCACACGATGTCAACACTGTTAGGTTTACCACCTTAATTCACAAGATAAACCCAGAGATTTCCAATAGAAATCCATAGCCATGGTCTTTCTCAGGTCTTTGCAACAGAAAAACTCCTAATTTTTTTTTTTTTTGGTGGGCAAAAAAGGGGAGAAAACTAAGAGCTAGCATTTTCCAGGAGAAGCCTCAAATCTGTCCAGGGGTGCCTTGAGTCTAAAAAGCTTGAGGACCCCTGATCTGGTACGACAAGGGTCCTACATATAGGAGAGAATATCTGAGATGTCCTTAGGCACCAGTAAATCCCAGTGCTGATAGAAAGGGCCAGGACATTGCACAACGCTGGCCGCCACGGGGCTATGCAGCTGCTCGGTTCATGGAAGCAGAACAGAAGAGTGCTTCCTTCTTTCTTCTCTGCCTTATTTCTTCAGGGTATGTTTGGGGGTTTGCAGTTTGTTATAAGGGCTGTATATCGTTATCTCCATTGTAGTTTGCAGGAACATGAGGATTGGTGTGTACCCGGGTTCCAGGGAGAGAGAATAAGGTTTATAACTAGCATTCACAAATGTCTCAGTCACTCTCTCCCAGCCAAACAGATCTTCCCAGGTAGGAGTTCAGATTCTGGACTGTGTTGAACGTCTTGACAACAGATAAGGAGAATTATGATATCTAAAATTAGGTCATCTGGGAGAGGCTGGATTAATCACCAGGTGTGTTAGGTTAACCAGGCTGGCATAAAATTGTGCCCTTTTCCTCCCCACGTCAGCCTGCCCCAAACAGGCAGAGGTTCCTGCTCTCAGTGATGAGTGACTGGGACTAGCGTGATTTTAACATGCAACATAACTCATTCCTCGCTGAAGTTAGTGGCGTGGCACTCGCCTCTGCCATAGGTGAATTTTCTCCCAAATGGGGACTTTCAGAGTGTTTACTGGAGCTGTGTGATTAGTCACGGATGATCCATACTGAGTTCTCTGCTCCTGGTTAAATGGTTATAATGTTTTACACTTTCTGGAGTAAACATGACCGTTTCCATCCTTGGTATCGGGTGAATTTTACCTTACTTGTCTGCATGCTCCAAAGCAGTGAGCGAAAGGCACATCCCAGCGCCGTCGTTCCAGAATCACAAGCTACATTTGCACTAGTATATGCTTTTTTTTGGTCTTTTGGAACATTTGCCAATCAGACTGATAGTATGAATGTTTGATCTTGCTCAGGTAGACCTAGGAAGCCGTGCATGTTGCTACAGAAGAAGGATTTATGCTTTGATAAAGTAGTTGCATAATGTTTGTGGCTGTAAAAATGTGAGAAGCACCGACTTGGGGTTTCCCCTACACTCTGGCTTCAGTAAGAGAGCATCAGGGTCCTGGCTCAGCTGTGGCCTTCTCCTGTTCAACCCCTGGCAGAAGGAGAGTGGGCAAGCAAAGTGGGAAGTGACATTGTGTTCTGGTGACCCCGGGTGTTTGACGTGTGACTTAGAGCAGCCCAGAGGCTACTCTGCATTGTGCAAAAAGAAAAATCAGTCCTCAGTTAGTTCTAGGCTGAAGTTAGTGCTTCCCAGGCCTGAGATGAACATGGAGAGCAGCGGGAACCTGGCAAACCCTGAGCCAGCTTGCCATTGCCTGAGGGGACTGGGCTGAGTTAGTCTGGAGAAGAGAAGAGTGAGGGGGATATAATAGCAGCCTTCAGCTTCTTGCAGGGGGTTGCAAAGAGAACGGAGCTGGACTGCTCTCAGTAGGGGCAGATACAGGACAAGGAGCAATGGGCTCCAGTTCCAGCAAGGGAAGTTGAGGTTGGATATTAGGAGAAGGGTGGTGAAGCACTGGAACAGGTGACCCAGAGAAGTAGTAGTCTCCATCCTTGGAGGTTTTTAACACCCAGGTAGACAAAGCCTTGGCTGGGATGATGCAGTTGGGGCTGGTCCTGCTTGGAGCAGGGAGATGGACTAGATGTGATCTCCTGAGCTCCCTTCCACCCTCATTTTCTATGATGCTATGATGAGGTCCCAGGTGGTGGCTGCCCCCAGATCCCCCCTCTGTATGTGTGAATATGCCTTGGAGGTTGTTCCATAGCACAGGGTGGGGATATCAGATGAGCATCTCTTTGCAAGGAATCTCTTTGGAGGGGTGAAGGGTAGTGCAGAATGAGCCCAGTGCCCCTGGCTTCACCCTGCTCGCCCTGTCCTTCTGCTATTATGGAGCCCATGTGTCTGGAGGATCCTCGTTCACAAGTGCATGGGGAGGAGAGGATCCCGGTGCCAAGGCGGCCACCACCTACCTGCCTGTCCAGAGCTCAGCACTGCAGCTCCAAGTTACCCACTGAGCTCCCCAGGCTGAGCAGATGGGAGAAGAGCTCAGGTGACCACTAGGACCCAAGTGACTTGACCTGGTGGGGCTGATTCTGCTTGTGGGACCGCTGGTATCTGAGGCAACACGATGGAGTACGGCCAGACCAGAACTCCCCGCTCCTGCCTGTGCTGCAGAGCAGCCTTGGGGCTGCTCTACCTGGCACCAGATGCAATGGGGATTTCACATCAGCTGAGAATTGGTGGAGTGCAAGTGCACTTGGTCTGTGCAGACACATCCCGTTTCTGAACGAGCCCAGGAGTCACTCGTGGTTCATTACAACCCAGCCTGCCAGGCAGAGCCCGGTACCATCCCTCTGGGCGATGCGAGTGCTGCAGTGTGGCTGGGCAGAGGGAGCAAATCTGTCCCAGCATGTGCTAATATTGGAGTGCACATCAGCTCCTGGCTGCTTTTACTAATAAGCAAAACTCCAACCAAAGAACCAATTCTCGCTCCTTCCTGCATCGATCGCTGCAGCTGTGAAATAAATACTCTTAAAAAAAGAGAGCTCAGTGCAGAACAGGAGTGCAGCTCTCAGACAGCTCGGCCTTTGCACAGGGACTGGGAAACAAAATGCCTCAAGGGATAATGGAACCGATGCCTCCAGAACAGGCAGATCCTGTGGAGCAGCTCATCTGTTCATCTATACCTTTATATGCAAAGGGTGTAGACGAACATACAGATGCTATACAGAACATGTTCACCATATTCATCTACATGTAGACGAATATACAGATGAACAAAAGATGCTGTCCAAGTCTCCCTGCAGATGCTGTTCCAGTCCTGAACATACAGATGAACAGAAGTGATAGGCAGCAGTCATTGCCTTCACTTCATTATCACCGCTATTCACTTCCTGGACAGAGGGCCAAATGCTGTGTGAGGCTATTAAGCAGAGGTCCCTCCAAGGCACAGGAGGGGAAAGAGGTTTCTCACTGCGTGTGTAAAAGGCAGACAGAAATACCAGAAAGTCTGTAACAGAAGGTAGCACGAAAATGGCCAACACAACCAAAGACGCCTGCTAGCATGGTCTAGAAAAACACCAGAGAGAGAGCTTAGTGGTTAAGTGCTGGCTGAAAGAGGTCTGGACATGTGAGCAAAGCATTTCTCTTGCTGATACCTCCTCCATTCAGAGAAAAATGACTGTAATGAGCTGGATGCATCCAGGACATCAGACACTTTTGCTTCTAACAGAAGCAGCCTACAGGACCCTGACATTTTGGTCAACTGCTCTGGTCAAAAATGTGTAATAACAGGAACTATTGTCCTCGAGCTTCCTTTTTTTTCTTTCTGACATCAAAGCATTTTAATAGGCTGCAGTCTTGCTGCTTTACATGAATCTATTTCTTCAGTGCATTCAAGAGACTCTAATAATCGTTTGGCCGGGACGAGGGGAGGAGGCGTTCTGTACAATGCTGCTGTTATCGTGAGACAAGATTGCGTTAGGAAAGAGATTGAAAATAGTATGCAAAGGATTGAGACAATGCAATCCCACTCCTCAGGTGAGACAGAAGCAGGCTGTGTTTACTGGCTGTGCTAAATGATTAGCTATCCTGGAAGACTTTTCCGGCTGAAAGAAGGCGGCAGTGACGCATGTCTGAGCTCATACCCGCTGTGAGGTCTGACAACAGGTCGCACAGTACTGCCGTGCACTCCTCCGGTCCTGGCAGTGTGGAGTGCACTCCACAGCAGGTGCATGACAAGGAGGAAAATAACTCGTGTTAGCCCTGTATTTGAGTAATGCAGGACAGGTCCTGAAAGCAGAACGGTTCCCTGGCACAGACTAAGGACTCTAGGAATTGTTCTCTTGCCACAATTATGAGAAAAAAGGTGTTTTGTGCTAAACAGAGGTTGCAAGACCAGCTGTGGTATGGAGATTTCTTCTATTCTGGCCTGTGTCCAGACTGCATGAACAAGGTCATCCCTGGCCAGACAGTGTCCCACACTCCGTAAGTCATTTATTTCAAGCACACATTTGTGGTCTGTTTGGAGGACCCGGATCCTCTTAGGATCCTATCAGGTCTCCTTCCTCTCCTGTGCCAGAAGAGCCGTATCCCAGGAGGCCATAATGCTGCCCTTGAAGCAGCAGTGGCTCAGGTTGCTGTCTCTCTTTCTGTGCAGTCCTTCAAAGGTCCAGCCCAAGAAGTCCAGCAGAAAGGAGAGGAGAAAACATCCAAGGCATGGCAGGGATACCAGACCCCTTGATGGTGAGCTGTGAGTTACTTTGCATTTTTTCAACCGGTCAAAAGATGCTGCCCAAGTCTCTCTGCAAATGCTATTCCAGGCCTGGACAAACGAGTTAGAATGGATGCCCACATTAGCACCAGGAAGGGGGAAGGAACAGAGGAATATTGTGTGTTCATGTGTAGGGGTGTGCATGTGCCTATGCATGCACACTCATTGGTCTGTACGTGCATGTGCATGTGTGTGAATAGGCTGGGGATGCCATTTTCATAACTTCGTGTTGAGCATGTTGAGATCTCTCGCCCCAAATTCCCTCCTACACATAAAGAAGCCCAAATCTACCTCTGAACTTCCCCAGCCCTGTCCCTCTCAAGAGGAAACGAAAGGGGGTGCACTGGACCGACAAGGTTAATGACCCTGGGAATCCAACTGGGTGGGAAGTGTCCCGGTTACTTGTAGGAGCTGTTGTAAGCATGAGAGAGCGCGTGATGCTGGACGTGATGGGTAATTCCAAACCCTACTGTCGCTTGCCATCGGCAAGAAAGCCCTCAGTGGAGTTTCCCATCGGCCTGTCCTCCCCAAACTCCGAGTGCCCGAGCATTTGTGTTTAAAGAGTTCTGCTTCTGCGACTTGTACTACTCATCTTAGCCTTAGAAGTGAAACATCTGAATGACACCGATTTGCTGATGTAAAGATTAGTTCTTTTTTCACTGTCCCTGGCCTGCTGACAATTTCTGCATGTGCAGATGAGCTACTTCCCACACACTGCCAGGGCAAAGGCTCGATTGTCAA
The DNA here is from genome assembly GCF_030867095.1 of Alligator mississippiensis. Classification (NCBI taxonomy): domain Eukaryota; kingdom Metazoa; phylum Chordata; order Crocodylia; family Alligatoridae; genus Alligator; species Alligator mississippiensis. The sequence goes on from NC_081831.1 coordinate 81,653,154, forward strand.
AAGTGCTATTATTCATTCTGCGCATGAGTGTGTGTGTAGCTAAATAATTGTCGTCTTTCTGCTGCGCCCTGCGTTTTGGAGTGCCTGAAGTGCCAAGTCAAGGTGACGCATCATTTTAGAGCAGAACTGCACAATGCACTCTCTTGTAGAGGCTTTACTTTTGTTCTGCTTTGCTTGTGGTTTTCCCAGAATAAAAGCCAATTGATTTAAACAAAGGTGAGGTTACTGTCTTTGTGACACACCCAGCAGGCTTACAAAGATAATTAAACTTCCGTGAAAGATATGCACGCCACGAAACACATGTAGAATGCAAAGGATTTTCAAAGTAAATAACTAATTCTTGCAAATATGTTTTTGTGAAACAATTGCTTATTCAACGAAGAATATAAACATCCAATACATACTATTAAAAATTAAGTCATTTATTTTGCCTAAATTTTCCCCACCAGATCCATTTTTAAACTGAAGTGGCACCTTCCAAAAATTAATGTGAAAATAAGTTGAATGCTTCAGAAAGGTCTGACTTCGATGCCATGAAGTATCGAGGGTATTTGTAAATCACTGTAACTTTTATGCAAAGCAATTATAATCAGTATTAAAATGTCTTCACTCTCTGGGCTTCCTGTTCTTCCTTGAGGCAACTGGACATAAAAGCCCTCCTGGCTCAACACAGCTGCACCTACACGGAGAGCTTGGCTGGCACAACCCTTTTACCTAAGCGTGCGATCTCTGTCATACTCCTAACCCACGCAGGTCTGCTGACAAAACTTTGTAGCATGAGCTGAACTTCAGTTTCTATTAGTGTGGATGGGAAATAGGTGCCCATGTCTCCTGGGCAGCTTTCCATATCCCACTCCTAAGTATCACACAGCAGAGTGAAGCTGCAGTTAGGATGCAGCAACTGGTTTGGAAGATGTACACCGGCTATGAGCGACGAGCCAAGGACAGGTGCAAGAAGCACAGTGTACCCCACTACTGTCCACATCCCCTGATGCCAGCGCTCATGACGGCAGTGCTTTCTACCTCAGTTTTAGGGTTACAATAGTTGATGGGACATGTTCCTGCCAGTCCCTGGAGAGCCCCTCGCAGTGCATGAGGAAGCTGTGGGGTAGTAGAGTGTGTGCATCGGTGCACACCAGCTATATTAGCACCAGGGACCTGCTGCTGCTCTCTTCCAGCTCAGGCAGCCTCGTCCCTGAGACTCACTCACATGCTTCTTGTGGCTCAGGAAAAAAAGCAAACCCGATCCTTCCCCATCACACAACGGGGTGGCTTCCGGCTGCCCTCTCTTGCATGAAATCCCACAGCTTCTCCAGGAGTCACACCAGTGAACCTGCTCCTGTACCCCTATGGTGGAAATCCTCCGCTGCCCTTTGCTGCATGCTTTGCTTGCCTGAAATCTGTCCTGAGGGCTGTCATCAAAGTCTCAGTCCTCATCTCCCAGTTGGACCCCCAATCACCCTGTTGTCTCCATAGCTCTCAAGAAAGCTGAAATCTCTTGTCTTCCAGACCCTCTCTAGGTCTGCTCCAAGAAAAGACAGCTTGCATCTGCCATCCCCCTTGCAACACCTTCCCACCCACCTCGCCTCATCACCTAACAACCTCTTCTGTGCTTCTCTCCAACAAAGTGTTGCTGGGTGCCATGTGACAAGCTCGTTAGTCTATTTGATCTCTCCTCAAAACAGCCTTTCATTCTTATATCCCTTCCCTCCAGCACCTCTGTTATTCCTCCATCAAAGACAGGCGAGCCACTGTGTCCTCCAGAGCCACGTTGTCTGAGTGATTCTCTCGTGCAGGTGGTCCTGAACTGCCACCTCCTTAGGGCAGAAAACCTCGTCTTCAGAAAGACCAAAGCTTCCTTTCCCCACCCTCCGGGAACAGTATCTCAAGCTCCTGGCAGGCCTTCGCCTTGCCCCTTTGTACTCAGATCTGAGCCAATGTGATCCTTTGCCAGGAGGTTTCAGGGAACTGCTTCTGTACCTAATCACAGAGGAGTTCGTCAGGGTTGCCATGGCAGCCCTCGTTTAGAATGCCCCTGATTTTGTGATTTTCTGTCTCAACCTCGGTATTAGTTCTGCACTGGCTCCTTGTGTATGTACGTGCTTGACAGTAATTACTGTTTACTTCTAGCATCTAAGGGCTTTTGTCAGGACAGGACGCTGGATCACTAAAAAAGCCCAGTGGTCTAGCACTGCTTTTTCAGTGCCTAGAAATAGCCCAGGGTGACTATTTGCAAACACAGCCGCTAGGGAGTGGGAGGATGACCTGTATGAAGACAGAATCTTATGGCCTTTGGGAAAAAAAATGGTGATGAAATGTTACTGGAATGATTTAGCCTGCCCGTGGGTGCCCGCTGACCCCTCGATGGAAGGAGCCTTCCAAAACAACTAGGGAACCGAAAATAGCTCAGAAAGCACATGGTGGGCGATACGCTGTGAGTTCAGCAACAACACTCTGGACACTGCTGTGTTGAACTACAGTTATTTATTATTATAACTCTCTGCAATCATATCCAGGGTGGATCTGAACAATGGCTGTATGCAGAACGTATACTTGCTCTGCCTCTGACTCGGCCCCGTCCAGTCCTGTGGCGGGAGAGGCACCAAGAAAGCCTCTGGCTCCTCATGGCAGCCAAAAGGGAGTCCCCGGTGCTGCAAAACTGCCACAAGCAAACTGAATCCTGCAGTGCTGAACATGAGGGATAGTACAAGGAAACCACAATAAGACACAACAGTGGCAGAGAGGTGAGACAAAAAAAAAAGGCAGTAGGGCAAGGAATAGGCATAGGCAATGCTGGGGTAACAGGAGCCAAAAGATGAGACACTTACGACACAAAAGCAATGCTCCCCTTTTAACAAAGCACTTGGGACTGGATTTCCAGAGCCCCTGAGACTTGGGAGCAAAACCCCAGTGAAAGTCACCAGAGACAGCTTGCTTAAGCCACTTAAGAGCTTTTGAAAACCCCATTCCTAAGTATGTAGTAACCACCTGTAGGCAGGTGAGCACCCAATGCACTTACACTGACCTGCTTCCAGCCAGACACACGTGTTTAGCTGTTGCTGAAACAAAGCTGAGAATTAGAAGAACTGACTGGGTGCAGGAAAGGCTCAGCCCCTATTGATGGGGTCCAGCCCAATTCCTTCTGAATACACTCAATTCAGAATGAACAGAAGACTCTGATCATGGCGAAGGAGGGGCAAGGCAGCACCAGACAGATACCCGAACTGGAAACAGCTTAGCTACCTCTGCCCAGTGCTCCACCCCAGCTAATTAGCTTTCAGAAGCATCACTGAGCACGTCTACACGAGACCCTAAATGCGCAGTAGACTAATTCTACTGAGTGTTAGCACATCACACCAAAAGCCATGCTAATGCATAGTAGAATTAGTCTACTGTGCGTTAGCATCACTAAAAAGGCATGTGCCAGCGCCACTGTACAGTAGCACCAATTACTGCACATTGAGTGGTACCTGTTATTACAGGTACTAAACCTAATGCACAGTAACTGCAGTGCATTAATGCACGTGTAGATGCACCCACTAATTAGCCCAGGTGCAGCTCTATGGGAACTCAGTGAGGCTGAGAGCCAGCATGGTCAGAGCTAGCTGAGATATCTGTGCCTGCTGGTGACTTCTCCCATAAAGGCATAAAGAGAGGGAGGATCTGACATACAGTGGAAAGGCAGAGGTGAGAGCTGCTTAAAACATCCCATTACATTTCCATGCCAACCTTGTTCTATGGAAACAATCAGGTTTTGGATTAAATCTACCTTTGTGAAAAATAAAAACAGTAATCAACGTTGAACTATCTGGGGGAACCATTGGGACTTTTACAAAGCCATGGAAATGGAGAAGTCAGTTTTGATTAAAGCTTTGGCCTGGCTCTAGCAGAAGCACACTCTATAGAGCAAAACATGGGCTAGCACCAACAGGGCAGCCCACAGCTTCAGCAATGTTAACTCACTTCCCAAAGCTGCCTTTAAAAATAAATAAATAAATAAATAAATAAATATATTTGTCATGCCTCATGTGTTGCTTGGCTTCTGCATCAGAATCTGCCCAAAATAAGCAGGAGATCCCCTGCTTCCAGTTGAGCATGGGGCCATGAAGACATATCTTCTGTGTCTTGGCTGAAAAGCCAGAACCACGCACCATCTCAAGCCTCTCCACCTTCCACTCCAAGTATGTAGGGCTGCCAACCCTCCACTCTCCAGGAATTAGACATAAATCTTAGGAGACTGCTGAGAGTCACCCAGGAGATAAATGATAGGGCATTCATTAAACTAAATGTTTAATGTTGGATCTGATTTATACAGTAGCTCAGTGGGTTTTTAAAATGTCATATTAATGTGCATCTGCCTTCCTAGCGTAAAGTCTATGCACCATAATCCATAACTGGGATATGCAGGCACGCGGGCCTGTTTGCATTGTGTCGCGGGTCTGCTGGCGTTCCAGAAACCTCCCAGAACAGATTCAAATGGAGTTGGCAACCCTAAGTACAAGGCATTTCCTTTGGCCTGGCTTCCTCTACCAGAACTGCAGGACAGCATGTATATTCAAAAGAAAAACAAACCATAACCTGAAAAAGGCACTCCACTGCACACGCTGGGAGAGGATGAGAGAACAAACGGCACATGACATGCCATTCATCTTGCTTAATGCAGTCTGGAAGGCACTCAGATACTAGACCACTCTAAGACTTGTATACAATAGCTTAGCTTCATTCTCAAGGTAACGTTTTTAAGGAGAAAAATAACACGAGCGACAATTAACTACCTGTAGGAAACAACCTGCCTGCTGTTTGTCATTACAGAGACGAGGATGAATCCATCGTTTTTAATGTTGCTTTTTTAAAGATGGATATATTTTATTTTACAGAGGCACTTTTATTTTAATGATAATACATAGGGCAATGAATTTCTGGGAGCAGTTCTATTTATCTCCTCTTACTGCTCTCTATATTTCTTCAGTGATAGCCTGTAGGGATGACTTGCTGATTGTAACAGTGCTGTGAAGAAATACCTGACAAGGATCTCTGAGCACCACTCTAGCATTGCTAGGAATTAATAGGAAGTGACAGAGCCTTGATGAAGGTTATTTCCACATTTGTATCGATAGAAGGAAATTAATAGAATAAGTATTAGATAAACAGGCTTCACGTTCCTCTAGGGCAGAACAACACACGAGAGCTGGCATCTGGCTGTTTCTCTAGTGGGATACAAGTATTAACGGGCAGGACCGGATCCTGCCTCTGTAACTAAGCCTGGCTCCCTTCGAAGGCCGTGAGACTAGCCTGCATCCCTCAGCAGCGGTGAACTTGGCACTGCCATCTCTTCCGCTGCACGTTCAAGGTGGTTACTTGCCCTATGCGCTGTTCTGTTCCCAGTCAGATCCCAGGGATTTGACTGACCCTTCATTACTGGCAGCAGATGTGACTTCAAGGGAAAGAAGTCCAGATGTTTCCCGCTACAGATGTTGATGTTTCCAATCAGACTCCCCCAGGGCTCTCCAGTCCCCTGGAATGAGTAGCATGAAGGGAGCTAGCAGAGCTATAAACAATTGAGTTGCTAAACCATCCCCAAGGACTCGGACTATGACAGTCTCTACCAGCTCCAAATTCCCACTGTGCCTTGCGTAGGACATAAATGAAGATGTGGCAGTTCTGCCACTACTCCTCCTTTACTCCTCCTTTAGCTCTTCATTAATTTCCAATCCTTCTTTTCTGCTTTTTCATAAGAAAATGAAAATATTTAGAAAATGCAGAAAGTGGGACATGTGACTGTAGCTGGCAAGTATCATCATTTCCATGTACTGACACACATGTGACACTAAGGCTGCTAATGGCAGGAGCTCACGAGATAGATTTGGATGGCATGATGAATGCTATAATTGTGGCTCTGTCTCTGCGTGCACACTTGCATTACTGGAGTAGGACAGCTAGCACAGGGTGATGGGATCCTATTGTTCTGCAAACCTAGGATGACGAGCAGTGGTGCCACAGCTTTCACAGGAGGAAACACCTCAGTGTGGGATGCTTGTCCTAATCTTCCAGTGCACAAGGTTAAGGGACCCCATAGTGGTACAGAAGCAGGCTGTTATCCTTGGAAATGACTACTCTGAACTGCTACAGGTCCCTGGCTCACCAGGCTGGTATCAGCAAACCAGGCTGGTGAGGTGGTTTGCAGTGCTATTATGAAAGCATTTTGCCCAGTGGGTTGTCAGCAATAATAGCAGCTTTCAGAAGAAGGGGTTTTTTTTCTGCATCTGAGGCCAAAGCGAGTCAGTCGTGTCCACTGCCTGCCTCCACCTGGTAGCTTCCAAAACCTTTACAGATCTTGCCCATGGAGGAGCCATGTAGTATACATGCAAAATCACAGCTTAATTCTTATGCTGTAACCCATCGGCACATGCTCTGCAGGTGCAGCGACATGCTAGAAACGAAAGGACCACACAGAATGACTCTTGAGGCAGTGTGACCATGTAACGGTCCAAGAATGAGCGCAGTAAAGCACTGAATGCTGGCTTGGGTCGCTGGGGGGGTCTTATTCCCCCCCTCAGCAGCCCTGTTGAGAAACATGGGGTACAGAAAGAGGGTAGAGCCAATATCTGCATAAACCCCTCATTTAACTCCCATTCCAAAGCAAAGCTGATCACGTCCCAAGGAAGCCCAAATCCATCCCAAGTTCTCTCACATTTTCCATCTACCAGGAAAACCCTTCTCCTTCACACCAAGGCTTCCCTCAAAACAGGACTGGAGATGATGGGCAGCACTTACTGGGTGGAGACTTCAGTGCCACCAGTTCCAGTCTCCTGGGGACGTTGCCACATGGGCCCTTGGAGAACAGACAAGTTTCCAGAGCAGCCTGCTCTGTGTCCACTCCCATCACAGTCACATCCTGACCCATTTGCAGCCCCTCCTCTGCTCCCTTTAGAGGAGGACTTCAGAGAGTAGGACAGAGCCTGGCTGGCAGGTTCACCCATGGGTGTTGATTCACCTTACATAAACACAGCCGAACAAATGGTCCCACAGAACTTACCATCTATTACAAGACAAGAGACAACGAGTGGATGCAGACCGACAGGCCTGTACAAGGAAACCCTGAGACTGTATTAGCCAGCTCAGCAGGCAGCACTGCTATTTTTGGGTGGCTGGATTTAACAACCGTGTGCCTTATTCAGCTGGGATTCTTAGAGCTCCCTCCAAACCACAACAGTTAGATTTACTTTGCTGCACAACTGAACCACTGGAAAGAAGTAGCAGATGGTCTGGATTTCAGACTGTGACTATGGATGGATGGGGAACGGTTTTCATAAGTTTGGTAGCATTGAGGTGAAGTCATTGCTGTCATGGTCCAGGAGATACGCAAGAGGGAAGAATTCTTTTGGGTGATATCCTTTATCATGCATTTGGTCCAATAAAAGATATCACCCATGAGCTGATAAAGTTGGTCTGATAAAGATCTCGCCCACAAGAATTCCTGCCTCTTTCACAAGCTTGGAAATTTTTTTCCTGGCCTTAATTGGGACAAAATGCAAGAAACTCAGTCATGTCTGTGGGACTGAAATCCCAGTCTTTGCTTTTGGACATGGCTCTGTATTTCATGCAACGTAATGCACAAGCAAAATGAACTTTGCTAAATTCAGTGTTTCACATTTAATCCTGACTCTACAGGTTGTGCAGGTTTTGAATAGGATCCTTATTGTTACTTGCTTATAACATTCTTCCCTCTTTGTGTTTAATTTTAGTCATGTACTGCTGAATGTTAATGCTGTATTGCTAACTAATCCAAGTGTCATTGCCCTAGACTAAGCACCTAGAGTGGGATTAAATTAAAGGTTTCTGCTCCCAACACGGTCTAGGAAGGCACAACGTACATGTGTTTTCACAGCAGCAGCAGAGCCAGAATTAAGGCCTGGATAATCTAACTGGAGGCATGACTAACTCCACACTAATAAGACATTATTATCTTGCATGCACACCAGCCTCTGGCTTCTTTACTATTCATTCCATCCAGGAAGAGCACACACCAACTGTGGATGCTTCCTCAGCCTGAAAGCTTGCAAAGAAGAATTTTTCCAACTATTAGAGTTGGTCTAAGAAAAGATATCAGATTTACCAAAGAGCCTCATCTGCCTATGTCCTTAGACCACCACGGCTACAACCTACACCCCTCCAAAATAATAACGACTTTTAAATCCAAGAAACAATGAAGGAGCTTCTAGATGTAGGCTTGTGGAGTTTGAGAAGGAGCGTTTGCTGTGTGGATGTGCTGTTACAATTTCGCCAGAGTCAATGTGGCTCTGCCCAGATGCAGTGGTCCATGCCAGTGTTGTTCATCCCCCTTGGTACTTGATCCACCATGGAGCTGCCCTGTTACACCTCCCACCTACAAGCTGTGGAGTCAGCAGGAGGGAGGTGCCTAAGTCCCTTTGGACCATCTGGCCCCCAGTGCCTTAGCAGTGCATGTCATGCATCCAGGAGGTCCTGGTTTCATTGCTGACCACTGGCAGGCCCTGGTTTCATTTCAGTGACTGGCAGGTCCTTTCCTGATCAGGCTTCAGGGCAGGGTCAGTTTTAGTCAACGTTCATTGGAGAGAGGAAAGGGATCCATCCTGACCAAACACATGGATTTGGCAATTCAGTGTTCTTTACATGGGGAGAGACCAGTGGGTGTTTGAGATGGAAAACTAGATCCACTTCCTCAACACCCTGGTTTGTGCCCCGGGTCCCACATGCACGAGTGCTCCAGCCCTTGCTGCCACTGTTGGAAAAACCACCACAGGCAAAGAATAGTGTAGACAAGGCTTCCTGGCCTGGCTCACCAACAGCAGGTATCACAGACCCATTTGCACTCACCTGCATCTTTCTGACTTAGCCACAAGCCTTCTCAAAAAGGCGTTCCCTTTCTCAGGTGTTTGTGTTATGGGCTATCATCACAAAAAGACTATTTCACCTCCATGTGTCCACACAGCATAGAGGACCACGGGGCCCTGTCTCATCTGGCATATTAGTGATGCGGAGTATAACCATCAACTGCATCTGACAGGAGGGCCAGATGGTAAAATCACTCGTGGTAGGTAGCTCCTATAAAATACCAGAATACTGCAACCTCTAGAGTAAGGCAAGTATAGGGTGGCTCAAAACGCACTGCTTTGTGGGTGCTCCTTGGTTGGAGGAAGGCTAAGGGATGTCACAAACGTGCCCTTGCTGTGGCATTAGGCAGTCAGCAGCAGTTCTTATCAGCTGCTCTCTGGCAGAAGCTACAACCATCGAGACACTGAATGTCTAGACTTGGTTTGGCCTTTGCACTCTGTCTCCATGGTCTAAAGAAGGGATAGTAGGTCTTGGGCAGCCTCCATGCCTCCATACTCTTGCCTAGGTGCACACGTTGAAGGTCTCAGTGTGATGGTTGTAGACCTCTTACATGTACACCACGATCCAGAGGATTGACAGCTGCTTACCTGTTTCATGGTGACAATCAAGCAATTAACATGTTTAATCTTAATCAAAGGTAGTCATGTGTCTGCAGCCACCATTTCTAGCCTGTCCATTGTACCTTGTCACCAGTTCATAGAGTAGCTGCTTCTAAGGATAACGTGAGCATGCACCCCTTAGCAGGGCACCGTCTTGAACTTGCTTCAGACGCACTGAGTTTTGCTTATGGTTTTTTATCTCTAAAGGCATCTCCTTTCCTGTTTTCCTGGAACCAAATATGCAGTCTCCCAGGTCCATGGAAAAGATTCGTTTTCCAGCATGAACTGATTCCTAGCTGAGAACCTTGGAATTATCCAAGCCAGCTGCCTTTGTTCAGCACCAGCAGAAAAGCAGCATCTGATTTCTTCTCCTTCTGCTTGCTGTGAGAATGGGAACATTTACTTGCATTAACAAAGGGGATCTGGTACAGGGATATACATCTCTGCTTACAAATAGCTCTCTTGTACACACTTTGATACACAGCAAGAAGGCCGACTAGGAGGTTTTGCTGGCGGTATCAGTTCTCAAATGATTTCTGCTTTTTTCTTCTTCCTTTCTTAGCCATCTTCATGGTGCATTGAAGATTAAAATTCCTTCTTCAGCCAACAGTGAAAACGGCAATAAACAACAACAGGAAGCTTTCTCAAGGAGATATCTAGTATACACCCACAAAAGCCTGCTACAATTATATGCTTTCTTCCCGGAGAATCAGTCGGTGACAGCATTGCTTTGATAGACTTAAACTCCTGAATAGCTCAGGAGTATTTCCCTGCTGGAATCCCTTTGACATACTTTGTAGCAGCTTCACTTCTTCCGCAGATATTCCTCTTAACTAGAATATAAAAAATATTAGAAAATATTTTTTGTAAAAAAAAAAAAAGAAAGAAAGAAAAAAAGAAAGAAAGAAAAAAGTCTCACTCCCTATTTCAACAACAAAAAAAGTTTGCATATTTAAAAAATTAAAACATTTTAGGTTTTTACTTTAGGAAGTAAAAGCAAAAGCACTTCTTCAGGAAGAAATGGCATCTTTTTATAAGATCTTTTGCTGTGAAAAAAGGTAATTTTTCCTGTCGGATCTCCTTGAAAAGCTGACCGGTTCGTCCCTGGCCCTCCTACGCCCTGGAAGCCCTGTGCTTGCAATGCTGGTGTTACCAGATCACCTAACCAGTAAGGAGAAGGCTCTTTTACTAGACATCATGCTAAGTATTTCCTTTGCCTATAATATGTGCAGTCCCTGTCTCCTTCTAAAAGAAGAAGCATTTCTTCTGCAGTGAAAACATTGTGGTTTCCATCTTTGCTCATAACCAGAGGCCACTCTCTTTCCTGAACATGGCACGAAGGCATCTAGTGGCTGAAGAGATTAATGGCAGGTAAATATTGTTGCTCTGAAGAGCAGCAAAAAACAGGTCAGACCTCCCAGGTGTGCTTCTGCCTGGTGGAGAATCCATGGATGCAAACTTTAGGGCCAGGCTTAGGAAAGTTTGCATTATTTATACAAGAAAGAGTGGAGCAGATGACTGGCAGGCAGTGCCCTCCTCCAGAAATCTCAGCCCAGTTCAATTAATGGCACAAGCCACAAAGTTACTCCACCTATCTTGTGGAATAAGTACAAAATTTTTCCACATATTTTGTGGAATAACTTTGTGGCTTATTCCTCCTTTTTATCACACCACTCATTGATTAAACATGTGGCCGGGTGACAATTTATAGATTCATAGATGTTAGGGTCGGAAGGGACCTCAATAGATCATCAAGTCCGACCCCCTGCATAAGCAGGAAAGAGTGCTGGGTCTAGATGACCCCAGCTAGATACTCATCTAACCTCCTCTTGAAGACCCCCAGGGTAGGGGAGAGCACCACCTCCCTTGGGAGCCCGTTCCAGACCTTGGCCACTCAAACTGTGAAGAAGTTCTTCCTAATGTCCAGTCTAAATCTGCTCTCTGCTAGCTTGTGGCCATTATTTCTTGTAACCCCCGGGGGCGCCTTGGTGAATAAATACTCACCAATTCCCTTCTGTGCCCCCGTGATGAACTTATAGGCAGCCACAAGGTCGCCTCTCAACCTTCTCTTGCGGAGGCTGAAAAGGTCCAGTATCTCTAGTCTCTCTTCGTAGGGCTTGGTCTGCAGGCCCTTGACCATACGAGTTGCCCTTCTCTGGACCCTCTCCAGGTTATCCGCATCCTTCTTGAAGCGTGGCACCCAGAATTGCATGCAGTACTCCAACTGCGGTCTGACCAGTGCCCTATAGAGGGGAAGTATCACCTCCTTGGACCTATTCGTCATGCATCTGCTGATGCACGATAAAGTGCCATTGGCTTTTCTGATGGCTTCGTTACACTGCCGGCTCATGTTCATCTTGGAGTCCACTAGGACTCCAAGATCCCTTTCCACCTCTGTGCCACCCAGCAGGTCATTCCCTAGGCTGTAGGTGTGCTGGACATTTTTCCTCCCTAGGTGCAGCACTTTGCATTTCTCCTTGTTGAACTGCATCCTGTTGTTTTCTGCCCACTTGTCCAACCTGTCCAGGTCTGCCTGCAGCTGTTCCCTGCCCTCCGGCGTGTCCACTTCTCCCCATAGCTTTGTGTCATCTGCAAACTTGGACAGAGTACATTTGACTCCCTTGTCCAAGTCGCTGATGAAGACATTAAAGAGTATCGGTCCAAGGACCGAGCCCTGCGGGACCCCACTGCCCACACCCTTCCAGGTTGAGACCGACCCATCTACCACGACTCTTTGGGTGCGACCCTCTAGCCAATTCGCCACCCACCGGACTGTGTAGTCATCCACATCACAGCCTCTTAACTTGTTCACCAGTATGGGGTGGGATACCGTAATTGAAGACATGATTAACTGGTTAATCCCATCTGAAGTGTGACATGTAGATGGGGCCTCTGTAACACAACCATGTTACGTGTTATCATGACAGTTCTCCAGTAAATAAAACCGAATAAATATTACTACTTCAGTCTACAATGCGATGTTGGTTGGGCCGGTGGGGGTGTCTGGAGAGCTCTCTTGCACCTGTCTGGTGTCCTCGACAAGGCAATTCCCCCCCAGTAGAGATAACCTTCCACGCTGTTGAATGTGGGGCACATGGACACATCCATAGCCTTCACACCCTCTTCCCAGGAATGAGACTGCCTTCACTGGAAACTCAGGGAAAGGAGAAGCACAAGTTGCTCAGTCATTTGGACCCAATCCAGGGAAAGGCAATTTCCTTGTTGTCTCTAAGCCAGGCAAGATGCTGTGGAAGCTGAGTATTGAAGGTTAACCTAGGCTGGGCTATGGGCACACGCTGCCTGCTGACACTCACCTGGAAGCATATCGGGCCCCGTTTGAACAGAGGACCCCTTATAAAAAGAAAGTTGCATGAGACACTCCCGGGAAGATGCATGTCTGAGCAGCCGGACTGATTAGCAAGTAGCACTCCGACGCTATAAGGGAAATTTAGCAGCTCCAAAAACTAAGGCTGCTGTTGAGGAATGCAAAGTATATTGAATAGTTCAGTGCATGACAAGTTTCTGGAGTGGGGAAAGGGCCCAGTCGGCTCCAAGAAAGGCAAAGGGAGTCCTTTCACTGCCCTCACTGGTGGTGATGGGATGGTACGCATGCCAACAGCTGGTTCGGGTTCTTAGTAGCTGCAAAGGTTTTTATGAGCCTTGTGTCACAGTCATGGTGCTGATGGAGCAAGGGGGAAACAAAGACGCTCACTCGGTAGGGGAAAGCCAATGTGCAACGTAATCAGCCTTAAGAAAGAAACTGGGCAAAACCAAGGATGACTCCTGCTATTCCCACATAGGAGCAGGCAGTCTCTCAACTCCATTTCCTCACCTCTTCTGCGCCGCTCTGTTTCTTCCAGCGGGGTAAGGTCAAGTCTGAAGAGATTCAGGTGGGCCCCTTGCGGTGACGTCTGCACAGTGAACCAGGGACAGATGGTTAGGAGAGCTGGGCTCTGCTCCCTTACTTCCCAGGCAAGACTTTCTCCCTCTGTGCCTGTATTTCTCTCCCAGGCTTTGTCTTCTTTGTTGAATGCAGTCCTTGAGCCAGGACAGTCTCCTGCTACACATGGCTGAGTGTGATGTGGTGCCCATGACCTGGCTGCTGCTGAATTGGCCCTAGGAGGAAGCTGTGCGGACAGAGGAACCACTCCAGGCCATTAGGAGCTAAATCCCAAGCAGCTCATCTTGTGTCCTGCTCAGCTGACGTACAAATGATGGGCCTCAGGCAGTTCCATTTGCATCAGTGGGATTTGGATCAAGACTGCAGCCAACAACAGAAATACACCCTTTTCTGGGGTGGGACATCAGTTGTCTATCAGTGAACAGAAACACCAGCACTGGAAGGCAAGATATAGCTGGGTCTTCTACACCCTATGGAAATAGCAATGGGAATTGTAGGATAGCAAAAGGGAAAGGCCCAGGACTGTAATTTGATTAGGGATCCAGAAATATAATTCTTCTATTCAGAATGGAGATTTAGGAATATTACTGACCTCGGGTATCTACCTCAGCTGGATGCTGGGACTTGCTGCAGCAAGCAAGAGTTTAAACCTATCCCTGGCTCCAGACCTGGAGAACATACCTCCTTCCCAACACAGTGACCCTTTGTGATCCCAAAATAACCCTGCAAATAACCCTGGTTCCCAGGTGCCGTGGGCAAGTCTACTACTAGCTACTTTCCAAAGGGTTAGAAAGAGCAAAGACAAGAAACATACAGCTAATGGGAATGATGGGGTCAGTTTTCAGGAGTGCAATTCCTCCATCTTGCACATGGATGAAAAGGATATATTGGAAACAATTGATAAAGCTTTTGTAGTCCTTGGTTCAGAAATATACTGTAGTCTCCACCTGCTTTAAAGCTTTCAATAGCTCGCCAGAAGATGGTGCTCCATCCTCATAGTTAGGGTTACTCTCCCTCTGCCAACAGAAGGGTGTTTGTAGGGGAAAACTTGCAAAGAGTTTTTCCAACTATTTTAGTTGGTCTAATAAAAGATATCAGATTTACCAAGAGAACTTTATCCTCATAATTGTGCACAGATTTAAAAAGGACAGTATGTGATAGCTGGAAAATCTAAGAAAACACCTAAGGTTTCTTAGTTTATGTTAACTATATGGGACAAATGGCAAAACATAACTGATCAGCATAGTTTCTGCAATATCCTATTAGTGTAATGATCTCCTGTAGCATGAGAGAGACATTTACAGAGCAAGGGCATACTTACAAAGGAGCATTGAAGTTTTGGACCCTAGGAGATAGTGAGGAGAAAGTAAATAGGGATTTATTACCGACTCATCTCTCACAATACAAGAACCAGCAGTCACAACACGAAACTAGTAAGTGGTAAGTTTAAAATGAACACAAGGAAGGTCTTTTTCACCCTGTGTGTTGTTGAAGTGTGGAGCTCATGGCTACCAAATGTGATGGGAGCCACGGATGTGTCCACATGCCAGCTTAGCCAGATTCACATAGGGATGGGACACATCCTTGGAGGAAAGGGGCATCAGAAGCTATTGAGCGTGGGAGTGAGGGGCACGGCCTCTGCATCACACCTGCCTGGGCCTTCAATGCTGGAGGCTGCAAGTGGGAGACGAACAGGGGGAAAAAACAGTCATCCCATGTTCACTCCCCCTTTCAGCATCTGCTCTTTGCCCCTGCATGACACAGGAGACTGGGCAAGATGGACCTCTGGTCTGACCCAGTCAGTGGCAGTCCTTATGTCCTTATGAAAGAATAGGAAAATAAACTAAAAAAATCATGTCTATGAGGTTAAAGAAAGCACACACACCAGTCAGGGAAAACGTGTTAGATGAGATTAGATTTGTATCAGTGGGGTCTGATCAATAGGGAAAGTTGCTAACGAAGTTTCAGAAATGGCAGTGAAACGTCACTTGTGAACAATGCACAGTGCGGTGGCAGCATCAGTGCACATGGCAGGCTAATGACTACTAGCCGGGGATGGTGCTGAGGAGCAAAAAAATCACTACTAGCTTGTGCATGCATCCCCTTGCTAAATCATTAAGATCCACTGCAAGGGCTGCCTCTGTGGTGCTTACTCAAGTAAAAATCCCAGTGCTGCTGAGGGGGAGCTTTAACCAAGAAGCCTCAGGAAGGCCTGCTATCTTTCAGAGCAGGGTGCGTGATTTCAAGTCTGGCCCTGCAACCCCCACACAGCCAACAGTGTGAGCTGCACGTGAAAGAACTGCACTGATGATGAGTAAGGGTTGCATTCCCCTTCCCTTCCCTTCCCTTCCCAGGGTGGAGTGGGAGGCCATTGTCACGTCACTGCAGTCGGATCTAATGAATCACGCAGAAAGAAAAACTTATTACAGCTTCTTCCCTGAATTACAGGCAAGAAGAACTAATTCGAAGTCTGGGAAAGCTGTCTCTGCATTGCCTCAAGACATGCACACAACGTGTCTGTGCTCAATGCCTGAAGCCCTGTTCTCTTGTTCATTGTCTTGAGATATCTATCAGGAGTCCATGTATCCTGGTTCATTTAGATCTCCTCTTACTCTATTGTAATAAATAGGGCCCCAGCGGCCTTTCTCCAGCTCACTTTCTACAACTGAGCTCTTGGGGACCAATTGAAATAATAGATCCAACGTTTCTGCAGTAAAACAAAGTCAACTCTGCCCTTTACAAACAGTGCATTAGGGATGTGGAGGGTTTTTTTCAGTTCCAAGCTAAAAAAATAAATACAAACCATCCCACAAAAAGCTTTCAGAAAGGCTGAAAACCCTGCCCCGTGCAGAAACAGTTTTTAGTGGATTGATAACAAAGAGTTTAACCCTGTCATTCTGAATATCACCTTACAGGAGAAATGTTGTTCACTGCAATTTCCTGAAAGGCGACTGATTGACTGACTGAACAAAATACCATATTTTCTCACATACACCACATACCAATCAGACCCCCCAAACCGGGGTGCATGTATGAACTGGGGAAGTTGATTTTCTGCCCTGGATAGAAGCACCCTGCTTTGATTCCTGCTTTGATTCCTGCTCCAGAGTGCAGAAGCTATGGCATTATTATTCAGGCAACTAAGGGAGTCAATTGATTTAATGGATGGCTGTTCTCTACTCCACAGGTGTTAATGACTGTCTCCATTTTAAGGAGATGTACTTGATGTTCTCGGTCTTGATGTTCACTAATCAAGCTAACTTTTCTGAGGGCAATTTTGCTGTCTGCTACTTGCTTTGCGTCTCCCTCCTCCTATTACACAACAGGAAAAAGAGCGTAAGTCATCTGAAGATTATTATGGTCTGCCCCTGCTCTGTGCAACCAGAACTCTGGAAAATATGTTTTTTTCCTTTGTTCTGCCTTTCAAAAACAAGGTAGATATTATGTCCCAGGGTGTGCTGTATGTGAGAACTATGGTATAGGTCTCATTCTTGGGCAACGAGCTAGCTCAGCAGGACTTAATCTGTAGGCACTGGTATACATCTCCCCTTAGAGATTTCCTAAGACACCAAAACAGCATTTCAGTGCTTCTTTCCTGAGGCAGGAGTAAAATATAATTCTGGCATCAGTCCTGCGGCAGAAATGGGCAGTGCTGCAGACTTGAAAGAGATCTACTAGTTGCAAAGAAAATAGACCTAACCTTTCCCCAGAATCTGGGATACAGTAGATAATATTTTCTTCTGGGACCTTGGAGTGGGAGTAGTTTGCTTCTCTCCAAGAGTGCAGCGGAGTCACGCATTTCTCCTGATGCATTTCCCCCGGGATGTGGTGTTTCTGTGGCATTGTCACAGCAGGGCTTGCTGGGTAGGACTGTTCCAGGTACCTGGTGCTGGCGTGTAAAAAGCAAAAGTCCCGCACAGGGCCTGTCCGCATGGGGCAGCAACACAAGGTAGCGAGTTCTGCCTCGGTTGCACAGGCAGGGGGTAGTAAGTCCCAGAAATGCCTCGTGAGACCCGTGCAGACAACGTTCTTTGGGTAGATGTGATATCTTTTATTAGACCAGCTAAATAATTGGAAAAAAAATGTTCTTTGCAAGCTTTTAGGTACAAACAGCATGAGACCCATGTGTTTTGCTTTGCTTACTGTGATCTCTGAGCCTTACTGTAACGAACCCTAGGTAAACGAACGCGAGTGCTAATGGGAGCCATTCTAGCAAAACATCTATCACAGAGGAGTAGCAGGCCCCTCTGAATCCTAGGCTGTGCCAATACATGGGGCAGCAGCAGCAGCTGTTATTTTTGCCGCTCCACTGAAGTCAAGGCACTTGGAAGGGCTTTTGCATTGGAGCTCAGAGTCTCTGTTTCCGTGAGCATCCTACACAGAGCAAACAGCATGGTGGGGAGGGGGCCATGCCTGGGTGTAGCTGAAAGCAGTGTGGCAGAGTTGTCTCTTCAGTTGCAAAGTGGCTGCAATGCTCACAGCCCTAGGCACTGCCCTTTCACATACCCATTTCCAAGGGTAGTGCCTTGGGCCAGGCTGGGAATGTAAGACTCTGATTGCAGGGCACGGGGCAGAGACAGGGAAGGATGTAATCAGGCTAGAAGGGGCAGCAGAGAGCCGCAGGGATCCTTGGGAACACACCCAGTCAAGTCCCTGTTAGGCCTCTTTACAGGTGAGCTGCTCATTCCTCCCCGGCTTGTGCTGGCCCTGTTCCAGGGGCTGCTGCAGACACAGACATGACTTCACCAGCGTTGCTCCCTTTGGGGAGGCTGCAGCCCCGGTTTCAACAGACAACCCCAGCCCTACTGCGCAAGGCGTGCAAGACCTGGAATTGTGCTTAGCTTCTGCACGGAGCCCCAAGGCAGAGGGAGTCACAGCATCCTGCACTGAATACTCCAACTATTACATTACCTAAGTCAGCCATGCCCACAAATACAGTTGTGTCTACATTCAACTCAGTATCGGCGCACCTAGGCATTTATGCCTCACACACATGACTTAGATCCCAAAGAACACAGGCCAAGGTGCTCGATGGGAGTACTTTTGTTTAAAAAGTCCCAGGGGCGGCTGTTCGTATGAACCTACATCTTGGAGCAACAATGACGAGCTCTTCAAACAGCAAAGTACAGTCAATTCACAAAAGGCAGCTCTCGAACGTTTGCAGCCTCCTCAATGGAGACGTGTGATTGCGGAGGGTTGATTTAAGGAAGGTTCAGAAGTGCAGGCCTAAGGCTAAACACCTGCTATTTCCAGGGCTATTCAAGGTGCCCTAAAGTGCTCTGAAGAGCAGCTCACATTGACATTTGGAGGGGGGGGGTGGGGAGGGGGCAGCACAGACCTGCAAATAACATCTACGGTAAAACTTTATTTAACCAGACAGAACCTTTGTGCTCACAAGCAACCACTAAACCCACCGAAACCAAATGTCAGACGTTGCCCTTTCACGCACGAGACAAATGACCCCGGGAAAGGACACGTTACAATGAATAAAGGCGAAATCGTCAGGCGGGCCCGGAGTAATTGGAGGAAATAGATGCTGTTTATCCTCAGCGTCGGGAGGATCGACACGCTGTAGCAAGGTGTAATGTTTGCAGCTAAATTAAATTTCTAGCACAGGATGTTGTGAACAGTCTCCTGAAAAAACAAAAGAGACAATTTTCTCTCCTTCTCCAGGGCATCGTGATGTCAGCAATTCAGCTGCTTCAAGTCATAAACAGGCGGCACCAATTTAATTTCCACACAGCTTTCTCAGGGAAGAAGTGCAGTGCATGCCCTAATGAAGTTTTATTGGGCTCCTGCTGCCAGCCTCCCGACGCTAACGACCTCGGAGACAAGTGCCTGCTGCCGCCAATCTCCGGGAGAAGCAGGATGAGCTCCCACCAACAAAGGTAGGCACTCTGGGCTGAGATGAGATGGGCCTGAGCACGGGGCAGGAGATGTGCTAAGTGGCTAACCAGAGACTCCCCCCAGAGAAAAGGTGTAGATGGCCTGGCCAACCTGTCTCATCTTCTTGCCACCTGCTGCATTGCTACTGATCCTGGTGCATTCGTTATGAGTGTCTTGCAAGAACCACACAACCGGCCAAGCTGAGTCTGTGCCAGAAAGGGGTTTTGAGATGAGGAGCAATTTGAAAACTAACTCAAATGCCTGGAAGGGGCTTTTTGGCCAACAGAAACAGCAAACGGAGAAATGCGTTGGAGCTGGCCATTGACCATACGAAGGAAGAGCTCGTGAAGAATCCTATTGCCCTGGGTGGAAGAGCCTGAGCAAATATCCCTTGATTAGTGTACAGTGTATCATGTCCTGACACGGGACATGGGCACAGCCCCTTTCCCTTCCACCCCAGCCTTCCCTCTGGGGTGGGGTCACAAGACCCTTGCTGATGCAAAGGGGCCAAGGCCAAATTAGGCTGAGCACTGGTGATAGAGTCAGAGCCTGGATTCGCCGGTCCTCACTGTGGCGCTGCCAAGTGAACTGGGGGGAGATGGGTGGAAGCACCAGAGCCGGAGTTCATGGCAGGACCACTGTGCTACAAGGGAAGATGGAGAGGCAGCCATGCAGACTGAAGGGACTTTGGTGGTTCTGTGCATACTAGTCAATAGGTCCGGTTGCACCAACCCCAGACTCTACTCCCTCACCTAGCATGAGCTGATCCAGGATCCTTGGCGTTTTGTGAGCGCACAGAAGTTCCTTGGGAAGGTGTGTGTTGAAGTGGAACACACCCAGCCCAGTTTTTCAACCCCTGAGTCCGTGCCAGGAGCACAATCAGTCACAGAAACATTGCACACAACAGCTCCTCCCTATAAGAGATGCTGCACTGAGCTATGCTCAGCTAGCAGGGCACAAGCAGTAGGTATCGCTCTTGGCATAATTAATCCTGTTTTAGTTTTCCCCTTAAAACGTCACCAAGGTCAGGGAGAAACGACAGGAATCATCTTCGGTAGAATCACACCTGGTCGTCTTAGGTGCATTTGGGTCCGATGGCCCGGAGAGTAGCAACGGCTGCTCACAAACACAGGCACGGCTACGGGGAGAAGGCAGGGGCTGGGAGCCTGGCTCAGCCCTGCCTGGTGCCTAGCCTTACACTTGTGCAGAGAGGGTGCGATGGATCTTGTGCACCTAGTGACACGTGGTGCAGGTCCAGAGAGAGCCAGGCGGCACAACACCCCCACTGAGACGATAACAGGTGGGAATTAGTTTGCGGACGGCCTTGTGCTATTCCTCTGTGCATGACAGGTCACGTTTTCCCCAGCTGCAAACCTGGTGAGATTGATCCGGTTCCCGCGAGGTGGAGTGCTGCCGGTCCTGACCGACTGCATTAACAGAGCAGTGTGAAACAGTTTGCGTTTTGCCAGCCTGGGCTCTGCCTGCCGTTAGCAAGCACTATAAATAGTTCACTTTCACCGACCCCTAGTTCATCACCAGAAGAGGCCAAACAGATGTATTCAATTCAAATCTCTCCGGTCTCTCAGGGCAGAATTCAGCTCTGACTGATAATCATGTTTATTATTTATACAGCACGAAAGTCAGCTGAGCAACTGAGTGCTGCGGGGCTGTGCCGGTTGTGGGTGGGGTGGGAGGAAGCAATGCTGAAAGCCTGCCCTACTTACAGCTAACCACATTCAGGGCCAAGTTCAGCCCTGGAAGTGGCAGTTGTGCTGAAGCCAGTGGGGATACGCTGGAGCCGAAATGATGTTGCATTAATAAGAGGAGCACCAGGCAACCTGCGAGGGACTGCAGCCAGCACAAACCTTTTGCACAGCAAGCTGAAGCAGTGCAGACTCAGAATCACTCCTCCTTCTCCCCTGAAGGAAAAAAGCAATCTTCCTGTCCTCCCAGCAGCCCCTGGGGAAACTCCTAGATGGACAGAGAAACTTTCCAGTACAGCCGACAGGTTGACAGGTACAGAGTCTGTAGGCGCAGGGTGAGAGCGTTTGGATGGCGAGGGTCCTCCATGAGAACACCCTGACCCTTGCCCCCAGATGTGCTAGTGGAGGATGCTGCAGCTCATGCTAACCCTGGAGGTTGGCACAGAAAACAAGGATCTTGAGAACCGCAACTCTTAAAGATTTGGGACCAGTGACTGCCCAAGCCCAAGCCAAGAGCACTGAACTACATCAGGAGAGCACCTGGGAGCTGATGTCTCCGTGGAGGACAGGTGACATGTGTTCAGTGAGAGAAACACCAAGCATGTGGCAGGCTTCGGTGGGCTGGGCTGTCCGGCTCCCCTTGACTAGCATCCAGTGAAGCCCCATGCAGAGCACACAGCTGCTATCGGGTCCAGCAGTGACAGAGGCCATGACAGCGAGAGCTGGGATAAGGAGCGCATGGTAAAAGGAAAGTCAGGCAGGCTACTTGCCGAGTGCCCTTGGAATCTAGATCAGCTCTGATGTGAATTAAACCACTCTCTGTTGATAAATGGTCCATGCATAGCCTCACTGGCCTGTGTATAGGTGATGGTGCAGTGGCCTAATTATAAATGGGCCCTGGATTACAAACCAAGCAAGTGCTTGGATTTAGGGATCAAGCAGAGTATCGGTAGAACCCAGGGCTGCCTTTCTGCATGCAGTTTAATTCAGACAGGTGCCAGAAAGACAGGTTCCTTAGGAAATATTATGGTTATGAATTTGAAGGACACATCTGGCCCTCAACCTATTGAAATTTAAAACCCATGGTAATCTAAACCACTTGCATCTGATTTCCTATTCAGCCAAGAATGATTGTTTTATCTCCCTGCATTGTAATTCATTACATCTAAAAAGTAACCATACTGGTTCATCCCCAGGACTCATCAAATATTTTATGCTGATTTATCCTGACATAAAACCAGTCATGAATGTGAAACTGTAGGGAAATCTGCTTTGAGTCCTAATAATCTGAACTACTCTGAGACCGAAAAGTGCCTGAATTAACATCCCCACAGACGTTTAGATACAGCAAATACAACATTACACTGAGCTGAGTGGAGGCAGCCCAATTACAATGCAGTGTTTCTAATCAAAGGGAACATGGATCTGATTCAAGTGCTTGCTGCTGCACAGATACAGATAACACAAAGATCCTGCCTCGCACAATGAATATTGCAGGGAAATGCTAATGTGGCTTTTGTGGCTTATTTCCACGGGCAAACCCGAATGCCAAGAACCAGAAAATTGCATCTGAATAATAATAATAAAAAAAAAGGTTGGTTCCTGGGGGTGGTTCGGACACCCTTTGTGTTGAAAATAACTGCCTGGGGACGGGAAGGAAACAGAAGTAGGAAGGAAAGGTGTGCAACAAACAGAACTTGCGGGTACAACGTTTCTCGTTTGGTGATATGCCAGTTGCAGTATGCAAAGAAAAGAGAGGTACTTTGGTCCTGGGTACAAATGATCCATTGTACAAAGAACCTCATCTTCTCAGTGTCTGGAAATGGTTTTGCCTCCAAACTTACAAGTTCGCTTACTCTGCTGCATCCTTCGAGGATGCTCAGCTGGACTGCAGAGCCCTTCACCACCATGAGACCTTCAGCATTCAAAGGAGGACTGAAGCACTGCGGGCCAGCCAGGACTTCAGCTCGGGGTTCAGGATTCGGCACAGGTCAGCAACAGACCAGATTGAAAACTGGAATTTCCAGACCTTGGGAAACTCCATTTGACATATGTTTTTGTCTCGATTTAGGGCAAAATGTTGAAACATCCTTGGGTTTGTGGAAAGGAAAGTCAAACACTTCTCTTTGGAGATGTCACAACATGAATTGCTGTACTGTTGAGCTGATCTATCTGCGCTGCTGTAATAAGTCAAGGGACAACTCCTTTGGGTGCCTCCTGCCTCCATTTTCCTTCATGGGCTAGGCTCTGTGGCCACTTGAAACTGCCCATTACACACTATGGTTTTGGGGATACTATGACATGCACTAGTAATTTAATCAGGGGGGAAAGCAAAATGAATCTTCTTCCCCCTTCCCCCCCAAAAATGTTTCAGTCAACAGAATACACTGAATGAGGTCAACCATGCCGAAAAAAAAGAAAAAAAAAAAAGAAATGCTTTTTATTTCCTGAAGGAAAACTGAATTATTTCAGCAAAACTGACAATTTCCACTGGAAAATTTTGCTTTAGTGGAGATCACCTTATCTGCTAAGAAAACATTTCACTGGAAAATGCCTGACCAGCTCCTGTCAGCAATGTACTGGCTTAGTGTCCTCCTCACTCCTAGCTCTTAGTTACTCGAAAGCTCATGATCTGATTGCACAGTCAGTTCACTAGAGTTGAATGTAGCCCAAGATGATTTACTTAAAGATTTTGGGCTGTTTTCCTCCAGTGTTTCTAGGCTGCAGTGCTTGCTCTCTACATCAAGCCTTTCATGACACATCAAACAAAAATCAGCATTATTTTAAAAAGTGCTCAGTAACTTGAAAGCTGTTGTTTTGAAGGGGGATGATTCATCTTTATCTTGAAAGAGGTGCCATTTCTCCCGGGCTAACAGTTCCTTGAAACTTATCTTCACTTGACAGGGTGCCAAGCCAATAATTCCAAGTGCCAAAAAACAACAGCTTGCTCAATGAATCATACTCTGCATTGAAAATGCTCTAAGCTGAAGTTAAAGAATGGGCTGGGTTTTTACTTTACTTCATCATGTGCACCCCACTTTCCATTTGCATCTTTCAGACTACCCTAGTTTTTTCATCTAGTCTCCCATATAAGGTCTATAACTATATGGGAGTAGTCCCTTATGAAGTGGAATAAATATGGCCACAGGCCAATGCCAGGCAAACACGCCAGGGGGCACATCTAGATGAGACACCTACTGCTCAGTAGCTCATTAGTACTGTGCAGTATCTTATCACTACTGCGCAGTAGCACTGCGGAGCTATTGTGCAGTCAGTGCCACCATGAAGCTGTGCAGGGACACTACAGCAGTCATATACCTGGGAAACTTGCCCAAAATCACCCCGCAAGCTAGCAGCAACACTAGTAGGCACCCATTCAGCAGATTGTAGTCCAGTGCCCAAACTGCTAGAGCTCATGCCAAGTTTCCCAACAACGTGTTACAGAAAGCTGACCCACAAATATAACAGCAAACAGTCAGAGCAGGTAGTTTTTTTGCAACCCAACTCCATTCTGTAATGGGAAATCTGGAACGGTCATTTATTCTGTCTGCCTCTATCCATGTCTCCCTGTTCTTGTTGTACTAGAAGTTCCTTCATGCACAGGTGCCTTTTGTTTGGTGCAGCACCCAGCACATAGGGGTCTTGGTCCATACGTATGGCTCCCCTCCAATTCACACGATATTCTATTCAGCTTGAATTCTTTCTAGATTTGCAAAAAATGGTGTGAAATTATGTTGTACCATCATTGATGTTGTACCATACAATGATCATCACCAAATGAACACTGTACTGTAGTGGGGCCCCCACTACAGAAAGGATGTGGACAAATTGGAGAGAGTCCAGAGGAGGGCAACAAAAATGGTTGGGGGACTGGGAAACATGACATGAGCAGAGGCTGAGGAAACTGGGCTGATTAGGCTGCAGAAGAGGAGACTGAGGGGGATTGAATAGCAGCCTTCACCTCCCTGCAGGGGGGCTGCAAAGAGGATGGAGCTGGGCTGTTCTCAGTGGAGGCAGATGACAGGACAAGGAGCAATGGGCTCAGGCTGCAGCAAGGGAAGTTGAGGTTGGATATTAGGAAAAACTCTCTCCCTAGGAGGGTGGTGAAGCACTGGAACAGGCTCCTCAGAGGTGGTGGAAGCTCCATCCTTGGAGGTTTTCCAGACCTGGCTCGACAAAGCCTTGGCTGGGATGATGTAGTTGGGGCTGGTCCTTATTTGAGCAGGGAGTTGGACTAGATGTGACCTCCTGAGGTCCCTTCAACCCTCATTTTCTATGAGTTTATGTTTGTACGATCAGGAATGTAAAGTCATATTCATCAGGCAGAAATGGTTTCCTTCAGTCACATAGCTTATATGCCACAAACTGCCTTCCCCTGTTCGGTTTTGTTCATAGGATCTTTGTATCAAGAGAAATGTCAGTATAAAGTGAAAGAGGTGACATATCCTCTTTGTTTTCATACTCTAAGAATTGGAAAGCCAGTATCAGGACAAACAGGGATGCTCACTCCACTTCGTATTTGGTATGGTGCTCGTGATGTCCTGACTCCTACGGACCAGACCAGATCCTCAGTTGGGGGAAACTGGTGTGGCTCTATTGGAGCTGTGCTGATTTATATGATCTGTTTCATGGATTTCATTCTGGTGGCATCACTGCAAGCATCTTGCTTGAATTAATAATGATCCCATGCATGTTCAGATGTTTATTTTCTCCATCTATTCTGTTGGAATGGCTTTTGCTTTGTGAGTGCTTGTGAAGTAAAAGATCATGGGGAAATTTCAAGAGAAGCCTATTTGTAGCACTAGGTAGCCACATAATTTAATTTAGGATTATTACTAATCAGAGACTAGAGTGACTATTTTGTTTACCACTCCTATTATTTTTCCTTTTTCTTTTTTAAAAAGCGAGGAAAGCTCACCCTTTCTCACAGTGAAGCTTCATTCATTAACGTTTCCTTTCACCTGGGAGAGTGTCACAGTATTTATCTGCAGGTGGTTGCACTACAGTCACTAATTCAAGGTGCTTATGTGTATAAGAGTTTGTTTCTAGGGATACCATAACAGCATCTCAGACCATCAAGTACTCTGGTTCTACTTCCAGGTGGGCACAGATACAATACAATAAACTACTCAAAT
Source organism: Alligator mississippiensis (assembly GCF_030867095.1). Taxonomy (NCBI): domain Eukaryota; kingdom Metazoa; phylum Chordata; order Crocodylia; family Alligatoridae; genus Alligator; species Alligator mississippiensis. The sequence goes on from NC_081831.1 coordinate 81,679,252, forward strand.
CTTGCTAAGAGCTTGCTACATACTGGGCATTTTAGCCTAATGTGCAACACTTCACAAAGAAACATTTGCACGCTGAAAGCTCTCAGGTATATTTAGGGGGAAAAAACACCGTAAAAAAGAAACGGCTTTCTGAACAAATTTAAGTTTACCCAGCTATACCATCGAGCACAGCTCCATTGCTGAGCAGAGATGACTGCCTGATAATGTTTTCTGCAATGACCTTGAGAATGGAAAGTTCAAAGACAGTCAGAGAAGACAGGAACACATAATGGAGAGCAGGAAAATATCACACTTTTCATTAAATATCTGCACATCCCCATCTATAATCGTTTTGTTGACAAGATACCACGAGCTAATTCTGTTGCAGTGCCTGGGTGTTCATCCCAGAGAGCATTTATTGCTTATGCCTGACTTTTTCTGCAAGCTCATATCAAGAATCTCATCGCCTTTAATATTCTTAGGAGTCCAAGTTCAATTTCCAGACAAGCAGCACTGGTGCAAGGACAAGATGAGATATTGTTACATGCCAGAAAAAATTATATTCTAGGTATCACACCCCAGAAGAACAAAACCATGTGGGAACGATCAGGGTGAACAAAACACAGCCAAATACGCAGATCATGACAGAAGTCATGGGCAGACAGGCCTGCGTGGCCAGCAGTCTCTCTTTTACATGGAGGTTCGTGTACCAAGCGTTGCTTCCGGACAGGAAACATAGCGGGGAAGGTGGTTGTGGAGGAAAAGCTTGTACTTCAACAGTAAATCAAGCACTAATCTATAATATAACCCAAAGCAGCAGGGCATTACAGTGCACCTGTTATTTCACGGGCAGAAGCTGCCTGACAGGTCACTTCCAGGTGGTGTGGGGGCTAATTGCGGGTTCATCTAACTGAAGAGGGCCAGGCTGGGGCTAGATAAGCCCAGTACCTGAGCTGGTCAGGTAGTTTAGCCCTGAGAGCCCCGAGGACAGGAGCTCTCTGCAGCAGGGCAGAGGGGCTCCTGAAAGCCAAAGAAGGTAGGGGAAGTAGAGCAACTCTGCAGGCCTGGGAACAAGAGAATATTGCCCGGGGCAGAGAAGAAATGGGTTGTGCAGGCAAGGGGCCTTTGGTTAATGTTGATACTATTGTTTGAATTACAAACCTTGAGCCCTGCTGGAGACAGGGCTTACAGAAAACTCACCAGCCCAGAGAAGGGGCTGAGCAGGGGTACAGAGGTCCCCCAGCTGAGAAAAAGAGGCTGCAGAGACCCAGGGGGTCCAAGAGGCCTAAGAGGGACTAAGAGGAAGGAACATCTGGAGTGCAAACACCTGCGAGGCTTGGGGCGTGGTGTAGGGGAGGAACGGAGCCACGCAGTTTGCCCTTAAAGCTATAGGTGCCCTTCAGGAGTCCAGGCAGGCCGAGAAGGTCTGTTTAGCCTAAGGGCCGGACTGAGACTAGTGGGGTATGGGAGAGACCCACTGATGCGTTGTTTGAACTCAGGCTCACTCTAAGGCCCCTTAAACTCTGTAACAACAAGATGTGATGGATGAGCAATCAAGGGAGGGCTACATTACAGATGGGCAGGAACCACATAGCAACTAGGAGACATCACAGCTACCCGTGTGGCTCAAACCTACCACACCTAAACTCATATAGCACATGTTTTTGGGACAGGCATTCACCAGTGGAATTCACTCAAACCTGACAATGTGCAGAATACATTGCCCCCAAAGGACACAATCTACATTCCCAGGAAGGGGTCCAAATTCATGGTGCACTGGCACCCCGTGTGCAAGTCCCGAGCCCTGCAGGGTTGGGCTAGGGCCAGTTGTGGGTGCTCAGGCCCCACTCTCTCTGCAAGCCGTGTCTCCTTCCCCCTCTGGACAAACCCCCACGATGGAGAGAGAGTCACGAAACTGCCTCCAGAGAGGTGTGCTCATGGACCTGTGCTTGGGCACTTGCTCCTGAATAACAGCAAGGCCCAGAGATCTCACTGCACTGGGCAACTTCTGCACTTCAGACAACAAAAGACAGACACGCAGCCTCTGTCCCATAAGAGTTTACAGGCTTATGTCAAAAGGTAACACAGGGATAAGATAAACCTGGCTTTGGCACATTATGTTTTTTGCAGCCCCTTGCAAGTCATGTTTAATATCACTATTGTTCTTTCTACATCAAATCTGGTTACACGTAAAGGTTCACAGAGCACAAAACCAGAAGAAACCATTAGATCATGATGTATCAGAGATCATTACATTTCTCCCAGCCATCTCTGAGCTCAAGAGCTAGTGTCTGACTAAAGTAGAACTTACGTTTCGCTAAAGCATGTCTTCCAGAGAAGCATCCATTTGTGATCTGAAGATACCAAGAGATGGAGAACCCATCACTTACCTGAAATGGATTAAAAATTGACTAATTAGCAGATCTCCACTCACTGTCTGTGCAGACTCATCCTTGAGAGGGTGTTTCTACTAGGGCTCCACAAAAGTCAATACTGGAATTTCTCCAGTATTCCATTATTTGTTAAAAAATGAATTTCTTCATGCCAGAAATGTCCTCAGCCAGCTCTTTAAGGACTCTTAAGTGCAAGTTAAATGGGCTTTTAATTTAAAAATCTTTATTTATGATGCATACATTTCATATTCTCAGTGGTTACCAGTGGACTGGAAGTTACCTTGTTATCCTCATGTGACAGAAGCCCGTCATCCTGTTTCATCCTGCCATGTGGGTCTCAGTACAGGGTACAGCCTTAGACTGTATTGGCTCACCTGGCTCTCTCTGGCTCTAGCCATGTATTTTGGCAATATCATTTTCTCCTTCCCTTGTACATCATAAAAGCGAGTCACTTGAAAATGTGCAAATAGTGATACCTTATTGCTTTTTCACAAGGTTGGGTAAAGTGAATCTATTTTAGAATCTGATTTTTTTCTGGGCAGATTGATTTAACTGTTCTTTTAACCACAGGCTGCAATGGTTCAATTCCTATTCACAAGGATAAGAACCAGAAACCTAAGAAATGTAGTTTATCAGCAAAGTATCATGTACAAAAACTGCGATATTCTTCTTCTTTCAATCCCGTGGAAATCCCCTGCAATTATAAAAATTCCTGCTGGAGTTAGGCTGCCTTCAACGTTTTCAGCAGCACTTAGGGATTTAGTTATGTTTTATTATTTAACACATGATTTTTTAAACAGATGCTTTCCCCTCCCCAACTAGCCTAGAATATGGCTGATATGTTTTTAGACTTTAAAATTTGGATTAAAAAAATCATGGGCCATTTAAAAAATATTGTTCAGACTGTGTCACCCCTGTACTTATGAAACCCATAATCCAGAGCAAAAATAAAGAGACGTTAAGACTCAGAACAAAACTGAGAAAAGCAAACCAAAGGTCTGTATAAGTCTGAATTGCATATGCTTCTTGGAGCATAGAAAACCACTAGGCTGTTCAGAACAGCATCCTTCCAGGGGTTCACAGAAGCTATTCTAACCCAAACAATCATTGCTGAAAAATAAGACAACCTTGGGAAAACCCAAGAACTGCTGGATCGTGAGTCTAACTCTCAAAACAAAGCCCCTGCAGGGCTGCAGCGTGACCTTGCCCAAATGGCTGTTAGACCTGCCCCATAAAGTTTAGGGTAATTGTTCAGAGGCCTTACATCTGTTACAGCATCTTTGGGAGCACTTTTCATGATGCAAGCCCAGGTCAGCAGAGCAGGAAAACATTGCCACTTACAGTAGGTAATGCACATTGGCTCTGTTATCCTGGGGCTCAAAGATAAAACAGGCTAATCTTTGAACCCCAAGAAGGAGCATTTGTAGAGCTAAGGCCTTTGCCATTACAAAGGTAAAGCTTTTGCTGGCTGGCTACATAATATGGAAAACCTACCAAAACAGAAATACTGTAAAAAACAACATGTAAGCAATAAATGAATACATTGGGGAATGTATGCACATATGCAACCGAGTGGGGAGTAGGGCTTTTTAATTGACTCTCAAAGGGAGCAAAGAAAGTGCCGATGTATCAAAAAATAGAGTAGTTATTTTTTTGTTGAATTTCTCTTTAAAGAATCATTAAGAAGATGCCCTGCTTTGGGCAGCCAAGGGGAAGAAAACTAAGATCTGAACCACCTTCTGATCAGGAAGCAATGCACTTAAAGGCTGGGAGGAACCCGTTCAAAGGGGCAAGAGACACTAGTTGGGAAGACTTTTAAGCCTCAGTTCAGAAACATTTAATGGCATTTCAAGCCTGTGGTCAAATCTCACTGAAGTAATTTCGAACTAGGCACACATTCAAATATTTTGCTGAAGAGGGCTCAAAATGCTGGGAAGAATTAGGGTCTTTGTGAAGTAGGAAAAAATCCAGTATTTCTTTTTAATTCGGTTTCTCTGTAATTTATTCAAATCAAAAAGTGTTGTTTGAATACAGACATTAGGCCGGCTTTAGAAGTGCCTTGAGGTTGGAAGCTGTGCAGACACAGTTTTCCTAACTTTGGCTGGGCTATGAAGGCCACTTCCTAATTCCCCACATTATGGGAAACCACTTATGGGGACCCAATTTTTCAAGGGGAGGGACAGTCACAGACACTTTGTAAGTAAGCTCCATGTGGAAACAGAGCTGCAGGGACTCAGCACTTCTGAAAGCTTTTATCTAGGATCCTAAATACAGATCTAAGGGCCTAACTTTAAATTTTGATCTGTACGGAAGCATGGTTTCCTCCGCTGTAGAACAGACACTAACAGACATCTGTCATATGTTGTTCTCCCTCTCTCTACCCCCAGGGGAGATGTGTGTGCAATGAAGCATCTTGTTTTTTCAGTTATTTTTATGAACTAAGTAAACTTTTTCTGCACTCATGCTAGAGATGCAGGTCCAAGATGTGTGCCTTGCACTTGCAATAGAAAGAAGGGGGGGGGGGGGGCTGAAGCTGTAGGATGGCCCTTAGTCCTCCGTCTTGGACTGCCCCCCAGAAATCTCCATCTCCTGCACAGATGAGCTCTGCCCTTGTTATGGAAAGCCCATTGGTACCAGTGGACCATAATCTTCAACCTGGATCTTTAGGAGTCCTTTTAGTTGTCCTGGGTCCAGGCCATGGACTGCTTTGAAGGCAACAACCAAGACCTCAAACTTGACTTGATATACTAGGGAGAGCCAATGTATGGAGTAGAAGATGGGGTAGATGGGTTTGCTATGGACTGTATTTCTCTGCAAAGATGTTCTGTGCCAGTTCCTAAGTGCTGAACATTTTCATGTCCAGCTGGGTCATGAAAGAGAGGTGATGAAGGAGTGAATAACTGAGGCCAAGCCATCATTCACCAGGAGGGATGGATTCTTCTTGCCAAGTAGAGATGATACCAAGCGTAATTCACAGGGGATGCTATGTGAAAACATATCCTTGGCAAGGAATCCTAGCCCGAATACACACTGTGCCGGGTCTTGAATATTAGCTTCAACTAGATGTTCAAGATTGTGATTGTTTTCAGCATCCAGGAGATCTTTAAAAAGTCTTACAGTTAAGTCCATTGTACATTATTATTGTTGAATCCTTGAGAGCTGCCAGCCTGCTCGGCATATGAGTTTATTTCCACACCAACTAGTGCTGAAAGAAGGAAAGGTATAAGTTAAGAAAAGAGCATCTACCCACAGGCTTATACTGAAACACTCCAGGATGTGAATTAACAGAAATGTAGCAGATGTAGTGACAGTTTATTGGTAGACAGACCAGCCCTGCAGCACAAGAAGGAGGGGATCTCTGTGTCGGTTTCTCATTATTTCACACCATTTCTTGTACTGGCAGAGGGACATGAAGGCAGAAACCACTGCTTAGTGTCAGAGCCTCTAAAAGGCTGTACTTGAGAGCGGAACAATAGCTTTGCTTCTTCTAGAGGGGAGTCAGTAACTTCACACCCCTGCGTGAGCACAAAATGCTGAAATAACAGGCATAGCTGGCCAGAGGTCCATTCAAGCCTGTAAATACAATTATAGTCTACAACTTTACATGGACGCTTAAATGACTTCCAATTTAAGCCTGCAGAAGAATGGAAAAGGGCAGTTTTTGTGTGCTGTTCTCTTGATGTATTACAAACAATGGGACCCTGGAAGTGGAGGAGTCTGAACTTGGCACCCGTCTTCCCAGGGTAGTTTTGTTGTGCTAAAGGTTGAGTTTGTTTTATTATAGGCTGTCCCCCACAGTGCCAGTGATAAAGCCAAGCCCTTCCAGTCCCCGGCATGCTAAGGCAATAGCATTCAGCTGCGTCTCTTGGTGGGAGCTGGATGTGCAGCCTGTTGTTAGCGCCGTTCTGATTTTGAGGGGTAGCCTGACCCTTGAGCTGCATTTACCACTATAGAAGCAGCTTCTGTTTCTCTCTCTCTCCCTCACCTTCCTTCTCAAAGAGAAGTGGAGTGAAGAGCATTGCAAAGCAGTCCTGAGAGCAGCACAGTATATCAGTACAGTACTCTGCTCAGAAGACCAGGGCTCAGCTGTGCCACAGAACTGCTCTCAGCAGCATATACAGCAAACAGGCTGCAGACAGATGGCTGCAGGGTCATATATAGACTCTCGTCTCTGGTTCTCTGTATCCGACCATAGCTGGCTGGTTGCATCTTTTCAGATCAGCCTGCTCTGAGGTTCAGAAACAAGAAGCCCCCAATTGGTCTCTTTCCCCCGCTCATCAGAGTGGTCCTTGAATTTTGCACCTCCAAACAGGCTTAAAGAAAGCAGTGCCAGGCACCAGGCTCAGAGATGGATGAGGGGGAACGTGGAGCCTGTCTTGAGAGAGCTTGGCTGGCTAAGTCTACAACAGTGGTTTTCAATCTTTTTTGTACCAGGACTCATTTGTAAACATCAATGGCCAGTCCTGACCCAGTGCCCCTCACTCCCGACCCACTGCCCCCTGCCCCCAGCTCCCCCAGTGTGTGGGGCACGGGAGGCCCCAAGCAGCCCCTTGCAGGCTGCAACTCTGCCAGCCTGCAAAGGAAAAGCCACAGTTTCCCATGCTTTTCATTAAAGGAGAATCAATTTTTAAAGTTTATTGATCCATTTTTAAAGTTTATTCACAACCCTTTCATATATTCTTGTGACCCACTTCTGGGTTGGGACCCAGGGGTTGAGAAACACTGGCCTACAAGAACCAGGCTGAGGGCAGGTGTGATGGCTAGAGCTATCTATAAATACATCAGAGGCAAGCACCCGAAAGGGAGAAAAGCAACTGTAAAAGTCTTGTGACTGGTGGGCAGCCCTGGTGAAAGTTGCACGTTGGTGGAAACGGTCTGTGCTAAGCTTGTGCAGGATGAGTCATTCTGCGACTGCCTTGTGTCACATGAGGTCAGGGCAATAGGAAGTGGTCTCTCTTGTACATGGGGCAAAGTAGGTAACATGCATACTTTGGTCAGATATGAAGCACGGCTGCATTTCCTGTGTGCACATCTCTCTGTCCTTGTACTTTATTGCTGATATTTCAAAGTAGGGTTTGGACCCTTGCGCCTGTGTCTGAGTGAGCAACTTGTGTGACAGCCTCCAGAAACTGTCACAGCGCCCCAGGTTTCCTGTATCCCTTGCAACATGAGCATCTCTTTTCAGGAATGTTCTTCCTTTGCCTGTTGCATTTTCGGTCCTACAGATTATTTCTGGTCCCTGCCCGTTTCTCACCGGGTCTGCTTCTTGTCCTTAATAAAGAAATTCATGGAATTGCAAGGGAACGGCTCTTTCTATTTCCTCTTTACTGATGCAAAGGTAGTGAGACCATTTTGTGCGAGTGCTTCTTTTGGCTGAACAAACCCAAGACTGGCAAAACACAGCAAGGGGCAGGAATCTTTGATCTGCAAGTTTCTTTGCTTGAAGTATAATTGCTGCCTAGCAACAGAGATTTGACAGGATGCTTGTCAGCAGGACCCAGATTTCACACAGCAAGGATAATGGCTGGCTTCCAAGAATGTTAAGGTCAGCTGTTTCTCTTGCACTTTGCAAGTGGTTACATGGTCTAAGAGTAATATGTAGGGGTGGCTGAAGCTGTGAAATAACAGAACTAAGCAGTGCTCCTAGATGCACATGTAATACTTTGCATAAAGTTGTTAGGATGTAAAAAACAGGCTCTCGGGACAGAAAAAATAAATAAATAAACTCCTGGCACACTTCTGCTCTTCAGACATTAAGAGTCATCTCCTCCCAGTCTAGATGAAAGGAGAGTGGCTTGACAAAGGTGAGGATCAAAGACCAGTGAAAGATCAGAGTGCAGAGGGGCAAACACATGTCCCATCATGGTCTATTGTGTGTCCCACTGTCATCGGGAGTGGGCTGAAATGCTTGCTTCTGTTGACGGGAGCATTCTCCTAACGAAGGTCAGTGACTGTCAAATGCTAGCGGTGTGTTATTCTTCAGATGCTTTTCTACAGTTGCGTTACAGGACTGCTTGTCTGTGCAAGTGTGGAAGGGCAGCTTTGACAACTCGTAGCAAAAGGACTCTGCCAGTGTCCTCCACTGAGCCATGCATTGCTTACCTATCCAGAGCACAGGGCTGCATTTAGGTATCCTTGGCCAGAGCTGCCTAGTCAGCATCTTGTGTAGACTCCCCCATATATAGGGAATCTGCATGAGATGCCGGACACTGTGACCCCTGCTGACACCGGTGGAAGTCAAGGATGCTCAGTGCTCTGCAGGGTTGATGGTGTATACAGTGGTATATGGTGCATGAAGCCCTTGAGGAGGAAAGGAACCATATAACGTATTAATAAAATGCCTTTGCATTTATGTCCAGGTTGATTGATGTCTATGCTGTGAGCTTCAGCACTTGTTGCATGAAATATAAATTGTTAAACAATGGTATCATTTATAAAGTTCTGCATGTCTATCTTTTTCATTCAGGCTATTTTATGCACTCTGGGTAATTGTAAAACAGCCACTGTCTTTCAAATCAGCTGCATATCAACTGACTGAGGAGCTAGAAACTGGTGAGAAGGTGAGAATCTGCCAGCCCATGTTACAATCGCAGAATTCAAACAGGCACAGCTGTCTATCTCCACACAAGAGCCAGGTTCCCCCTCATCAGTTTCCTGGCCCATCATAGCTACAACATTATTCTGCTGGACCTTTTGGCAGCAAAGGGGAGGTCAAAAGCCTATGGTCCCTAATTTTGTTATGGACTAGTATGGTTCCTACCTATGTCAGCTTCCACTAAAAACTTCCACTAAGAGTAGTCCACTACGAGACCTACTCCAGCTTTTCAAATGTCTTCCAAAGTCTTTTCAGAATTTAAAAATCCCAGGAGAAGAATATTAACCATAACACTGGAAATTAAGGTTAGTGAACTAAAATCAATTGGCTGCATTACTGTAGTGGGTAGAAGTCTGGTTTCAGCCACTGAAGAAAGTAGTCCAATTTCACTTTGGCTTAGTATGTTCTCTAGCAAACCCATTCCAAAGGTGACTGTATTCGCACCTTCCTGCTCCTTCCCAGAGGTGTCCGGTGGCTTTTATACCTCTAAATGTGCCTGGGAGCTAACTGCAATCCCTTGCTGGCTGGTGCAGCATGAATACACAGACTTCCTTCTGGGCAGACTGCAGTCTAGCAGGATCTCTAGAAGTCAAACACTGTTTCAGCAGCTGCATCCCAGGAAAGCATTAGCTGGGGGCAAGCGAGCTGGGGCCATGTGGAGGCAGACAACGAAAGCAGAGGAGCAGTGCACTGCGCGCACTGGGTGGATGCATTGGGTGGACACAAGTATTTGGGACATGCTGGGCCCAGCAACATCTCCTGGCCATTCATTTTCACCTCCACCTTGGGTCAGTGTCTCCTGCTTCCTCTCCCTGTCTCTCCCTTATGTGTTTCTAGTTTCCTCTGGCGTTCCTGTCTTCTCCTTTTCCTTTCCTACAGCTCTATTCACTTCCTTTCTCAGTGCTCTCTCCTTTCTTTCTCCTTTCTTGAGTCACGACAACCATGTCTCCTGTCCTCTCTCAGAATGGCTGTGAGTGAACTTCTGGCACCATCAAAGTCACTCATTTTGCCATTCATTTCAATGGGGATTTCACCATTTCTCTTTTCCCCTCTTGCTTTCCACAGTCCATTCTCTCCTTCCACATAGGGTTAAGGGAGACTTTGCCCCCTCCCACACCACTTTTCTCTCCCCCAGAATCATTTCCATGTCTTTCCCCCTCTGCAAGGTGCTAGAGATGTCCCTCCAGGCATAGGGACTCATGCCCTTTAAAAGAAAAGGATAGAAGCAATTTAAGCGTGCCAATCGACAAGCCACACATGTTGTACATGGGAGCTAAGCTACTGGTGAGGAAGTGTCAGATATTGTTTCTACAACATCTGATATGATTCTGTGAACAAATTTTGCTTTCTTTTTAAGTTTGCTCACTTTTCCTGCAGTTCAAACTAAAACATGTCCCTTTTCCATTCTGCACCCCCACCTTTTTTATTTTCACTTTATTAGGGATATTTCCTGAAAACAGCTGTGCTTGAAGTGAAAATTAAGTCATGCACAAACTATTGCTCCATCTCCCAGGCCTTATTAACAGAGGACAACATGTGCTGTTGTTATAGCACTTAGAGTCAGGGTCTCAATTAACAGGCTCTCAATTAAATGGCCGCTCTACAAGAGGTAGAACCCTCTGCAGACTGCTGGTTTCTCCCTTAACAAGCTGTATGCGGTGCCTGGGAGCCTGCATGTGGCAGACTGCTGCAGAATTTGCTTCTGCTGTGTCCAGCCAGGATACAGGAGAGGACCAGGCACCCAGGCCACATTTACCCTTTGGGTGCCTCAGTAACAGAAATGCTGGGAATGGAGAACATAGCCAGTCACTGCAGAGATTGCTGCCATCTAGCTTTTATCCCCACAGAAAGAAACACAAACCAAAGGCAATGAACAGAAAGACTTAGGCACACCTGGATCCAATATGTTAACAGCCATCACAGAGAGGCTCACCTGTTTGGGACTGCACAGTATTACTTAGCTCCCACGATACTGCCCTGGCTTGCAGAAGGGTGGTGGCTGCCTTTGCTAATAGCAGTGTTTTTGACTTGCCAGCAGCCATGACCCAGGGCAGATGTTGTTTGTCACTTTGTGGTGTAGGGGAAGAGGCTGAACGTACTGTGAGAAGGGTGGGAGAGGAAAGAGAGAGACGAAGGTCTGTAAATAATATGCAGGGTGAGAGCCACAAGGCTTTGCTAAGGGGGAGAGAGACAGAGAAATCTGCTGCCCTGAAGAAAAGCCTTCTCAATATCTCACCCTCCCTCTCCCCTGGCTGTCGGTGGCATTCAGTTGTATCCTGCTGTAGACCATGAGCTCTCCTGGGCATGGATGATCTTCTTTGGTACAGATGCCTGCAGTGCCCAAAGTGGGGCCTTGATGCCCCACTATGGGTTCTTAGCTCCTACTCTGAAATAATAGGATAGAGCAGCAGCCTCTGAGCTGTGCAAAAGGAAAAGGGACCTTTATTTCTTTCTAAGGAGCTGTGCAGCATGGGGAGACAGCCTTTGGGCCCTGATTCTGCCCCTCCCACCTCTTACTCTGCCTGCATTTCCATTGGTATTACAGAAGGGGACTCAAAGCATGGAAATTTCACTTCACAGAGGTTCTCTGATGTCCTCTCTGAGTGCACATGGGAACGGCCCTCTAGCTCCATGCCCATCCAAGAGTGTTTCTGGATAGATGGAGCCAATTCTTTCAATAGCTGACATGTTTCTTACAGCCCCAGCTCCTGGAGTCATGGGTTTATGTAAAAAAATTCAGCTTTCATTTTTCTTAAAAAAAGGTAAATGTCTAGCCTTCTTGGTTTCAAAGGGCTTGACTAGTGTCCTGTAAATCAAAAGGCAAACCAACAGGACATCAGCACTTATTCTTTTTAAAGCATCTTCTTCTCTTTAAGAGATTATGATGACATTTTATGCTGACTAATGATATCTGGATGGGTGGGGGGCAGTCAGAGCCATCCTGAGAGGGGTCCTCTGTCTTTGGGTCCATATGTCCCAGATCCAATGGAGGCATACACTGCCCCTCATCACAGGTAAGGGTGGGAATAAATGTGGTACAGACATGGGAGCCATGAAAGAGCCCTGGAAGGTACTATGTCTTCTCACTCAGCTCCACAGGACTAGGACATCCAGTTGTTCTGGCTCTTACCCCACAGCATGGACCTGCAGAACATGCTGCAGGTTCCCAGAGGAGAACTAGCATCATGCTCTTATTTCTTCTCTGCAGGGGAACTTTATTTCTGGGGCTAATTCACTGTTTTAAAACTGGCTTTTGGTTGCATGGGATGTAGAAACAGCAAATTAGGGTTGGTAAGGGACCTCAAGAGGTTATCTAGTCCAACCCCCTCCTCAAAGCAGGACCAGTCTTCTGGAGAGCTCTAACAGGTAAAAGCTGCGAGCTAAGGTCTCTGCTAGTGTTGTGCTTATATGTATATATAAAATCTTCTTGAAGGACTATGCTCCTTCTAGACACAGGCTGTGCTACAAAAATTGTACCTTTACACTGATAAGACTCCCTGAGCATTTTTTCTTGTTTTAATAGATTATATTATATTTAAATAGAAACTTTAAGTAGTCTGGGTCTATCAATATTGGTGCAGTAGTATAAGGCAGGCAAGACTACGATGCTTCTTAAGCGTGACTGGTCTGCTAAAATGCATCATAGTGCTGCAACTTGTTTTAATAACATACAGGTAGAGAAGGACACGTTATTTGGAGTCAACATGTCATCCAAAATATTAACTGTGTTCATGAGTCTATTTGTGAATGACCTACAAGGAAAGCAAAATTATTGCCATATTTGCAGAGGAATGAACTGAACTGATAAATATACACTTGCCACTTCACAAGGAGACGTAAATTAAAGAGACAGAGCAGTCCATTTGGTATAAAGACATTCAATTACTTCAGCTAAAATTAGTTGGGAACAGCAGCACATAAAATATACAATGAGACACCAATGTTTGGTTTTACCATCTTCCCACTTTGCTGCAGGCTGCGATTCAATTAAAATTCAGATTCACTGTATTAAAATGCAATTCCTGCCACCCCTCAGGACCTGCATAATGTAGAGGAGACAGCAACCACAATACCTGCCTAGAATCCTGAACGTCAGCAACGCCACCAGGAAGCATGGAAGCTGCAGTAATGCAGCAGGAGTCATTTATCTTTGCAAACCTCCTTGCCAATAACTCGGGGCATTAATGAAAAGCTTTTGCAGAGTCAGAAATGTGTGTTCTTATACCCTAGGCTTACTGATGAAAAACCATGGGGAATTTCCCCATCTTTTTCTCTCTCCTCAAAGGACAATTGGTTATTTTATAAGCAAGTGGTAAACCCGGAAGGGTATTCGAGAGAACCAGAACCAATATTTTGTTGAGTGTTCACAGAACGCAGAGATGGGGGTGGAAATTACCACAATCACTTATAGAAAAGGTCTGTGAAGCTGCAGCCCAAGCTTAATTATTCTGTTGCCAGCAGGTTCAGCTTCCCAGGGTGCAAAATTCAACACCCACAGATGCAGCTTGCTCACCTTTACAAATTTTATTAGTTTAAGTGTGCAGACATTTGTAACAGTAATCTCATCATCTAATTTAACAATACACAGTTACACAATATACCCCACCCATGAGATTGGCCTACCTGATATTTAAGAAAACAAGAGCTGTTGGGTGCTTTTATGTTGGCTTCCAGCTTTTGAGCCTTTAAAGTTCACATTGCCAAGATCCTCTCTTCCATCATAAGGGCCAGAAAATTACTTTCTCATCCTTCAAGCTGAGGCGATGTGGTCCCAGGGCTCTGGAGCTCTAAGAAAAACATCAAATATTGTGTGGCTTTTGGTAAAATCATAGTAGCAGGTAACGTGGCAGAGAAGATGACTACGAAGACTACAAATGTATGATATGCAAGTAAATCCTACCCAGTCGATAACCAAGGAAGCTCCCCATGACAAATCATGGATTTTAATGGACTCTACTATGAAATGCTATAGAAATGACTGGAAAGTACAGGGAGAAACAAGTGAAGCCATTGTAATATCACCTTAATTATATCAAGCAACAAAATGTAGCTGAGCGGGGTTTGTGCTGGGGAAGCTATGGTTTCCTTTTCTGATAAACAGGTCAGTGCTAATGAGAAAAAGGATCCCACTGAGTTCTGACATCTGTGTGTGTAGAAGCTTGTGTTCAATCCACTCTGCTTGCACATCCTCCCACCGTCATGTCTCACTTACAAGCGCTCTCTCTCTCTCTCTCTCATTTCACAGGCCTTGAGGGTCTATAGCCACTAACTAAAGCCTTATGAGTTCCAAATACACAAAATATTAAATGCAATCCCACCCTGCATGGACACATGGGGAGGAGTGGAGCTGGGAGTTAAGAGAACAAGAAGCCTGCAGGCGCTGGGTAAATAGGAATCTTCCCCTCCTGAAAACACCGCTCCTAGGATTGGCTTCTCCATCATGGCCAGGGAGTCTACATTGGCTCTGACAGATCAGCAGGCTCTTCTAATGAGAATTTCTGAAACCAGAGCTACAGAATGGTTGGGGATAACATGGTCTCCTGGGCCCATCTCTCTCCACTGGAGGGGCAGAGAAATTGCCTGCCTGGCAGGTGGATAGATTGAAGTATGTAAACCACTCCCCAAGCCAACGTTGAACTGACTCCAGTGCCCTGTGGAGCTCATTCTGGGACAATGCATGTGAACTGACCATTTAAATCTACAGCAAGCAGCTGAGCAAGGGGGAAGTGGTTGGGGAGGATTATAAGCAGAAGCTCAGCAGCAAAGCACGCAGACAAAGAAAAAGCAGCTTCTTCTCTCCTTCCATCTTAGATAGAAACAGCCCTTTCTTCTGCCTGGCAATCGTACAATATCACAACCCCCTAACTTGCCTTAAGGGACTAGGGCTAGGCAAAACCCAGGGTAGACTCTCCCCCAAAATTTCCTGAATTTCACTGAAATTAAAAAATGTGGTAACCATTCCACCCCAAGATTTTGGAAATCACTACCTTTTTCAAACTGCTCTGCAAGACACAAGCTACTTGGGTCCCAGCACTCTGTGGCCTCTGAAGAGCACAGGCCCATTGAGAGCACTAGTGCAAGTGCAGGGAGAACTGGCTCTCTTGCTTGCTGCCTTTAGAAGCTATGGCGAGGAACCCAAGAGCTAGCTGTACATCAAACACCCCTTTTCCAAAGTAGATAAGGAGCTAAAGATAAGAAGGGGACTAGAAGGGTGATGCTTATTACTATATGGATATTATCAAGGCAATTAAGCACGTTAGAATGTACAGCCTACCTTGAAACTTAGCCAAGACAGGTTAATATCCCTGCTCATTTGTAAAGTGGCAAGGGATCATGAATTTACCTATGTAGATGGGATCATCCTTAAATTTCATGAACGGCACTGCCTGTGGTCTATGTCATAACATGTGCTACTAACCAAACCATTACATAACCACTTTCCTTTATCTCTCTTGGTCCCACTGCTGAGCCTAGATTTGTTTCTAGCTCTACATGCCTACATGCTCTTTCAGTATTGTTGGGGAGTAGATTTATGAAAAAATAGGAGTAAGCGGTCTAGTAAAGCCTCTAAAACCTCAGAGCATATTAGCTCAGATCATCAGGCTAACCCAAGGTGCTGCTGCAAAATCCAGGCAACAACACACTAGAAAGAAGACAGTTTAGGACCTGAAGCTGCTCCAGTGTGATAGCAGCACTTGGAAGATAGTAACTGTATTTGTCCATCAAGACCTAGGGCAGGGGTGGGCAAAATGCAGCCCCGGGGGCCGGATGCAGCCCGCCAGGCCATTCTATCCAGCCTGTGGGGTCTCTAAAAAATTTAGAAAATTAATATTTATCTGCCTCTGGCTGCCTATCATGCAGCCCTCGATGGCTTGCCAAAACTCAGTAAGCCGCCCTCCGCCCAAAATAATTGCCCATCCCTGTGTTAGGGAGTATCCCAGTCCTCGTCAAAGTGAAGTCAGCTCCATTCTTGTATAAATGACAGCCCTGCTGCAGAGCTAGCTGTGAATTCTCTGCCCCAGCCTACATTAGCTCTCAAGAGGTTTTGAAAATATTTGCTTAATGCGTGAATGAGAATTATTTTCCAATTCATCAAAGTGCAGTACAATCTACTAGGCTTTGGCGCATGCTACACATTTTACCTTTGATTGAAAACAAAGCATTCTATATTTGAGGCCCACAAATACACATTATTGATAGCATTTCACTGTGACAAATGCATCTCATCATTCCAAAACTGATGCTTAAAAAGCCACTATGGCACAGAAACTGCAGTCACTGCTAAGTAATGAGCTTCCAAAGTGATTGACTTGATCCACCTCAGTGTTTAATGTGTTGCATATCACTTATAATTATTGTGCCAATAATGCAAGCCAGTACTTTACAGACCTCACCTTGTGCTAATTCATTTCATCTCTGAAAGGAGCTGGGGACTCTAGCCAAAACACACAGCACAGTGAATCTTAAAATTAAAGACAAATTCATGTCTAGCAAGAAGACAGGCAGGATGCTTTGGATGCCTCGAGACAGTAGACAACAAAGTGGTAATCTTGCTGATAACATCTGAACAGTTACACACAGGGCTGTGCACTGTGCACAGTTGTAATAAAATCCCCAGGCACTCTTTCCTAAACTCTATAATTCCTAGGCAAAATATAGACACTTTGCAATTCTCCCCAGCTTGTATTCTTGCTGTAAAGTTATTCATTAATAGATTCATGGGTCTAATCAACAGCATATCTCCTATTTCACCCATCTTGAAATACATCTCCAGTACCAGATGGCCACGTACAGGACCACAGGGTCCTTGTTCACATGGAATAGCACCTCTCTGGACTTTGATGGAAATGCTACATAAGGAAGATGTTGCTCAAGTTGAGCATCAAGTATTGCTCAGTCTTGCCCCAGAACGACCTGTCTATTTGTCCATCCAATTACCATGGGCAAAGACCACCTGGCTAACTAGTAGCCCCTTTTTACGGTGGCTAATGGAACAACTAAATTTTTGGGACAACTAATGAAATAAGACAGGATAGGAGTGTTGCGTGTGTCAAAGGGTCAAAATGTGAAAATAAGTGTGCCTGAGGGACACGCTGAGCAGAGCCCCTTGGGCTGCACCCAGCAGTCCTTGAAGGCATCCAAGGAGCTGGTGGATGCCACGCACTGGTACTCTGCCTGGAAACGTGCACGGACAAGCGAGAGGAAAGTGACTCCACAGTCTCCAGGTACCTTCCCGGCCAGAGCCTCCTTGCTGGTCAAGTACAGGGCCCACTTGGCCAGGGCCCCCAGAACTACCTGAGAACATGTGCTTAACAAATCCTTTTCTATTTGTTACACCTGCCTTATGTATCACATATCTGAGGTGTCTTTCTATCCTAGGGATTTTGTACAAGATGAAGGTGCTGGGGTACAGTCAGAAAGGGAAAGGGTGAATGGAAGATCTCAAAGAACCAGCTCCATACAGAATTTGGAGGGGAGCATACAGATTTGATTGAATAGGAATTCTATATTTGCCACTCTTTGGTATGCTCCCTGAACATTCACAGACATTAAGAAGCAAAAAGGGAAGTCTCAATGACTGAAACAATTTTGAACTTACTGCTTTTATATGGGAGATTGCAGGATTGGCTCAACTAATGCCATGCAAGCCTCCTAGAGCTCCTTGAAGCCAGCATGTAGTCACTGAAAGGTGGAAGGGACACAGGTGTGAATGAATGAGATGGAGAAGGGGAGCAAACATAGTAGACAGTAGGGCTGTAATCTGAATGGGAGTCTGGCTAGTTTGTGTTGCAGTTTGTTATACTATATCTGAATCACCAGTTGAGTGAACTTCCAGGCCTTGCTAAGAGTCTTGGTCTGATCAGAGTAAGGACACAGGATTTGTCTTGTGCTGACCACAGTAGTAAACAGGAGTTTTTCATTTTGCAATTTAAAAAACCAATTATGGCAAGAAAACAAGCCTGGAGGTTGTTGAGGAAAAGGCAGATTATTTCAGAGACTGTCCTTATGTAAAGGTTTTCCTCAGTAATCCTACCCCAGTCAATAAGGCACCAGGTACCAATTAAGTGTCAGCTGAGCTGCCATTTCCCTGTCTACATGACTTCCCAAAGCAGCTGCATTTTGTATGCATCAACATGTTTGTTTCTGTGCCAGGCCTTCCCCTACTTCAGAGTTGCTCTGACTTCCTTACTACTACTATTTGAGAGAGTCCTACTGAAGGACACTGGTTTTGTATAACAAAGTAGGCTGATAGGTTTAGTCTTGCACAGAAAATTTTAGCCAGGACTCAATAGAGATAATAGGAACTGTGCCCTTGAAGCCTGGTTGCTATTATTCATTGCCAAGATGGATGCATTTCAGTTGAACTAAATGAAAATCATATTAAAAACTCCCCAACACTATAATTCTTCCTGTCTGCAGAACCGGAGGGATTACTGATACAGTACTTTGTCCTCTGACTAATTTGTGCAATATCTGATCTGTGGATGTGCACATAGATCAAATGATTTTTTAGTATTATATTGCATTTCTTGTCTCAGAATTTTACCTACCATCATGCTACTCATTAATGCAAGCCCTCAGAAATTTCTATGTTTTTCACTAGTCTTGATGTGCCTAAATAATTTTGTTATCTGGAAATGTTGCAACCACTTTCAATCTTCTTATGCGAGTTGTTAGTAAATCTATCGAAACAGGCTCCAGTGAAGAACCTTGGAATAGCCCACACTTACTTTTTTGCCCCTGATGCTCGTTGTTTGCTTTCTAATTCTCTCAATTTCTAGCCCAGGAAAGAATTTTACTTCTAACCTCATTATGACTTAGGTTCTTCAGTAAACCCTTTGTGGGATTTTATGAAAGCCTTAGGGACTGGGTTGGGATGGTCATCTGTAATGGTTAGAGCTGAGGTCATGGTCCAGGATTAGGAGTCTGAAGACTAGCCTTGGTCAGAAGGTTAGTTGTGAAAGTGAACTAGGAATCTGGATCTGAAGTAGGTGGTAGGCAAGCACAGGTACCAGGACATATGTTTGAGGCTAGATAATACAGGAGCCTGGGCTAGAGGTGATGGGTTAGGCTACTTGTTCTCAGCCTTGTTAGACTTGATGCATCACTTGAAAAAATGCTGACTCTTAGTTTTTACTCAGTTTTTAACCACAGAAAAACAACAGATTCTTCTGTTGTAAAGAGCTCAGACAGATTATAATGTTCTTAACATTGTGAATTCCTATTTGAAATCCCTGGGTTTATGGTGTAAATCATGGCTGCATACCTAACAGTGCTAACATTGGGTGGCACCCTTGAAAGGCTCTCATGGCAGCCCAGGTGTACCACAACACCCTAGTTGAGAATCACTTGGTTAGATGATGCAGGGAAACAAGCTTTGTAAGTAGAGAAGCAGGAGGAGCTGCAACTTTTAAAACACCAAAGATCCAAAGCACAACTGAAAGCAGTGAGCCTGTATCTTGGGCTCAGGTGCTTGCAGCCAAGAGGGCAGCCAGGCACGGGTGCAGCCAGTCCAGAGCCAGGTGACTTCTGTCTGGCAGTAAGCTGGGGGCAAGCTTTTAACCCAAACAGCAAGTTCCAGCTAAATTATATCACTTGGTCATCCTTTAGCTACAATTTTGCTGATACCTACAAAGAACGCTGTTTATTTGAACCATAGTGATTTCCCCCCCTTTAGAATTCTGCTTCCTTTTTTACTGTATTCAGAGTTATACATTCCTGTAGTGGTATTTTTATGATTGATTACTTCAGTATGCCCTGTGTTATACCTAAGGGTTTTAATTTCTTTATAGTACCTTTAGGTACTGTTTTTACTTCTTAACTTTTCCACCTTTGTATAGTTTAATGCCATTGTGTTTTGTTGTTGTTGCATCTTCTTGTATTTTTAAGGATGATAAGCTTAATTGTACTATAGTTTCTATTCCTTAGTGACTCAATTATTTTTTGAATAAATGTATGTGTGTTGTTTAGGATTATGTCTAAAATATCTGCTCCCACTTGCAGTTTATAACTAGTGTTTGGAAGATAGTTGTTGCAAATATTGAGATACTGTTGTGATATTCAGTTATTTTACATGCAACTATTTAAAATTACTCATTCTTCCTTTCACATTACTCTCGGTTGCTTGACTGTAGAGTCCACATTCTTTTCCTGGTCAGAAGGACAGTGATATAAAACTTAAAGTGCACTTGTATTTGAACAGTTTAAGACTTATACCCATGCAAGTTCCACTATATGAATAAATACATATCTCCTTTAATCAGATGTGTTGGTTTCATTAGATTCTATTGATATAGTGATTATGTATTAAAAGAGAATGTACTTTTCTTAGTGATTAAATCTGGTTTTAAGATCATCTGAGTATCTCAAAAGAAATAGCATGCCAAGTTATTTCTGTTGCAGTCTAGTCTGGCTGTATTCACTGTTTCAGTCTGTGTAAATGGCTCCTGTCTGAATGTGAAAGAGTGTGTGAGTTTAATGAGTGTAATATTCTTCCAAGGCTGATCATGATGAGGAATTTCATTGTGCCCTGAAGAAATGTGTGGCAACTTCAGACCTCCGGATAAAACTCTCCCCTTAGAGCATGCAGACTGAATATGCTCTTATTATTCTCACTGACCCCATGACTAGGTTTAAAAATAGTATGATGCATATTAAGCCCCTTAACTATTGGATCAACAGAGATTAATGGAAGACTGGTAAAGCACTGATACTATATTTAGTCCACTTGGACATATTGATCTGTTTTTGTTTGCAGATGGATTTGGTAACTTATTTCCAGGCAGTAATCAATAATTTATTTTATATTCAGTGTGATCTTTAATTGTAAGTGGACCTAAAGACAGATTGCTGGGATAGGAGAACTATTGATCGCTAGCAGAAGGCACAGTTCTCAACTAACATTCAAAGAGCAGAAATATGAAACTACCTGCCTATATTGCTCTTATGACCTTGGGTAGATGACACACAGCTCTTCCACTCAAGCTTGAATGGATAGCATTGACTCAAACCTGCCCAGCATTGTACAAATTGGCTTGCCTCTGCCATGAATTGGGCCATAGAAATCAGTGAGAGGTGTTTGCATGAGGCAAGCAGGATCTGGTCCTTAATGACTACCTCTCAGAGTTTCCATGTTACTAGTCTCACACATGTACTGCCAAAGAATATTTAAAAGGAGATGCAGCAGTTCCTCCTACATGAAAAAAGCTCTGTCCACCTATTGCTAGGCAGTGCCCTCTAGGCCAGTGTAATCATGCATCAGCTATCTTGGGACTCATAGCAAAGCCACAACCTAGCCACACCTTTTAAATATTCTTTTGTTGTACTTGTGTAAGAACAGCAATGTGGACGCTCTGAAAACACCTATAGGTAGTTTAATGAATCATCTATCAACACAGTATCTATCCAGGATGGACACTTGCATTGTATACCCGGTGTCTCTACAGGAAAGGAAAATAGCAGCCTCCGAAAGTGCTCTTCCCAGTCTGCAAGTTGAGGAGCCAACACAGAGGAGTAAGGAGGAGACTTGTGCTCCCTTACTGTCCTGTTCAACTAGTCATGGTCAGAACTGTGCCCATACACCAGGCTTATTATTCAGAAGAAAGAAGACTTTCCAGATGTTTGAGCAGCAGGATTTAAGGAAAGAATTGTTCCTTCCACAATCTCAAAGCTGGTCCACAGTAATACATGAGAAAAGAATATAATTTGTCACAGGGGAACAAAGGCATCTAAGCATGCAATGATGCACTGTCTAGCCAGATGAACATGTAGTCTGGTGAGATGAAAATAGTTTTCTGCCAGTGAAAAGTAATTTTGTAGAACATCGTAGTTATTGCTCAAACTAGAACAGAAAAGTCTTATTCTGAAAACAGTGATCAACCTATTATTTTAGCTATTTGAACCTGTACACGTGTAAGTGAGATTGTTTGTTTGCTGGCCGTGGAAGCTTTTGGCAGCTTTCTGACTCGTTAAATAATTACAAAGTTCTGGGCATTGGGAATCTTGGTGTATGGACATTTTAGTAAAAGAGTCACTGATGGAAATAATATTAAAAGGGATGTTTCACTGCAGATGCATGTAGCTGAGTTCTGTAATGTTAATACAAAAGAGAACAATTGTTGGAACCATTGTCTTGTTGCTATTTTCATAAGAAAAAATAAATCTTTCATAATTCTTTTTCCAACGTGGAAAAACATGAACAGGGAGAGAGAACCCAAGGGAAAGGAAGACAAAAGCAAAGTTGTTTTAATTTATTAGATAAAAATAAGATTATCTATCTTTAAAAAAACTATATCTCTTGTTACATTCTCAAAACTACACACTGATACTATTTTCAGAATTTTTTTTCAGCTTCAAAAATGCTTCATAAAGAGCATCTCAAAATGCGTATATAAAAGGTAAGCGGCAAAGCAATGCATATTTAGCTAATGCAACCCAAAGGTTATATAGCCCTCTTAGTATATTTGTATTCATTTTATAAACTGACTCAATTGGAAAGATGATTGCTCTAACTATTGATATTAGAGAAGCCCCCAGAGATTCATGAGAATATTGATCCTGTTGTGTTAGGTGCTGCACATACATATGGGCACTGCCTGGAACAACTCATACACAGGAAGTGAAATGGAAGTTTGTTTCAAGCAAAAAATCCCTCTATAAACAGATTTGCACCATGTCATTGCAGACCAATGGAGATATTGCATCTCGTCTTCTACGTCCCTTCACTGGGAGTGGGAGGAATCCCTGTGCCGAGGAGTTCTAGGGACTTTCAGGTCAGGAATTCAAGTAAACTTTGATTTCTGTAGCAGAGCAAGAAAATGGCTGTTATTTCTCAAATAACTGGGAATCAAATTTTATACAAGACTTTATAAACCAGTAACAATGCCTGGAAATGAACCAAGAAGTGTGCTATCTTCAGCCAACACCAGAGTAACATCTTCCTTCAAAATTCTGCAGAATTCCCAAATTAGAAGAAAATCAATCTGTGCACTTTCTGACTTCAAATCAATGATCATAAAGCAGTCAAAGTGAGTAAGAAAGGAAGGTCAGAAGTTCAAAGAAAGAATCCTATGCCATTAAAAACACAGCTGAAATCACGAAGGAAGGAACTTCAACATTGAGTCACTACCAAGACAAGCCCATTTTAAGGGAAACAGGCTATTGAATTTTGCAGGTGAAGCATCTTAAATATTTAATCTGCCAGTTCCTACAAATCCAGAAATGGTTCTTCATTAAAACTACTGCAGGCTACCCGTTGGTCATTAGATACCAATATTCTGACAACAAAGCAAACTAATGAAAAATATTTAAAGCTTAAAAATCTGGTTCACTGAAATCAGCTGACAGGAAAGTAAGATTTACCATAAGGCTAAAAAGCTGGACAAATGAGACTGTAGTAATCTCAACATACATTTTCCTTTAGTGCAGTCCCTAGAGAAGATTACATAGTAGAACTGGCAGATTGCCATTCAGTAAAAGGTTCTTATTTGTTAATACTTATATGGACAAAGAAGGATTTAAAAATAATACTGTTAAACTTAACGTAAGTGAGGTCCCTATTGGAAATACTTTTAATTTTGTATTCATACAAGAGTTGATAAGATTAAGTCTTTGATTATAACAAACTTATGAATGCTTACAAGTTTCTTTACATTCAAGATGCACAGACACATAAATGGACACACTGGAAAGCAACTGATTAATTGATCACCACTTAGTTGTGCTGCATATAGCATAGGGTAGAGCTGATATAATCAGCTAATTATTTTGGAGACACTATACCCATTGATATGGTAATCCTTACTAACTGTTAGTTCAATATAAATTAATATTAAAACTTCAGTTTAGTTTCACTTAAAATAAATACTGAATCTATTTTCCCAATCTGCAGAAAAATCCCAGATGAGTATGATAGTTGACAATAATAAAAATGTATAATACACATAGATATTTAGGTCAGCTACTTTCATTGCAGCCACTTCATTAATTCAAACTACTTCAGATTCCTGAGGCATTTTGATTTCAGATCACACTGAACATCCTCTTTTCTGACTGAATGATACTTTGGGACTATGCTCTCTGCAATGAGCTTCTCAGGCTTGCCTGTCTTTACTACTTCTTTCACATCTCATCTCATTTACCTCTCCAAACTGATAAAGTTTTGATCAGTTGTATACTGAATATGTTGCTTCCTCTGCAGAGGGCAATTATTCAACATTCAGTGGCTAAAGTAATATTATCCTCTGTTTTAATACTTTACTGCATCCCTCTCTTGAAATATTCAATTTGCATTTGAAATTAAAGAGCTACTTGTAAATTTTTTGTTTAAAAATGGTTGCAATGTTAAGGCTGGACTGTTTCAGGTCTGTTCATATTCCTTGTTGGAAAAAAGGGCAGGGAAGATGAAACAGGGCTTGATTCTTCACTATTTGGCTATTTTTTGTAGTCACTTACACCTGTAAGTGAGGACAGAATAGGTATAACTTGGTGTGCATTATACCAACTGGGTAGCATTCTGTTCAGTTTGCAGAGGCACAAGTGGGTGGCCAGGCACAAGAAGGGTGAAAAACTGAAATCTGGTTATGAGTAGAGAATACATGTATGATTTCTGTCATTTAAAAAGCTAGCATTTGCCAACAGGTACCACAAAGTTATTTGTTCTTCTTAATACAGGGAAAAATTGTTGTCTAGTGCAGACCTTTGTACAGTAAACTATATAAGCTATAGGGACACATGGGAAGGAATCTCTGGAGAAATTCCACCAGGGCTTTAACAACTTTCACCCCTCTGTCAAACTGACTCTGGAAAACTCTTCCTAGCAAGCTTATTTTTTGGACACCACCATGAAAGTTTGCAATACCCATATTGCCATCACACTGTATTGGAAACCAACCAACTGCCGTAGCTGCCCCTACATCAGTAGCTCTCTTCCTAAGTGGACTGTTAGATCCATGGTTCTCAGCTAAGCCCAATGTTACAACTGTATCTGCTCTGATCCCTCTGACCAGCATGCACACCTTAAAGATCTGAAGCAGGGATTCCTACAATTACAACACAACCCTAAAACAGACTCAAACCTTGATTCATCCTACCACAATACCAACCCTGACACAAGGACAGACTCCCTTTGGTTGTAGCCTACACCCCCAGCTTGAACACCTGAGACACATCATTAATGACCTCCAGCTCTTCTTGAAAACTGATAAAGTAGCCATGAAAGACAAACCTGTCCTGGCTTCCCCAACCTCAAGCAACATCTCTCCAACAACAGACTACCTAACTCCTATTCTCACCAAGGCACCAGACCAGGTGCTAGCTGTGCCTGCTGATCACCACGGACCACAATATCACTGGATCAAATAACATGGATTATAACATTTGAGGTTAATTTACCTGCACCTCTATCAATGTCAGGTAGTGTACACACGCTTACAGTGCCCCCATGCTGTCTAGATTGGACATATGGGACAATCCCTACTTTGTAGGAATAAATGAACACCAATGTGACATCAGTACCAGAAAGATGGACTAAATGGTGACAAAACACTGTGACCTCCCTGGACTTTCCATTGTTGACCTCAGAGTGCCTGTTTTTAGACAACAAAAGTTTAAAAATTAACTTGAACAAGAAACTGTGGAACAAGAAATACCCCACAGGCTGGATTGTGTTACGTAAGGTCCAAACAGAGACTATAGATTTCTTATTGCGTTACCTGAATTAGCTTTTATAAAACCCATGTCCCTCCATGGGTTATCTGTCTTGTTTTTCTCTCTCCTACCTACCTTGCCTCTCAGCACTGCCCTATCCTCTTTCCTCCCTGCTTCCCTAGCTTTTATCATCATTGCCTTCCTGCAGTTCCTTCCATCTGAGGAAGTAAGCCCCCTGCTTAAGAAAGCTTATGTTCATCTCTGATTGAGTTAGTCTATAAAAGTGCAAATCTATCCCGTCTTCTGCCAAACTATAAGCAAACACTAACTCCACAAGGACAACCATGCAATTATTTTTGGATGGTATTTTTAATGGATTTGGATCAAGTTAGATTTGCAGGAATACTTGTAGGGTCTCTGTGGCCTCAGGTAAACTGGCTCTGCTCTCTAAGAGGTTTGCTGTAGTAGAGAGGTTAATACCCACTTGCCCACCCATGAAGAAACAGACTGGAATGCCAGTGCTCTCATTCAGCCATCTTGGAAGCAAAGAGGGAATCCTATTTGTATCTCTGGGTGCTCACAAGGGCAAGGGGACTGGTTGTAGGTCATCTTTTTGTTGCAGGAAATATCTGGGAAACGTTCAGTTCCTTAGGGTAGACTGCAAGCTCCTGAGGGCCATGGCCTTCCCTCTTGAATGTCTTATTAAGTGTCTAGCTAGCATCTGGAGTGCTATGGAAAACCCATGCACGGCACAGAAGACACCTCCATCATCCAGCAGAACAGTAGAGTATACATGGGACCTACCTAAATTAAGGAAGTTGGTATCTTCATCAAAATTTCTGATGCTTCTGGAGGGGGCAGGAAGAGGGCAAATATTGCACCCTGTTCTAAGAGGATAAGCCATCAGCAAGAAGAGTACTTGGGTATTAGCTCTGTAAGGGATTGTTCCCTGTTGCTGTGCTGGCCTGAGGAGGACTGATCCACAGCCCGGAGCCCTCTTCCCCATACATAGGATGGCATGGCAAGCACAGAATTGCACCAGATGGTCTGCTGCTGAGAAACTCCCCAGCACAGTCTGGCAGCTAGCACTGACCTTTGGGACAAGATGTCAGCCTGCAAGAACATACTAGAGCCGGCCAGGTTCACTAAGCAAACATGTTATTCTTTACTTCAGACTAACAAACCAACTTCAGGAAACCTGCCATATAGTATTCCTTGCACGTTTGCTGGAAAAGCAAATCACACACGATGCTAGATAAGTCTGTAAGAATTGCTAATACAGTGAAAAGTTTGTTATTTATGGTTGAAACCAAGTTGGCATCTGATCTCTCCTTTAACTCACTTGTCACCGTGCTCTGAGTACGCAGACCTATTTAACACAGAACCCTGTTCAGGATAAAGCACAAATGCACTTATGTACGTCCTGAGTTTGAAGCATATAAGCTGCCGCCTTGATTTAATTGGGACTACTCCAATATGCCCAGATTAAGCATTTAAGTAAATGCTTGTAGGATCAGCAACTGTGAACATACCTAATTACAGGTGATTGAGCCTTAATACAACTCAGTTTCTTATTTAACAAATCTTTGAATTCAGCTTCATAACACTACAACACAGCTCATGGCAAATGTGTTACATTTCCACTGGCTTCTATCTGCATCCCAAATTGCTTGGATTTTATTGGCACTTGAACTGGTTTGACCAGATGAACTGTACAATGAGGGCACAACTTACATTAGATGAAAGGAGCCCGGACAGAATTACCCCTGGTGCTAGGACAATAGGTGTATGTGATTTACAATTACAGTCTCTTTCAGTGTTTCTCAATCTTCTTAGACCTCAGGTACACCTTGTAAGAATACCAGCTCTTAGCTTTCACTTTTGTTTTGATGATGGAAAATAATAGAGCAATTCTACTGCAAAGAAAGCCCACAGCTTTCAAACAGGGTGCATCTTGTGAATCGTGTGTAGGTGTTTTCACACCTAACAGTACTATTATTGTGTGGCACCTTGTGCACCTTTTAAAAAGATCTTGTGGACCCCTGGCTGAAAGTTACTGGCTTATTTAAAAGGCTCACAGTGATTCCCCTTGTAATTAAAAGAGAAACTTTAATGCTACATTTCATTAACTATACATTGTTGCAGAACATTTTGAATAAGCACTTCCCAAGATTAGGATGGCTGCCTGCATCCTGAATGGTTGCAAAGTATCCAGGGAGCCTTCATGCTCAGTAACAATTGCACTGCACCACAACGTTTTGAAATTAGTAAATGTTTACATTAACTGACACAAGGGGCACACTCTTCAAGGACAGGAATTGGAAAATGCCTTAACCTGCAAAGATAACACTAGTCTCTGCTAGCTCAGATGTAGTGATGAATTGGCTATTCAGCTTCGTCTTACTTCAGCTGATGACAATGATGCCGTAGGGGCAGAACTGAACCCCAAACAATCCATAACAAAAATTGTTAGCTTTGCTTAATTATAATCCATTTTCTTCACATGAAGCCAATGTATTAGTTTTTAATAAGCTGAATCAGAGAGAGAGAAAAATATTAGACAAAAGTCAAGTTCAGAACAAGGTAATTTTTAATGACCTGTAATTCAAGAACAGTGTGACAGTTTTCTTCAATCTTTGCAGAAACCTTCTGCTTTGCCTTCAGGGCAAGTCTGGCAAATTTGCCAAGCTAAATTACAGAGGCGTTTTGAAAATTAAAGGCTGCCCATCCTTTTACAATTACCGATTGCATACCAAAAATCTGCTCCGCATTACACCTTGGAAACCTGATTAACTTCAGCATGGGTGTTTTCACATTAGTTTTGTTTTGATTTTAAATAGTCAAAAACTTTCTGCACTGCTGTGTACCAAATGAGGGGGTGGAGGAGACAGCGGTGGGGCAAGAGGAAGGGGTGATAGTCACCAAACCAGAGGGATGAGGACTAGCAACCCCGCAGAAGGGGAAGAAAGGAAGCAGACCCTTTGCTTTTGGGCTGGACAGTGCCAAAACTGCTAGGGGAAACTGTACATATGATGCAACTCTGAACCTGCCGGTAGTAACACACTCCAGTTAAGGCAATAAACAGTGTCAAACCAAGCTGCTATTTTATTTTTACTCACTAATAATCCTGTTTTAAAACACAGACATCTTTGGTGCACAGACTGCTCATTAATTAAAACTCTGCAACTTCATGTGTGTCTAGCCAATGAAAGAGTTGAGCGGCTCTGGCCCTTACGTCGGGGAGGGCTGAAGCAGCGAAGGTTTGCAACGGTGGGAGGAAAACATTGACTTCTCCCTCTGTGTTTCCAGGAGAGTTTAAAGGACACTCCCAGTGTTTCCAGGAGAGTTTAAAGGAGTTGGTTTAAACTTGAAACCATCAAGTTTAAAACAGCAGTTGAGGTCTCTTTAAAATGTTGTGTTTGCTCGTGCAAAAGCAGCAAGTCTATTTTGATTTAGCGACTGCAAATAGCTTTTATTTTTAGCTTTGGGCACCCTTGGCAGAACAGTAAAGCTATTCAGCGCTCTACAGTGTAACATTCAAGCCAAAAGAAACGGGGCCACATCTCTCACCTTACGCACCTTGTTCAACCCGTGTTCGTTTGCTTTTGCTGCCTGCTCTCGTTACACCCCTCGTTCGTTTGCTTTTGCTGCCTGCTCTCGTTACACCCCTCGTTCGTTTGCTTTTGCTGACTACTCTCGTTACGCCCCTGGTTCATTTGCTTTTGCTGCCTGCTCTCGTTACACCCCTCGTTCGTTTGCTTTTGCTGCCTGCTCTCTTGCTACACCAAGTAAAACGTAACCTAAAAGCGTAGTCCCTCGTGGTGAAACGGTACGACCAGTCAAGGTGATGTCTGCATCGAGTCGTAGCGGCGAGAAGCAGGCTCGACCGTCTGCAGTCAAGTCATCCCAGACAGCAGCCATGTCATGGCGAGCATCTTCCTCCCTGTTCGCTCCTAGTTCATCTCATCCTTTCTCTCTGTTGATTAACCCAAGGACAAACATCAACGCCCGGCATTCATCCTGTGTAAGCGAAAAGCTGCCCGGGTGCTTCTCGCGAGGTGGCCCAATAATGCCACCTTTTTAATTGCACCGCTTGTGGCAAGAGCTCGGCCTTCCTAGTCCGGATCGACTCCTCGTCGAAGGCCGCTGG
Organism: Alligator mississippiensis; assembly: GCF_030867095.1. Lineage (NCBI taxonomy): Eukaryota > Metazoa > Chordata > Crocodylia > Alligatoridae > Alligator > Alligator mississippiensis. The sequence continues at coordinate 81,709,016 of NC_081831.1, forward strand.
TCCTTGACTGGGGACGCCTACGGGACCGTGCCCGGGGCACGGCTGTGTGCCGACGCTGCGGCCCCTGGTGACACAGCCAGCCCCCAATCGACGACCCGAGACGCGTCGGGCCTTCCCCAGCCTGGCGATACGGTGAATGCCCAGACAGAAAAGGTGTTTCCTGAGCATAACAGTGTGAAACGCAGCCCACACGTGCCCCCCCTTGCCAAGGGGCACGAGGCACTGAGGCCAGCATCGAGTTGCTGAGGGGGTGAGGGCTTGTCTCAGCCGTGCCTCACAAACAGGGGGGAAGGAGCCATATCGACCACGCCGCCCCCCGAGGACGGTTGGGGCGGGGCCAACGTGAAGCGCGGATGCGCAGGCGCAATGGGGCGTGACGGCCGCCATCTTTCGGCGGTGACGCGAAGGGCGGGGCGCAGTGACGCGAGGGGGGCGGGGCTGCGCGGGGGGCGGGGCGGGGCGGGGGGGGCCGCGTCCGGGTCCCGACTTTTGAAAAGCTACGAGCGGCGCCGCGCGCGCCCCCCCCCCCGCCGTGCCCCCGCCCCCCGTCGCCGCCGCCTCGGGCCGGGCCCACGGGTGAGCCCTTCCCCCCGCGTCCGTGTCCGTGTCCGCGTCCGCGTCCGTGTCGGGGGGTGGGGGGAGGGAGGTGAGGGGAGAAGAAAGGGGGGTAGGTTTCGGGTCAGGGTCCCGCGACTCCCGCAGCTGGGGCTTCCCCCTCAGGAGAGGGGTGGGTGAGGGCAGTGGTGCACCCCAACCCTAACCCCCGCCACGCACAGACGGGGGCAGGAGCTGCCCGTGGGGGGTGAGGTGAGGTGAGGTGAGGTGTGGGGTGGGGGGGAGGGGTGTCCCTAACTCCTGGCTGGGCTCCAGGGTGGACGGAGCTCGGTTTGCTGGCGGCTCTGGCCCGCGTGTGTGTGTGGTGTGTGTGTGTGTGTGTGTGTGTGTGTGTTGGGGGGGTGAAGCAGTGCCGGGGGAAACATTGACCTCTCCTTCTGCTCGTTTGCAGGAGCCTGGCGATGGGAGCCGTGGGCCGGCGTCCAGCGGACTAGCCCCTTCCTTCTCCGCCTGGTGAGCTGCCGCCCCTGGCCGAAACCCTGGGGCCCTTTCCCTGCTTCTCTCGGTTCAGACGGCGCCAGGGCAGGCTTGTACAGCGTAAAGTTCGGGCCGTTTTTAAACCGCGCTTCGCAAGACTCCTCGCAGCGTGCACCTGGCTCTTTTAAAGTCGTGGTGGTTTTTGTGGATGTGTTCTCTGCTCTGAAAAGTTTAGTGAGTTTCAATGAATCACGGAGGCAAATTAAGACGCTGCTCTGTTTCGAAAGCGAGACTACTTACTTATAGTAATGGTGTTGGCCCAAAACCAGATTTCACTGTTGAGTTCAAAGTAGTTTTGTCCCAGCCAATTTTTTTTTAATATTTTCCAATTTGAGCCAGGTTGCTTTAATGTTTTTTCCAATTTGAGCAGGTGGTTTTGTTGATCTTTTAAAAACCTGCATAACCAAAAGGTGGAGCCTGATGGTCCAGCGACCTAGTTCTGCTTTATACGCTCAAGAAGGCAAACCTTAGTGCCCTCAAAGCCGAATTGGACTGCAGATGGGTGCAAAGGCTATGGGTTATAGCCCTGGGTGAGGGCAGGGATGCTTACCGCTCTCACTTTTTTATTCCCTTTGAAATACTACCTTTCTCTTACCCTCAAGTATTTAAATCCCACTTAATTCTACACCTACAATAGATTTTTAAAAATAAGTATGTTCCTGCCTATTCTTGCAAGCTGAATTCTTCTCCTTTTCCACCCAGGCCTGTCTGCAACACCATTGATTATTTTTCCTGCTACCGCGAGCATTTTGGTGGTACCAGTGGTACGCTGCTCTTATTGCAGGCCTATACTATAAATGCCTTCTGCAAGAAGAGGTTGTAACTGACTGCGTTTCGGCAAGAAAAACTGGCTGTGCATAAGTGTCAGCGCTCGTGCAAAATAATAATAAAGGAAAGACCGCGTAGGCCGGAAGAACAGTGTGGTGCAAGTCAGGGTTGTGCCGAGAGATTCTGTACTAACTCTGTTAGCCCTGTGATGGACTCTGGATAATAGTAGTTAGCCCTGTAGATTTGAGCTTGACTAGCTACATTGAACTATGAGCTATTTATGCCTTGTTTCCTGTGGTATTTCAAACCAAGGTAGCTACTGCAGTGTAAAGAGGCACCTATTTCTATGGTGACGATAACGACGAAATATATTCCTGAAACGGGACTGGCTGCTCAACTCAAAGTCCTGTTTACTGTGAGACTTGATACGGGTGATGGCAGAGAGCTTTCAGTAGGTACGTTAATTGGAGAGCCACAGTGAGGATTGATGATCACCAGGTTGCTGAGTACGAGGGAATATCTGATGGGTTTTAAGGATAAAAGTGACCAGGATGTAATGTGATGGCTTCTCAATGTCTTTTCCTGTTTCTGTTGAAAACCATTTAGAAAGGCTTCTTGAGAACACTTCATGACTTCCTGAGGTGTTGGAGTAGCTAACTGTTGTTATGTATTAAACTTCTCTTCTGCTAATTTTGAGAAGCTTGACTCTTTTTTTAAATGTTTTTTTTTTTTTTGAAGAAAAAACTCATGTTTGAGTTTTTCAGGGGGTATTCCATGCCTGAGTTGTGTTCTTAATCTAGGTTTTCGCTCTAAACTCAGCGATGGGGAACAGACTATTTTTATTTCCTTTCAAAGAACCAGCAGTGCTTTGTAGACTCTAATGACAAAGTACGATCATATGATTTCTTGGTGCTTTTGTTTTAAGTTCTCCTTTGTAAATTGTGCAGCTGCTATAGGGTGTGCGCTTTAGTTGAGAAATCTCTAGTGATAGAAAAAGACTTGTAGGGGAAACAGCACTGGAGCTGTAGGAGCAGAAGCTGTTCAGTTCTGGGCTGCTTAATGGAACATTTCCACAATTACCTTTTAAAGATACAAAAAGGTGTGTCAAGTGGAGTGTAGCCAGAATTTGGGCATTAAAGTCTGTTTTCTTTGCAAAATGCCTGCCCTCATCCTGTAGGGACCTACTTTCCTGCCAGTTTGGTTCCCTGGGGGCTCCTATACACGTGCAGGGAAATGGCTCTGACACGCTGGAAATCCAGCGCGGTGGAGCAGACTTGATTAATCAAGTGTACTGGAGCATGGAAATTAACATGCTCCAGCAGACTCGAGCGTCATGTGCATCAGCATCCCCGCACTGAAAAATGGCGGTGGGGTGCTTTGAACTAAAGCTGGTTCAAAGAGCTTTGGTTCAAAGCCCTGCACCGCCATTTTTCAGTTTGGGGATGCTGATGTATGTGATGCTCAAGATGCTTTTAATTAGTGCGGCTTACTAGTTAAAGTATCCCCCGCCCCCCATGCCTCCTGGAGCTCGTGTAAAAATGCCCTGGAAGCCTAAAGTTCTTTACGGGATGCTCACAACTGTCTCAGTTTTGTAAGGGCCAAGCAATTAGGCATCTGTTTTCTGCTCATCCTGATCAGGAGCTTTCTACTAGTTGTTTGTCTGCTTCTGAGGCACAGGGATGCCCAGACCATGCAGGAGACGCACCTGAAGGATCAGGCTCCACACAGTGCTGCGCTGGCAAGGCTTTCCTTGAAAAACATGCCTGGAAGGGTAAATGGTGGTGTCTTCCCAGTGATTGGGAAGGCTTGGTTCCCTGTTCTTCCTTCACATTTGTATCTTCCACCTCCTGGGAGAGTGCTCTAACTATTCTTCTGTTGAAACCATTCAACTTTGCAGAAAAGGTTCATTAGATAACAGTACTATTACTAATGGGACCATAATGTAGTTTATTGTGTGTGGCGCATGCCCTTAGGACCCGGGAGACTCGAGTCCCTGTCTCAGCTTTACAAAGTATTTAATGTAAATATGAATGGTGAATTGTGACACCTGGCACTGTGGCATCAAATCCCTTTGTGAATTTAACTGTCAGTATTTTGAGGAAAATTGGTGAAAAGCAAAGGCATTTAGATACCGAGTAATAAATTTAATTATTTCATTATTGGTCCAATTTTACTGCTACATATTACTTAAAGATTGCATCTCCGCACCCGGACTTAACAATATGAAAATGATTATATATACTGTTTTAATATACAGTATATATAATAGTGTGTTGTGTGTGTGTGTGTGTTGCTTTAATATATATTAAATCAATGTGGTGACTTCTCCGTACAATTGACTGCAACTTAGCTTTACCAGAACAGTCCAGGTGTCCAGTCGAGACATAAAAAAAACAAGATGAAGCTCTAGTAGATTAACAGGATGCAATGAAAGAAACACATCTCAATAAAGCTAGTGCATGGCACTCAGTCCATTTTTTTTGGTAAATTTTCCAGTCCTGTATGGTATGTTGCAAATGCTCTGTTTTTGGTCTTGAGCTATATCTTTTCACTTGAATTCCACCAGGGATTCTGGAGATTTGAATTATTCTGTGCAGTGCCTTGTCTGACAACATTTATGTTAATGTAAAATACTGCTGAATATTTTACTTTTTCTGCCACAGAAATTAGACCTTTGTAAACAGGAACACACTTTTTAAAATTGTACATTACTGTAGTATTCTTATCTCCATGAATTTAGATGTCTTCATGACGATAAACAATTTGGTGTTCGCTTCCTCTTTTTATAGCACTTGTCAAGGCTTGAAAACTTTACTGAGTGATACCCTAGCTGGTGTCCTAACTTTATTACCTACAGACTGAAAGGAAAGAGCAGGGACTAGAGATCTGGTCTTTTCAAGAGAGCTCTTGTCACTGAACTCCCTCACACCAACTGGGTTTTAGGGGGGAGGTTCCTGGGATTACTGCACTAGATGCTTCCCATCCCGTCACCTGCTTGAGGACTGTCTTTTTCACATTAGTCCCAGACTAGGAACCGCCATGAGAAACTTGAAACTCTGTATTGAGGCAAGGAGAAGGGGCTTTGTTTCCTGGCAGCTCCGAGTAGGGTGGATCTCCACAGTTAAGATTTTCCCAAAGCTTCCTGGTTGTTGCAAGGTGCTGGGGTTAAGAAACATTTCTTCTTCTTTTTTTGTTTCCCATTTTGGGATTCATGGTTCCTAAGTTTTCCTGCCAGCTGCAGTGCTCTGAAACTGATGTGGTTCTGGGTCATTTTAGTCTTGCCTGTGGGTTGTGAGTAGATGTGGCAAAGGTGACTGGTCTTCGTTGCTCTTTGTTTATGGAGCCTATGAGTAGCAGTAGAGCTACCCAAAATATTAGTCCAAACAGTACTACCCTTATGTTCTGTTTGTATTTGGAAGCTTATCTACCGTTGTTCTACTCTTATCTACCGTGATCTACTCTTATAGAATTGAAATTTTTAAAGAAAATTAATTATTTTATACTTCGCTGAAATGGACAGCTTATCACTTTCTTGCCTGGGTAGTCTTCCTGCATACCATTGGTGAGTAACTTTTTTTCATCAGTCAAGAAATTTATCTTTAAAATTAAGTAGCTAAATGTAACATAGATGTGACAATAACATGTGTGCCACTATCCTTTCTCAATAGCTTTCCTAAATACTTTGATCACAGTTGTAATACATTATGTGCTCAAAAAGAAAAGCAAATATGAACAAAGAACAGTGAATACAATGTCTCTAGTGTTTTGTTTCTCCAAAATACTTCCAGAGACAAACATTTACATTCATGTCAACATCTTTTAGCAAATAAACTTGATAACTTGTCTAGCTTGTTTTAGGCTTATTTTTGTAATGGCTATTTTTAAACTAAACCTTTCTTGAGGTCTGACCCAGCATTGCATATATAAAGGCTTTAACCCACCCTGGTTGTGTGTTTTTCATATTTAGAAACTTCAGGCTTTGGAAACATGAACTGTAAAAGAAATTCAGGGTTATTCCAGATGGCTCTAAGAAATCAGGTCAATATATTTGACCACTAGAATTGCCTGGAACTCCTTGCTTGCTTTCAGGGTTTCAATCAGACTAGTCATTTAGAGCAGTGGTTCTCAACCCTTTTTGTACCAGGACCCATTTGTGAACATCGATGGCCAGTCTCAACCCAGTGCCTTTCACTCCCAACCTGCTGCCCCAGGCTCCAGCCCCCGCATTGTGGGACACGGGGTGGGTGTATGGGGTGTGGGGCAGGGGGGGCTCCAAGTAGCCCCTTGCAGGCTGGAACTCTGACAGCCTGCAAGGGAAAGGCCACGGCTTCCCATGTTTTTCTCCTTTTAAAGGACAATCCATTTTTTTAAGGTTGTCGATCCATTTTTAAAGTTTGCCTGCAACCCTTTCATATATTCTTGTGACCCGCTTTTGGGTCGCGACCCACAAGTTGAGAAACGCTGATTTAGACCAGGGCTGTTAAAGTTTCTCAAGGTATTCTAATGGTGAACTGTTGAGCTTTTACTTCCTGGCTGTCTCGTCTCATTTGAATTTGGACAGTCTCTAATTGTGAGGCTTGTATTTGGGGGAAAATGCTGCCAGACCTTGGCTCTGGAGTTTCCAGGAAAGAGTCTTCTTGTGTTAAACTGCTAGGTCAGCAATTTCTTCTCACCCTCCAATTTACTCGGCCCCAAATCCAGAGGTTAGGGACTTTGTTGTTTCTGAATTGCTCTTTCTAGATTGATAAATGTATTCCTTTATGGGTTTTTATGACCTCTTGGTTTAGTGCAAAACCCTTGGCTGCTCCTTGGAGGGGAATGAATGTTGGCTGAGCTAGAGGCTCAGCTTTCAGTAGAATGACTAGAAAGCATTAACTGCTACAACTCCTTGAAAACTTAGAAGCAACTGAAGCTACTCAGCCTGGCAGGGCCTGATACCCTGGCAAAAAATATGGTATGTTCCATTTGATGGAATTGAAAGGAATGGTACTGGGTCCTGAAAGGGAGCAAAAAATCGTACTTGTTTTAAGGACGCAAGAACCAGGGTAAGCAATTACCTGAGAGCATTGGGAGTTACCCACTGGCACAAAGGAAGCAAAGCCAAAGGCTTTGTGCTTGGTACAAAACAAGGTAATATTGGAATGAGCTTGTTTGGAATACAGGGACATGCATAATCAATATTTGATAGGTGCATCCTCGTGACTACCCCAGTGTCTGGCTTTGTGATTGGATCATGTGAGCGATAAGAAAGTAAAATATATATATATATATATATATATATAATGCCTGATTTGTGTTCAAGAAATTTGGGATTAACAGATGACAGTAGCAACTAATGCAGAGTTTGATCACAAACTAATCAAGGCTGTCCCACATCTTAAATATTGTGTGTTCACGCAACAGTTGTATTCATGAGCACAGAAGTAAACATGCTGTCTTATCTGAGTTTCTCCTGCTAAGGTACTAAATTCCATCGATTTTCTGTAAGTTGAGGTCTTTTTTAAGTATAGGTATACTTTATGGCTTTTTTTATTTTAGGATTTCAGGGTTTTTTTTAAATGGCCAAAGATTTAATCACCCAGGAAAGCTGCATAGTGAGCTCAGTGCATAAGAGCACTGAACTCATGCTGTTACTGCCTTTTTGACTTGATTTGTATTGCCATCATGCTTACAAGTCCTTGCTATGAATCCAGAGTCCTGTGTGCTAGATGCTGTACAGGCACAGGGCAGAACTATAGATCCTACTCTAAAGATCTTCTCTAAACAGGACATGTCCAACAGATAGAAACACACGGACCGGAGGAGCACCAGGCAGAAGTGACATAGCACAGGCCAGCATGTTAGGCAGTAGTCTCAGTAGATCAGGGGTGTAGTTATTGTCAGGTTTTTTTTTTTGTGGGGAGTGGTTGTAGGTATCATGGCAAAGGAGTTTTAGGGAGGTTTTTAGAGGAGGCCAAAGTAACTTCACAAATGTATTCAGGCATGACTGGGAACACAGGATGCAGTTAAAATTGCACCTTAAGAAGTTGCTCCTGGGAAAAGTGAAACTTGGAAAGGGGAAACTTGCTTTCTGTTTTGGAGAGGAAGGTAGAATTGAGAAAGACTGAATGTTTAATTCTGTGCATGTGAGCATGGCAGGTGACTGATCTTCCCCACTGGAATTTGTTGCAGATTTTAGGAAAATGTGTACAGAGAGCCCTACTTCCCTTACAGAGCAACCATGTCTATATTTCTGCTGCTTGCTGCCTTTTTAATGTTTTCCCAGGTAAATCGAAACAAATCTTTTTGATAAGGCTTTGGCAAGCTCTACTTGCTTGTCTGAATTATAGCTTCTCTTACTAAAATAAAAGATGTTCCATCCCAAGTGAAACACCAGTGAACAGCTATCTTCCTACTGCCTTTGGAGAAATGAGGTATTTGGCAGCATGACCCTAGTGGCCTGCTCTTCAGTTGGGAAGATAAGTGGGAAAAAGTGATGAAGACTCTGTGTCTTGAGTTCAGTAGGAAGTGGTTGGCTTGAGAAAGTTGCCATATAAAGGAGAGCAGTGGGCGATAACTCCAGATTATGAAGGGCCTGTTGGGACTCAAGAAAACGAAATGATAGAGACAGGACAGAGGAAAGAGCGAGTGGGTTAAGGAAAAACACCATCTTTGTCTTGACTTTATTGTTTTGTGCCATGCCAGATGCATCTCACAAGGCCTGGTATTGTTCTGGCTTTTCGTTGCTGGCAGCCTTTCATAAAGGACTTGACGTCATGCCTGTCAAAGGGCAGCCTGATACTGCTTGGCATAGACATAGTGCATATAATGTGTTCAGAATAGCAGATTAGAGGGGTGCTGACGGTTAAAATTGCTCCTCTTGACTTTTATTTTTGTAGCACTTCAGTTTTCTTCATCAAAACAGCCAGCTCTGGCAGGTTAAGGAGTTTAAAATCCAGTTTCATCTTTCACCATTACTGTATACCAACAAAGACTATCAACCAGAATAACATGGCAATTTATGCAAAGGATGAGTTTCATGTTGTTAATTTTTCCAGAGCAGAGCCATCCTAACACTCTAGGTTTGCAATTTCTTCTTCTGAAAGGCTTGTACTGTGATCTTTCTAACACCAAAAGTGGGGTAGAGGTGGATCTGGATTACTGCTATTGAATAAAAGATGTGATCCAAATTTGTAAGAAACAAACTTCTCTTGAAAAAATAAAACTTCCAACAGATACCTCCTTTTAAAAATTAAGTGATAACAGGTGATGTTGCTGTTTAAGTGCATTTTAAGTGAATGAGTGAAAAAGGAAAGGTTCTGGAACAAACTGTTTTCCTGTTGTTGTTAATGAAGGCTAGCCTTGGAGAGGGGAATTGCTCCCTGTACGGATGTACATTTTGTTAACTGTTCCTGAGTTCATTGGTCTTTGCCCCTGTTTTGGTGACTAGCCCGATGTTCCTCCAAATACACAAGTGGCTTCTGCCCAATAAAAAGTGAATGTCCCTGATACATTCTTCCATAAGATAGCAGTGAGATAGATGTCTTACTCGATCAAAGCCATGTGAAACTTTGCATTGTTAAGCGTTATAACGTCTGTCCTACACAAATGTGGTTCTGACTTGGGTTTGTTTTGGCAAACTTGCCCACTTGGATTCCTTTTGACGGTAAGTGAAAGGGTTAGCTTAAGTGTCCTTAGTCTACTGTATAGACTTCAACTCCTGTGCTCTGTGTATTGTTCAGAGGCTTACATAAAGTAGCAGTGAATAAGAAATGTCTTGTCTGCTTTCCTTTCGGAGACATGGCGATGTGGGGAAATATCTAAGTAGCACCAGCTGAACAAGGAACTAGTGCTATTGAGACTCAGTGACTTACCTATTTTGGCTCAATGAGACTTTTTTCCTGAAGCCTCATTACTAGCTATAGATATGTGTTAGAAGTGCTTGAGATGTGTGGAGTAGGGTGGACAAAATAGACTTACAAGAAGTTAAAATGACTTTTTCCTCTGGGCAGAGAGGGAGGTTACATTTTTCGACTGAATGGAGACCAGGCTCAAATAACTACAAAAATCAATAGTTAACTCTTGGAAATGCTGTACCCCAGAGGTCTGTAACTATACCATTCACTGTGAATAATAGCTTACTACCCTGTATGATGGAATTTTCTTTTTCTCTTCCTTGAATTTTATTCTGTATGTCAAAAATTAGCCTGAACTCCTTGGGAATGGTGACATACGGTCCTGTATACTGGTATACAGCAGTGACAGAGGTGGGAGGCTGAGAGTATATGCATCTCTTAAAAAAAAGTAAAGGCTCAGTAAAACAATTTAGGTTGAATTAATATAATGCAACTGTGCAAGCAGCTCTGTAGTCTGATACAGAAGTGCTATTACTCTTCTGCATAGCAGTGAAGGGTACAGTAAATGCTGTTCATACTATAAATTTCATAATGTTCTATTTTTTGTTAGTGTGGTGTGAGCTAGTAATTCTGAAGCATCTTATTCAGAGTACAAGGATAGCTTTCTGTTCTGCTAAAACAGTTTTTGGAATCTTACACATCTTATGGGAATTCTGTATGAAATGGCAAATAGGTACTTTTAGAAGAAAAGAGAAATGTACTCATTCAGGTCTTTGATTCAGCTCCTGTCAGTCTTGGGCTCATCATATATCCTGAGGGATTTCTGACCGTTCATATCTCTCACCACTTTTAATTTTTATATTTTTTTGCCTGAGCAAGGACTTTTGTGTCTGAAAGCTTGCAAATAACGGCTTTTCCACAACTGTTTCGTTGGTCTCATAAAAGATGCCGCCTCTCCCCAAAGATTTCACCTGCTTTTTGTGCTCAGGCCAACATGGCTACTGCCTAGATCATATCTCTTTTGGAATTTATTGGTATTTTATAGATGAAAATTGCTTCACAATTTGGTTAGAAAAAAGTAAGCACCTTTTAAGGGTCTTAAGACTTATTGAACTAAAAGTGGTACCTTTATAAAAGCACATTGTATATTCTGTTGCATTGTTGTGGTTGTAGTCTCAACTTTCAGTTGCATTGCTGCTGTAGTCAAGACTTCTCTGGCATTAGACTGTAAGGAGGTATATCCTAACAAAATAGTATTTTGTGGTGGGTTTGTGCCTTGTGGTTTGTGTACTTCCTTCCTATGCAGTATAGATTGTAGCAGTAAGGGTCATTTTCTAGGTCAGGGAACTCTAATTTAGCTTTAAATGACCCCACTCGGTTTCACTGGCTCTGAAAGCCTGTGGGGATGGATGCTTCTTAATTATGTATGAAATTCTGCATATGCATTAAGGATGTACCAGTCCAAAAATGAATTTTAAGGCTGTGGAAGAAAATAGGGATTTGGCATTTAGCATCAACAAAGTGAAGATGCAGGTATATCAGTTTTTGTTTTCCAGAAAATAGTCATTTGGAAAAGCATAGCAATGGGAAACTTGCTGTTTGTCTTTTCTTATGCCCCTTACAGCAGCTTGAGTGCCTCATGTACAAGTGCTGAAATATGATAAATACTTCCTGCTGTGTTACAGCACTGTCTGGTGCTTGGTATTTGAATCCTTGCTCTATTATGGATTAAATGAAATTCTGAAGAGGCTTGGCCCATCTTTGCAAATGAGTGGTGACTTCATGTGGGTTTTTCAAAAGTGTCTAAGTTGGCCTGGAAGCTGGGGTCCGTTCTCTTCCAGGGCACCTTGTTTCAACCTTTTGTGCTCTTGAAAATTCCATTTTTTATTCTTTAACTTTTTGCAGACTCCTTACTGCTTAGAAATTAGTCCTGGTGAATCCGTACGGTTGGAACTTATAAATTATTCTTTTCTTTGGGTTTCTGAAATGCTCAAATCAAAACCTGTCCCTTTAAAAGGGTCTGCCTTTTTTGAACACCCGCTCTTTGAATTAGGTGTTTCAAGCTGGGTAACCGAAAAGAGGCAACCAAATAACACAAGTCACCGGGAACTTTTTGTGTACAACTCACACAATGCAAATGAGTGACTCTCTGCTATATTAGTAATGGTATCAGTGTGAAAAAGGCTTATGCCGGGATCTGATGGTCTTAGGTTTTGTGCCCGTGGAGTGCAGTGTTGCAGTGGAGTGTTGCTAAATGTTCCAGCCACATCTTTAGTCTTCTCATCAATGGGAATGTTAATAAGTGTCATTGTTATGGCAAGAGCTCCAAAAAGCTGTGAATAGACTGATTTGATGGAGCGGTTAATCCAAAAATTGCGTAGCCTTAGTAATGCACTGGAAAATTTAAGCTATGCCGTGCTTAGACAAAATCATCTCGTTTGGGTTGTTACATGGAATGCATGTTCCAAATATCGGGTTTCAGCACAGCATAGTTTTCATGGGGATTTAGTTGTCATGTTTGCAACAAATGTTGGGTAAGTGAACTATACAAGGCAAACAAATATAAATTGATGCATTTAAATAAATGGACAGTTGCATTCAAGTGGCTGACTAGAATCTGGTTTGGACTGTGATTTAGTTCTTTGCTCCTGGATTGATCAAAGCTAGTTGCATGTTTTAGTTGCACTGCTTTGAGGAAAGTATTTGTGTCGTTTAAATAAGCAATTGAACTCTGGGATCTTGCCTGGCTTCTACTAATGATAAGCACGGGTGTCAAAATCACCCTACCCCTGCGGCTGGATCTGGCTGTGGTGGTGGTAGGGTGAGCAGGGGTATGACAGCACAGTCCTTGCTTGTGGTCATGCCCAACAGGTCCATGGAGCCCCAGATGGTGTGGTAGGCGGTACCTTCTCCTCTTAGCCTCGCTCCTAAATTTCCTTGCCTCTCAGGAGCCCTGCTGGTATGTGAGCTGTCCCTAATGTCAAGTATAAATACCAGATCCATTACAGTTCTGTGATTGTTGGAAAACCTTCATCCAAGTAAGCATATCTCATATTTTTCTTTGAATCTGTTTGCATTGGTCGTTTTTGTAACATAAGCTTGCAAATATAGTGGAGCTTGTGTTTAATGCCTGCTGTTAGGCTTCCATACTTGGCAATTATGCAAGGGCGTGCAATTACTATGGGTCAAGTTACCTTTTGGTGGCAAGTCGTTCTTAATGCAAAGCTGTTTTGTTGTGTATCAGTGAACAAATGTGCATGGTTTTAGGGCGTGAGTCTCTGTGGCACTGAAAGATGTGTAAGGGCAGAAGTAGCTCCTAGTGCAAATCAGAGGAACTCTTAACTTGGCTCCTGTGGTATCTTTTGTCAATCAGGCATCAAAATAATACGCCAGCCTTCCTTTGCCCTCTGAAGCAGGTCATGGACCAAAAGCTGCCCTGACCTGACCCAGCCCTGACTAGAGTCTTAGCTGTCCTTTTAGGGTGCTCTTGAGGTCACTTTGCTCCTTGGGAGGGACAAAGTGATCTTTGTGAAGCCCAGAATCTGACCTTTAGCGTCTAGATGTACAGTATTATACAAAATGTGTATGTCTGTGTTGTATTCACTACTCCAACTGAAGGAAGGAACAGAGTACAAGAACTCATTTACAGTTCTCTTATTTGTGACGACTTATTTAGATATTCAGTAAAGCAGAAAACAATGTGTGTGCTAAGCTGTGTTCTGGCCAGCTTCATGGCAAAGGACTCTTGCTGTCTTCCAGACTCATTCTTCCTTGTTTGGTTCTTTTTAACATAGATGTATGTGGAAAGCCTGATCCTTTTAAAATTGTTAGGGGATTGTCAGGGTCCGTCCCTCTCCCCCCCTCAAATTAAAACATACTGTACCTTGCTAATGATTTAAAAATTGCTGCTATTGGAGGCCTTCAAATTCTATCAGATTACTTCATATAGGACCATCTCATCCAGACAAGGCCTTTTGTTTTTTTTTCCTAGGATGTGATTTTGGAGGAGCACAGACATTTGGGAGGTAGCGCATTCCCTAGTTGTGGCAGGGGACAGGCTTGATGTGTGGCAGCAGGTGGCTTTCATAAAAGGTTTGTTATATGGAGATTTAATGGGGTGGGGGAAAGGAACTTTACAGGGGCTTAATTTCTCAGTTTCTGAAACAGGTGGCCATAACATTAGTTTTGTCCTGGTGCCTTCTGTTAGAAAACCCTCAGTATTCTTCGGGATCCAGACTCTTACCTATGTGGTTTCACGTACTAATTTTTTTTTCTGGCTCTCTCCGCACTTTGTTAGGGTGTGATCTCTTCCAAAATCCTGGAATTCTGGGACGTGTTACTTTGCCAGAGGGGCGGGGGGAAATTGTTACCTAATCCTTGTGTTGGTTAATCTTCATTGGCTTTCAGTCTGTTAGTGAATTGATTTTTCTTTTGATTATCCATCTGGTATAAGCCCTTGCAAGCTTTACTTGATGTCTGTGAACCTGCAGCATGCTCTGCTGCAGTTCCACTGATTTGTCAGGGGCTCGGTCTCCTCGGTTATCCACTTCAGTTAAGATTAAGAGTGAAAAATAACTGTGAAGTATGCACTTTAGCCCTTTAAGACTATTAGAAAAAAAATCTACAGTCTTTTTACAGTTATAATTGCACATAGAAGTCCAGACTCTCAGTGTATTAGCCAAATTGGCACTTAGAATCATAGAAAATTAGGGTTGGAAGGGACCTCAGGAGGTCATTTAGTCCAACCCCCTGCTCAAAGCATGACTTTCTCCATCTATGCCACTTCTTGGGAATGCTTAACTACCAGGGACCTCTGGGTCATTAAGCCCACTCCCCTATGATCATAGGCAACCAGAAAGGTCCACAGCAGCATCCACCTCCATCCCCAGTCCTGCACTTCACAGCCACAAAACATCCTATGCAAAGTTAAGGGTCTTTAGTACCAGGAGAACCCGTGTGTTGTGCTAGAAGAAGAGAGCCGGAGACAAAAGATGACCTTGGCCCTGTCATGGCAGGGAGCTCATTGAGTAAGTACAAAGATGATCCTAAGTAATGGACTATAATCTCTGTTGCAGAGGAAGGCAAGCTCCGTATTGTATTTGCCAGTCTAATCGTGGGGAGGGAAGAAGGGAGATTCTCTTCCTAGTGTCAAATCTGGCAGTTGGTTTTAACCCCCTGTTTACATGAGCAAGATGTACAAACCAGGCCCCAGAGAGATTTCTCAGCAATGTTAGTAGCTCCAGCATATCACAGCTGGCATCCCCGGGCTTCAGTGGAAGATGGGGGGGGGGCAGGGACGGAGGGGGGAACGGACGACCCTGAGGCTAATTAAAGCATTCAAAGGGTTAAAAAAAGCCCTGAGTTTCATATGGTATAGAAAAGGATAACAGTATTGTAAGCATGTTAACAATTCAATGTACATTGCTAGAATGTCCCGTGTAGTACATACGAGGAGAGGCTGAGGGACCTGGGCTGATTTAGTCTGGAGAAGAGAAAATGATGGGGGGATTTGATAGCAGCCTTCACCTCCCTGTAGGGGGGCTGCAAAGAGGATGGAGCTGGACTGGTCTCAGTGAGGGCAGATGGCAGGACAAGGAGCAATGGGCTCAAGCTGCAGCAAGGGAAGTTGAGGTTGGATATTAGGAATAATTTTCTCACTAGGAGGGTAGTTAGTAAAGCACTGGAACAGGTTACCCAGAGAGGTGGTGGAAAGCTAGAAGCACTGATGTCCTCTGCAAACTTGGGGAGGCTGGGCTGATACAGTTCATGTTCAGAATAGCAGAGCTGCTGTCAGGCCCCGAATGCACGTTTATGGCAGAGGACTGTTCTTGGAAGCAGGGACGTAGAAAGGCTTGGAGTTGTCATGGTGGAAGATGGTGACATTATGGCCAAAGGTTCCTTGGATGTATAAATAAGAGAATATTGAATAGCACCATAAGGTTATTGAGCAGCACTACAGGGTTATATTCCTTTGTATCTGGTTCTGGCGGTGCTTGGTAGGGGAACACTTTGGTTGTGGCATCTGCGCTTCAAGAAGGAGCTTGAAAACTTGTACAAGGTTCAGAGAAAAGCCTCAGATGATTAAAGGCTTGGACAGCATGCCTTATAATGAGACTAAGGGACTCAATCTATTTAGCTTAATAAAGAGAAGATTAAGGACTGATTTCATCCGTGTAAGGTACCTCCATTGGTAACAGAGGCTTGGTAATAGAGGGTATTTCCGTCTAGCAGGCAAGGATATAACAAGGTACAGTGTCTGGAAGCTAGATAAACTTAGACTAGAAATAAACCAGTACATTAACAGTGAGGGTGATTAACCTTTGAAATGCTTTACTAAGAGTTGTGGGGCCATTTCCACCCCAACACCGCATCACTGAGGTTTCTTAAATCAAGGTGGGATGATTTTCTACAAGATCTGCTCTAGTTCGCACAGGAATTAATTTAGTGCAGTCGAATGGTCCGCTGCGCACAGGGTAGACTAAACCCCGTAGTGGTTCCCTCTCGCCTTATAATCTATAAAAAGCATTAAATGAAAGCTTAAATTCTACACACACAAAAAAGCATCCGCTGCCAAGAAAAACTGTCCACTGGGTTTCCAGTCCCTGTAGAGTACCTCTTCACAAATGCTGCTGAGTTGAAAGGGCTGTTGCATTTACATGTGAGTCGTATATGGACGGACGTGCTTTAATGGTCTCTTACACAGCCCTACATTTGTATGTCGCTGTAATACTTGACACGTTTCAGGTAGTCATTGAATGCCCGGATGTCTAAAGACTCCTAGCATACCTAAAAATGAAATGCCAAACCTCATTAAGCCACATCTTCTGTCAGCTTCTGAAAATGTGGGGGGTTTTTTTGGTTTGTTTTTTGCTGCTCAGTGTTACGAAACTGGAGGAGGATGAAACAAGTGTCTAAGAATAATGCTAAGGTTTGTTGGGTCTCCGCCATGCCATTGTTAAAGTGTATACTTTGTACAAATATCTTCTTAACTTTAGTAGAAAAGTTCATGGAAAGCTGGCACAGACAAGTGAAGAATTACAAAGTATCGCAACTTGCCTGTAAAATGTTAGGCAACGTCCTGCTGGCCTTAAACACATCGTTTTTAAATTAATAGTCATTTCACGCTGAATTTCATTAGAATAAATAGTTGTTTATGCATGAAAGACATTTGTCTATTCATTTTTTACAAGGTTAAGTACTTGCTTGGGGGGGTGTGTACATGTACACGCATACATAGAAGATATAGGACGGCAGGTAGGATGTAGGACTCTTGCTTATGTAAAGAACATTTTTAGCAGTGGCCTACTGTGAAAAACCAAGAAAGATGAGCATTTTGGGGAGTCTGAAGAATGAGCTATCCAGTTTTTCTGATTCGCCTGGGAGAGAGATCTGGAACTACTCTGGTGCCCAGACTGGTCCTCATTCTTGTGGGCATAATGAGCAGCTGTGAGCACACGCTTGACATTCTCACAGTAGTTTGCTGGGGAGAAAACTATGCAAGACATAGAGTCCTTGATTATAGAGGATTTAATAGTGGCTCTGTCATTAACTTCGGAGACTTTAAAATCTGTCTGAAGCTGAAAAATTGTCTTGTTTAAACTTTTCTCGTTGTTTGACTATTAAGGTTCCTCTAAGCAAGGGTTAGCAGCAAGGTGGCTCTGTGCTAAGGTCCTTAGATCCGTGACAGTGAGTGCTTTGCCTGGTTTCACACCCAGTCCTTCCAGTCACTAGCAGCAACCCAGTCTTGATTTTTCCATCTAGTTTTTTTGTCCAGTAACTTTCTCTTAGTACACCGTGTGTGTAGAATTCATTGCTTCATCTCAGACAAGGATATTAGGGTAAATGTCGCATCTTTTATTAGACCAGCTAAATACTTGGAAAAATTGTTCTTTGCAAGCATTCAGGCACAAATACTCTTCTTCAGCCATAGGGATTTTCTTCAGCTCAGATTTTTAGATTTGCTTGGTGTCCATTTATTTCCAGCTGTGTTCCATAGTTGCATTTCATTTTGAGGGTCTATCTCCTGCTTTCTCTCTTGTCTTGGATGCCTTTTTGGGGGAACTGAGCCAGCTGTGTGGGCTTCACAGCTGGAAATGGGCATTTCCTTGCTCATAGCTGTAGGTCTGTCCCCAGGCTGCAACAGGCTGAACTAGCCACTGGGATAGATGATTTTACGTTGTTACTGTAAAGGAAACTTGGGTTAGTACAGGTGAAATTTGCTGTTTGTCCTCTTTGATACCTTGTTTTTTCCCCAATTGTTCTGAAGGTCTGAGAATGGAGCAAACAGCCGGCTGTAGAAAGGTATGTATCTTTAGGCACGCTTTTATATCAGTCTGAAACCAAACCAGCCTCAGTGCCTCTCTGAAATGCTGTATTGTTCAAATTATGGTCTCCCCCCATAATATTCATGCTTGACCTCGACATGGGATTGACTCATTGACATGTAACTGGGCTTTGGACAGTTGAGCTGTATTGCCCTGCAATGCTGAATTTTTCTGTTGACCATCTCCACAATGTTGAACATAATCCTGCCCGAGTATTTGCATTTGGGGGAAGAAGGCTGTTTCTAAAATTGAACCTAAAGAAGTGAGGTTGACTTGCATGCAGGGTGGCCTTAGAGTCCAAGCACGTTAACTCATCAAAGGAAGCTTCAGGTTTCCCAGATTTTGGAAGCCCCCAGCCTATGTAGCTAAGTCTGAGATTTTTTTACCCTGTCAGATATATTGAAGGCATCTCTACATAAGCCTTGAGTGACTACTGGAATGACTGCTGGAACATATTGGAATGAATGGGGCAACTCAGCTACGGTTTTCTTTATAATTAGATTGACCTTTCCTGTCCATGTCCTGTTTTAAAGTTGTAAGTGTGGGAATATCATTTAGAGAAGTATCTTGCCCTTTTAGTAAGTAAGTGAATAATTTTGTCGTGTTGAGGAGGTTTGATACTAGGAGTGATGTTTGTTCAGTGGGCGACTTCTTTTTGATACAGGGGAATCTGAAGTTCATTTGAAGGAATAGCATGCCCCGAGGTGCAGCAACAACAGAAGAAGCAGAAAACCACTTTGTTCTTCTAACAGCTGCAACAGAAGTAAGAGCTGGCAACTTAGATGCTATTAAAGGAATCTTTGTGTGATACCATTTTGGTAATGGTATGCTGTAGGTGTTGTAAAGAACGTGAATTAATGCTTGTAGTTTCCATTTTTGCATGTGAGCTCTTTCTAGTATACGTGTCTAGTCTAGTTTGACATCCATTTAAGATGTTGAATTAGCATTGATCACTTTGTTTCCTCTGGGGGAAAAGGCCCCATTTTGCACGGTGGTATTTGTATAGGACACTTTTTATTTGCAAACTGGTTGAATGCCTAATGAGTTGTGGAAATTTCCGATTTTTAATTTGTTGTATAGGTCTGATATCAGGATTATGGTATAGTTAGGTTGGTCTATGTTAAAAGTCTGTTATGCAGTGGTATTTTGCACTTCCATGTATGCATAATACAACTTTTATTTGCATTTATGGGTATTAAATGTATTTATTGAGAGAATAGCCTCTCTGAAAGGTTTCTGTTTAGTTTAGTCCTGTTGAATTATGTGTTATACTTTGCAGTAGTTCCTCTTGTGTGAAGTAGAACATTGCCTGATGATTTTAAATTGAAATTATGCACTTTACTTAGTAAAACTGCTTCACATTTTTTGCTTGAGGGCTCACTAAATGTGAGTTGATGAACTTGGAAAATTAGGATCAATCTTCATCATAACTAATTATTAAGCTTACAGATTAGAGACATGAGAGGTGGCTTAATGTTGCTATGAATTTTATTTTACGTATTTAGTGAATGATGAGTAGTTTATATGGTAAAAATTGCTCATAAAAACTCATTCCTTTTGTTTTCAGTTGTGCCTAATGTAATCATGCTGTTACAGATAGAGCTCTTTTCCCTCTGCTCTGGAGATAAAGGATTGCCATCCTAAATCACAACTTTCATTTTAGTAAACTGTTTCTGGGATAAACCGGGTCAGGAGCAGTGGGGTTAAACGATGAGATTATGGTGAAAAATCTAGGGCATATGGTCTGCTTGATCACTGGATTAATTTTCATAATTAATCCCTATCCACAGCAGTGAGAGCAGTTGCCTAGCTGTTACTTGCTATGCAAAAACCACTTTCCACTTCCTTTGCACATTATTTCTAAAGTTTCACTGTAGCAAGTTGGTGGAAGATGGAAAAGTCAGATTGAGTATGAATGATTAGGACATACTTCTTGCCCTGTGGGATCTGGGAGACTGAGCACTATTTCTGGACATCTGTCTGTGACTTTCTGCTCCAATTCTTTTTTGTTTCACTGCAGGTGCATGAACAGCAGAGGAGAGAATTCTGCTTTTCAGAGATGATGTGGAGAGACACTTTGTGAGTACTAAAGTGTGTGTAAAAACAAAACGCTCCTGTGTGTCACAGAAACAAAAGTTAAATTTATTCTTTTTATTTTGATTTACAATAGCTGTGCTTCCCACTTGTGGCAGTTGAAACTGCTTCAAATTCTCATTCAGTTCAGGGAGGACGTGAATTTGGGATATGTTCTTTAATTAAAAATATGTAATTTAAGGCAGAGCTTGTTTCGAATGTTGAACAGCTGAACTGAAGAACAGATATGCACTAAACAAGCTAGTGATAACTGTAACCCTTCCGTAGGAAGTCAGATAGCCTTGGTGGATTGTTTTAACAGTCTAACCCTGTTTGTTTTATAGTTGCTAGCGCTAACTAACCCATAGAGCTGGTTCCATTGATGATGCTGAGCAGAACTAATTACATGCTTGTATAACCAAGTCCTTCCACCAAGGCTCAGTGGCAATGCTGCATCAATGAATTCAGTGTCTTGAGAAACACATTCTTCCTCTGCACTTAGGGTCTTGTTAATTTATGCGTGAACCCCATCCAGTTCTGGTTACAGGACTCTGACTTGTTCGATAAAAAGCTGGCAGAGTAAAATTCTGTAGAAACGTTCATGTTACGTTTCTGACTTTGCACCCTGCCTCCCCTCCAGAATGCTGCCGTTCAGAGCAGGAAGTGAAGAGCGTCTGTGGTAAAATGAATTGTGTGTTTAAATTTAGATCCAGAATTTTGGTCGCATTCCTAACTCTTACTTTTGAGAGAACTGCCACATCACTCAATGCTAGCAAGTGTTTGGGGCTTTGGGTCAAGACCCTGTTTAATACAATAACTCCATCCCTGTACTGGTTTCCCCATGTCATGCTGGAATATCGATTCATCAGGTAGCTCTTTCCTTTGAGCCAGTGAAATGCCAATGTTTCCTGGCACAGGTCATTAACAGTTTTGCTAAATCCTAGTGTAACACTTGAAAACTCTACCATTTGCAACATTACTGTAGGTCTTTGTAGAACAGTCCCTGAACAGCAGTACTCTATTTTTGCTTTTTTTAGCCTGTAAGCACAGTGCATTGTAAAGGTTGCTTCTGTATAGTTCCACTGAGTATAGTATAGTTCTGTGAGTTCTTGTGTCTCTAACCACCAAGCAAGGTGCCCTTATTCTGGGCATGTTCAGGGAAGCATTGCCTGGTGGGGAAGTCTTGAATGCCCCTTCTTGACATCAGGCATTGAGAGATTCAGAGCCACTTCCAATCTTTTCCTTTTGTTTTGACTGTGTGCTGACTAATTGTTGCCAGAGGAACATTAAAGCTGCACTGATAATTTTATTTGCCTTCATATCTCCTGTTAGCTTGTTATAATTACTTTAGACTTGTAAGTACTTCTCATTTAGCTTGAGTGTTTTGTGCAATATGTGTTCTCAGTCTGGCTTGGACTCTTTTTGTTCCTAGTATCCAGGGGAAAGAAAGAGGACCAATTTAAGCATTGTGTTTTGTGCCTTTCCCTCTTCTGGAGCGTTGTGCACACTTTCATGAGTACTATGTGTGGTTCTGCTTTAGAAACCAATTTATTTAAAAAAACAAAAAAACCCTCCCAATGTTAAATTAGATTAACACTTGATTTCTTAATTCTGGAATTCAAATTCAGCCATTGCAAACAATAAGCATCACTCCCTTTTTCCTTTCAGTCAAGAAAGGAACAAATCTGGATCAAGACAGCATTGGCTTGCAGCCTGCTTTCTCTTGGCTCCTCCTAGGCTCTGTTTGCCAGTCCAGGAAGGTTGCCTGAGGACTGTTTTTGTTCCAGTGCCCTGGCTAGCCACTGGGTTCTTTCTGAAGCAGAGAGAAACTCTGCTTCTATTGCTCCAACTGGCTTGACCATCAGGTATGGGGTGGTTTGATTTGCATTGTGCACTTGGCCCATTGTCCCTGGGTCAGGGTCCATGAAGAATTGCCACAGCTGGCAGACAGTGGAAAGAGTATGGGACAAACAGGGTGACCGAACCTCAATTTTATGTCTAGCAGTGGAAATACATAAGACTAGACTCTGTGTCCCAATTAGCAAAGTCATCAGTGTGGACTGCGAGGAAGAGATGCAATGAATGAGTGGTCTCCAAGTTGAAGTGCAGATAAAGTATGTCTGTTCCTTTTGGATTCCAGGGAATCTCCATCACCCTTCCCACTTTCCTTTTCAGCAGAGGATCAACCAAAGCAGGCCTCCTTTTCCACCAGTTCTGCAGCATTCTCTTACATCTTTTTCTAGAGTTGCTTCTGGTTTCTGTGCAGCTTTTGGGTGGAGCTGTCGAAGCTCTGAATGCAGAAAAATTGCTGGCAGTCAGCGTCTGTTCCTGTGTAGCGCTCTCTGCAGGAAACTGCAGAAATGTGTCCAGCAGTGGCTTAGGTGGTTTACTCCTGTACACCTGAAGTCCTTGTTTAAAGGGAGAAGGCCACCTATCTTTGTGCAAAGGACTGTTTCAGGGACTGTCCTTCCTGCTTCCTCTCAAGTTGTGAATTTGGGCAACACTCCCCCTGAAATAGGGGGAAGTTAGATATAGTTGTCCATGCATCCTTTTAATATAGTGTAACCGTTCAGCAGATGACTGCTGCTCAGAAAGGGCCATCTGTGTCAAGCTCCCAAAATTGGTCTGCAGGAATGTCTAATATTAGACTGCTGACACTCAGAGGTCATGGCTGAAGACTCGATTTGGCTAAAAGCAAATATTCTGGCTTGTTTTGTCCTGACTCACCAGCTTCTGTTTCCCTGGGGTGTGGGAAGGCTGCTTTCAAAACTTAACCTCCAGCTTCTGTTCTTCAAAGATCTGAAGCTCTTTAGACATGCCCTTGACTCTGCTTTCTAGAAGCCGGAGAGGAGGAGGAAGTAGAGCTGTGTCTGGCAGTTTCTGGTCAGGATAGCCCTTTACAAGTTTGTGGGTATGTACCAGCTATTGCTCCCACAGCAAAAGGAGAATTCACGTTTAGGGCTTGGAAAAGTAGGTGGTGAAAAGAGTGCACTTCCAATGTAATATGTTTATATGAGTTTATGAAGTCTGGTAAGCTTAATCAATTTGGAGCATGGTTAAATTTTTATCTAATGTGTCAGGAATGTGAGCCTGAACACAGAAATTTGAATATACTGTGATTGGATTGGATTGAAGTGTTCTGTAACCTTCAAGAGAATCTAGGTTTCTGTAACTGCTGTATTTAAAAGATCCAGGATAAACTTATTGATATGTAGCTGCTCTTTTTCATTGCAACGCACAGGTTGACTGCATTTAATTATGTCAGTTTTCATAATAGACATATTGAGAATAGTCTTGAGATATCTACGTTCAGATCGGTTGTCTTTTGGTGATTGCATTTGATGCACACAGATGGTAATGGCCATTATTAAGGCCTTTCAGCAAGAGCACAGTCAGCTTTCCATTGTTAACACCATATGGTTGGGTCAGGTTGTGCTCTGATTTTTAAGATGAGATGTATAGCGGATAAGGCTTATAGACACTGACACCAGCCATAGGAAATGCTTTGGCTTTGCATGCAGGGAGGCTCTTCAGTCTTGGGCAGCATTAATAGCTGCAGTAAGAGGTAATATCTTTTTGGCTTTCATCACCAATTTTTATGGAATGTCTGTCAAGGTGCACAGGGATG
Source organism: Alligator mississippiensis (assembly GCF_030867095.1). Taxonomy (NCBI): domain Eukaryota; kingdom Metazoa; phylum Chordata; order Crocodylia; family Alligatoridae; genus Alligator; species Alligator mississippiensis. The sequence continues at coordinate 81,732,736 of NC_081831.1, forward strand.
AAATATATACGGGGCAGCTGTAAGGCTGAGCTCCATGCTGGTGGGGGTCAGAGAACCTGGGACCCGTTCCCAGTTCTGCTTGTTGTGTAACCTTGGATTTAATCTCTGCGATGGTATTGCTATCTGTTAAATAATGATGATGCTTAAAAGTACTTGAGACCTAGGAAGAAAACTGGTATCTACCTGTGAGTATTACTAATATTTTTTTATTTAGAAAACATTTTCTGAGAAATCTAAACTGCAAAAAAAGTTTTACAAACCAAAACCATTCAGTCAGCGAGCTTCAAAATAAAAAAAACACTACTGTGTTTAAAAATACTATTGCAATGCATAATTGTTTGGGTTGAAAAGGATTTTTAAAAATGTGTGTTTAAAAATAATTATCTGTGGCTGTTTTATTGCTCACGAAGTAGTACAATTTAGTTTCTAAATTCAGATTTTACAATACCAGGTTGTGAGAGTGAACTTAATGGCATTTAGCCTAAAATTGTGCTAATAAAACACCTGACGTTAAAAAGCGCACTAAGCCATGTATCAGTTCTTTTATAATTTTGGTTTGCTTATTGAGCTCAACACTTGGAAAAGGGATTCATTGTTGTCTTTAACGTCTGCTCGTGTGTTACTGAGACTGATTTGTACAATAGCTATAGATACTTCAGCTGCAACTACAGTAATCAGATTAAGAGTGTATGCAGCAACTTGAATACGAAAGGACTAACGGAATTTAAGCCATTCGGTTTCCTTCTGAATGGAATAATATGCTATACTGTCCTTTCCTAATCTTAGTCACTATATGCTCTTAGCGGAATAGCTGACAGTCAGCAACTGGCTTGTTACCAGGATTTATTTCTCCTTGCCAGCGTGGGGCAGTGACATCCAATTCCCATTAGTCCTGTTCTGATGGGCATAATGGGTATTTTTGTCTTTGCCCCGTGCCGTTTTTGCTGACTTAGTCCAGCAGAGTTGTCTAAATGGAAGGATCCCATGCCTTTGTGGGATCCATTGCAATGTGGTCTTTGCTCAATGTACCTGAAATTACATCTACTTACTTAAGTTAATGAGTAACCATAGCTGACTTACGTTGCTCAAAGTATTGAGAATGTGTGCATCTTTCATTCTGTAGTAAGTTTCTAGTTAAATTTTGATGAAATTTGGCCTTAAGGTCCACAAAAATCTGTAGAAAATCTTAAGATTTCCGCTCTTCTTTTCTGTACATGCAGTAGACTTTATTTTGCAAATAAAGACATGAAAATGTATTCCTTAGTTTAACTCATGTAGTTAAATTATAACTATGCAGATGCATGCATCTCGGCTGAAAAGCTCGGTATACAGTAGAGATTTCTACTACACAGTCCAAGAAGAAGTAAGAGTCTAGGCATTGTCCTTACAAAGTCTGGCATGTGTAACAGCTTGTAGCAGCAGGCGAGCTCCAGTTTTCTTCCCTTACTCTTGTAGAAGGGTATGATGACATGCTGCAAACTCAGCATCAAGGAAACCCTATTTTTTTCTGGCCTATGCAAGAGTGATGGGTAAGTGGAGGGCAAGAAAAGGGATAGGTAGTCTGACTAATGGGCTATTGGTAAGTATAAATCACACTTTAAACTCTTGGAACGAAAGGCCAGGTATGCTGTCCTAATGTTTCTGGGGAGTCTTGTGTAATAGTTCCTAGTGAAGAGGATTAAGTTACTGCAACTTAGTTTTCATTTAGTGTGGAAGAGCTGGCTTGCAAATGAAGCAGCTGACATGCTAAAGCCCTATCCCCTGGCTGTAACTCGTTTGTTTGCCCAAAGATGGTATCTGAGGATTTTCCATCGGTTCTGTGGGCTGGAGCTTGTGGGTGTGTTTCAGCAAAATAGCATGGTTTGAAACAATATTAAATGGGTTGTTTTTATGCAGCCCAAACTACCATACTATGCTTTGCTTTGTGGTAACAAGCAGGTTGTTCTCCTTTCTGAAACAGAGGTTTAAAATCTTCCTTTAAAATGATACCCTGCCTTTATCCAGAGAAGCAGAGCAGTAACTTAAGTTGTCTGGTGGTTCTTCCTGTCAGACTTGTTGCTGTGTAAAGTTCAGACCATGAAGTCTGAATCCTCAGGCATAGATTGAACTGAAAGCCAAGATCCTTTAGGGGAGAGAGGCCTACTTACTTAGACAATAAAATAATCCAATTTTAGCTCGGCAGTACTGGAGTGTATTGTGCCAGACCAAATGCAAATGCTACACAGCAGCTGGATTTGTTGAGAGTAATTTTGAGCTTACAGGGTTCTGTTGCTGCAGAAAGTGGATACGATTTTTTCCTTTGCCTATAAAACAACTCTGAAGATTCATTTTGCTCATATGTACAATGTCTTATTTTGTTAAATGCAGGACTGTTATATAGGTACCGTGTGATAAAGATTTTGGACCATGGAATGTACACGGTACTTTACTGGATGATTTCAAGGCACATAGTAAGAGATGAGGGCCAGGCAGCAGGTCAGTAATAATCAGTTGTTAACTTTATTTTTTTTGCCAACTCTTGTCCTTTGTGTTAATTGACCACTCTGCTGTTTCTCACAACTTGCATATTTAAATTGCTTTTACACGATGTAGTAGCGTTAGAGCCTTGTTTGTAGTTGTGTTGGTCCAAGAATTATATGAAAGGCAAGGGGATTTTTTGTGACATCTTTTATTAGACCAACTGTATGGCTGGTGGAGAAATTCGACAAGCTTTCTGAGACAAAGTTCCCTTCTTCAGGTCTTGGGCAGGAGAGGGAAATCTGCATGCTTTCCCGGTCAAAACAGCTTTGCAATGTAGTGGCTGATGTGCAGCTGCTTGAAATTACATATTAAATGGGGTCTGTAGAATGTAATATGGTTCAGTGGACTCGGTTCTATTAATTTTACTTCCTGAAATATCACTTGTTTTCAGCTCATTTCTGTTAGCATCATGTTTAAAAGCAGAAGTGTGAATTAACTATACACGTTGAATTCTCAATCCGAATGCAGTTTAGTATGTGGGGTGAAATTCTCTCCACTTAGCTGTAACTGAAGGTGTAACTTGGTGTAGTAATTGTAAAGGGTGTACCTGTTGCTGCATAATTTGCTTCTCATGCCTCTTCCTTGCACGTTAAATGCTATACTAAAATATGGATGTTCAAATATGATGCCACAGCATAATACCCTGTGTAAGAGAAAAAGGTTGAATCTGTTCGTAGCCTATGAGCGAGCTTTGTAATCTGTTCCTGGCCCTTGCCATGTTTCTCCTTGTTGGCTGAGTGGAAACACATTTTTGGTTTTGGTTGTTTGCACAGGTTTTTAGATAGGTCAAGGGCTTCATTAAGAATTGGCACTCACCTGCAATTAGGATGCTTGCTTGTGGTACGTTAACACCGGTCTCTTGACTCTTATACGAGGACCCAAAGTTAACATATTAACATTATTAACATATTGGAACTTAAAGAACAAGAAGACCTCAATTCAGCTGAAAAAGGAGGTTGTACAGCAACTTAAAACACATGCTTGTTCATGGCAAGCATGAACCTTGCATCTTTGCTCTGCAGAATCAAAGGTTTTTTTATTTGCAAAATTTCTGACCGTTTGTGTGAAAACGATTCGGCTGTGAAGGTCAAACGTGAGTGCAGTTGTGCGTGCTTCAGGCTACAAAGAGGCCTGGTTTGGTATTACAGTTGTCTGGAGACGCAGCTGAAAGTCGAGCACCATACTGTCATTGACACCACAGACCTAAAAAGGAGATTCCTGCCTTCCAAAGGGTTTGCAATCAAAGCTTAAAACAAGAGGCAACAGGTGGAGATGGGCAGCCGAAGAAACTAGTGGGACAACAGCTGTAAGCAGCAGTATACCAGCTGTCTGGTATGTTCATGTGGCTTAAAGGCACTCTAGCTAAGGTGATGCTTAGGGTAAGTTTTGAATGAGATTTGTGTGAATGTATGCATTTTTAAAGTGAGCCGCTTCTGCATGTAAGAGGTAGCACATGTGAGAAACAGAAGGTGCTTGGTGGCACTTCAGTGTCAGTGTCAGCCTCTCCCAGTGTTGCAGAGGGAAGCACTAATGACTGCTATGTAAGAAATGGGGCATGGCAAAGTCCTGATCCCAGCCTGGCTTGTGTGGAAAGTCAGTAATCTTCAGTGACATGAAATATCTAGCCATTCACCCAAACTCTGGAACACCTGAAAGAACTGCTTTCATTCCTGCATCTTACTGTATTTACCCAAATCCAAGACCACATTAAATTTAAGATGAGCACCTCCCCCCGCCAGTTAGATTCTAGACATGGAAAATTATTGGAGGGTCATCTTAAATTATGCCCCACTTCCACTGCAATGGTAGAGCAACAGTGTGGAGTGGGGAGGGCCAGGCCGTGGGGAAGTGGGGTGGGGAGGTGGCAAGCAGCATGGGGACTAGGCAGCCTGACTCTCATCCCTTGCCCCCCCTGTCCTGCCAGTACCTGCGCCTCTTCCCACACATCCCCCCTCCCCATTGCTGTCTTCAGCTGATCTGGGCTCCGATTCCCACTTTCCCCTGTCCCCCATATCTCCCACTGACTGGGAGCAGGAGCTGGAAGGAGGGACCTATGCCATGCTGCTGCTGTCCCCTGCTGATGCGGGCACAGAGGGAGCCTGAGAGCCTCTCCTGCCTCCCCTCGCTACAGGAAGCAGATGTGCTGGGAGCCCAGCTTGGCTGGGGACAGCATCAGGGGCATGCAGGTTCCTCCTTTCCTGCCTGGCTCCCCTTCTTGTCCCCCATCCATCTCCCTTTCCTCCTCCTCCACGGCCCCATCTCTCCTGTAGGCTGGAAGGAGGAATCTGCATGGTGCCACAGCGTGGTCAGGAGTGGCTGTGGGGCTCCCTCTGTGCATGTGTCAGCTGGGAGCTGTGGGCAGCTGTGTGCGGGGAGCCCACCTTGGCCAGGGACAGCATCAGCAGCGTGTAGAGTCCTCTTTTTTTCAGCATCTCTTCCCTGCCAACCAGGGAGCTATTTCATCTATTCATGGAGACTTAAAAATGAGTATGGCTTTCAGAGTAAGAGGTAGATGCCAATAATGACCCCCCCTTTTTTTTTTTTTTTTTTTTTTTTTTTGCCAACTGGCTGGCTGATTTGGTGGCTTGTTATTGTACTTCTGTTTAGATATTGGCTTTTACTTGAGACATTGCTAGTTCTTGGAATAGTATTTTATACGTGCTTCGGAGCTAAGGAATTTTTCCATTAACATGTTTTGCCTCATTTCTGAAATAAGATTTTGACCACATAGATTGTGTGCGAGGAGGAGATAGTTTGGTCTTACAAAGCTCGCGCTAAGCTGTAGTCCTCAATGTTGTGCTTAAACAAATCATTCAGTGAATCCTGCTCATTTTGTGTCTCTGTGCTTTACTTAAAACAAAAGCCTCATTTTTCATAACGGTACAATAGATGAGCTTCATGAGTCTTCAGCTGTGTGACTGCAGTTTTAATTAGTTCCATCAGGGCAAGCAGGCATTAGGGTAACTGCTCTTCTTAAATTATATGTTACAATTTATCTCCTTTGGTCAACAGGGGAGTTACTAACCTTGAAGGCATGGATCATTCTGTGCTCAGAGGGGAGATGTCAGCAGTGCTTCACGACAGGTATGTTTTATGCAAGTAGCTGAACTCATGCAGTTTTCTCGGTGCTTGTTTCGGGGATGGTTGTCACTTTCTCAACCTGAAAACTCACTTTTTTTCCCTTCCTGGAAAACTGAAGTTCTTAAAACCAATACACATTTTATGAAATAAAGCACAAGCCGTAATATTGATTCATTTTGTGAGCTGCTTTGTTCCTCAGACACAGAGCACGTGACTTTCCTGAAATAAAAAGCTTGCAAATCTGCGAGTGAAAAAACTAAGAGTCAGTCAAGTTCCTTAATCTGTATCATTTAACCTACTAGTTTTACATCATACCTACACACTAGTGTCTTTATAGCTGCTCGCCTGGTAGGAAGTTGCTATCAGTCCATTTATAATCATTGCTTGATTGTTACTGACCTGGCTGGAGAGGAATTCAGATAATCACAACATTTGTATTTGAAGACTCTTCTGTCTTGTTTTGCTTTTAATTTCCCAGGTTTGTTGTCCCACACCCTTCCTGGAAAAATGCAGATCTAGAGATGGAGTAGAGCTATCTCTGTTCATCTTTGCAGTACTAGAAGGGAGGAAACTCTAGATAATATTCTAGCAGCCTCTTTTCAATTGTTCCTCCCATTTATTGAGGCTGAACACTTTGGAACCAGTCTGACTTTTTCTAACATGTACCTTGTTTGCTCTCCATTGCAGTTCCAATTCATTGCTGTTAATTTATGCTCAGTCTTGTTGTTTTATCTCTCTTTCCTGATCGTTTCATTTGCTTCAGTGTGTTGTACCTTTCCGTAGAGTATCTTGTGTATGAGAGGTGCGCTAGATTTTTCAGTCTTCATTGTACCTGGATGAAGTATGTGGGGGACATTAATCCTTTGCGTTTCAGTAACCATCATTAAGAAGCAAAGATGATAGTTGTCTAAGTTAAATTTTCTATGAAGCTAATGATTGCCGCAGAGTTTCCCAACGTGTTCTTTAGGGGGCTTAGTGTTGCTAAGTCATCCACAGAACTTAGTGTGTTGAACCCTCTATTCAGCTTCATTTTAACAGGAAAGTTCATCGTTCTTGTTTGACCTGTGCCTGGGCAAATGATAAATAATAATGACTGTGTCACCTGTTCTTTGTGTTGCTGGATGGCATTTTAAGCTGCTTGGGTGCAATTTATGCGTATGGTGTATCTGACAACATTAGAGTGTAGTTTCCTTTGTGGATACTTGTAGCTGTCATTCGTTCAGGTCACATGTTCAACCACAACCCAAATTATTACCAGTATTTCTCCTCAGCTTTCCCTCACTATATATGGTAAGATTCAGATTTATCTGGAGGAATAGATCACACATGCAAGCTTCAGGCATTGATTTAAATTCATTTTCTTTTACTCTGAAATTGATGGTTGCAATAAATAAACTTGCATCTTTATTATCCAGTTACTTTTGCCCCTTCTCTTGTTTCCATGACCTACGCTCTGATTGATTTCTTGGTATTCTGGTATCCATAGAAAGCTGTGGTCTTAAGACAGCTCATGGAACAAAGTTAAATGATTGCAGCACATTTTGGCAATAGCATAAATTTCTGTCTTGCAGGGTCATTGGTATTCTGCTTTTCCACTCCAGTGGAGTTTTTCACTAATATACTTGATCTTGACTTTGATTGCATTTTGGAGTGAACGGAGGTAGTTCCTATTCTGCTGCTTCAACTCTTTTGCTTCCCTTACTTCCCTGGGTGCAGGCACAAATCTCACGTTTCATCCTAGTGCCTGAATGAAATTCATACACTGACTTCTGGTAATCACATCAGCTGTTAATCGTATTTATCAGCAGCTTTTGCATTTAAAAAAGAAACAGCTACTTAGTCAAATCATCATAGGAATGGCTAAAAAAGAATGTGAGAAAACCGTTCATACATAGACAATTATGATATGAGCTACCCAACTTTCAGATTCTAGTAAATCAGGCTTTACCTCCTCATTACCAACCACTTTCTTCTCCAGCATTCAGTTTGCTTGCTAACATCATTTGCAGAATAGCAGTGACTGCTCATTTTCTTTCCTTTCTTCCTAGTCAGTGTTGCATAGTTCTTTTCTGATTGTCTTGATGTGTCCCTTTTAACTTTTGTAGGACAACTGCTTTTTGTTAAAGGGGAGAAACTTAGCGTTTCTCATATCAAACCTTGCAAAGGTATTGGTTAAACAAGAAAGTTAAGTTAGGAACATAAACTGAAAAAAACCTGATTGACTGTCTGTTGGGGAAGGAGGGAAGAAAACTGGCTGCTTCATACCCTGTATCAGGGGTTGGCAACCTACATCCTATGGGCCAGATTCAGGTTGCAGAGCAGGGGCCTGAGCAGAAAGGGGGCTTTGCCTGTGCTGTGCTGTGGTCGATGGCAGGGAGAGGTGGTAGCAGCAGCTGGGTCCTAGCCCTGGCCTAACTTGTATTCAGCCCAGCCCACCACCAGAAAACATAGCTGAAAGCATTCCTGCCCTGGAGGGATTTGTATGAGGGTGTGAATTATTTATTCAGGCCATCACAGTTACTTTATCACTTACCAGCATTAACCAGAACTAACCACACAGGTTTTGGTAAGTGACCTGTCTCTTCATCCTAACACTTGGACTTGAGAATCGCGATAGGAAGTCCAGGTCTGCGCTAGAGAGATCTTTAAATCTGCCAATTGCCTAACTCCAAATTTAGGTTTTATTAGTCTGTTTCCCTCTTTGTTTCTGCTTTTTCTAAAAACAAAATTCATTATGATGATCCCAGACGCTGACAGCATTTAGAATCTCATTATCTTTCGTATAGTTCTGCTTCATTTACTTGCAGTGCTTACAGTTCAGCTGTGTTTGTGGAAAATTTTCTTCATTTAGGTATAAATGTTCCATGCATTATTTGTGCAAGAGTATGATGACATTTTCTTTCCTTTTTTCTAGATTCCCAAAGAATTAGTGGTGAATTCGCAGGAGACTTTTTGAGGTTGGCTAGTCACACTAATGCTGTTTCCATCCTAATGGATTTTGTTTGTATGACGAAACAGAAAACAGTGCTGCTTTGATAGCCAAGTTTATATGCATACCACATACTCTGTACCTGAACTATTTTGGCTCGAAGGAAGGTGGAGGGCTCTAAATAGAAAATACCCTCTTAGTTCTCAAAAGCTAATTTTGTTTCAGTTTGGTTCAGATGTAATTCCAGGTTTCATTGCACCTGAACTCCCTGTCTAGCTGAAGTCTGTTGAGGTCAGCCAGCAGCCTGACTGCAGTCTGGATAGAGATTACACACTGGTTCCCCAGAGAGCCCCGTACACCTCAGCATGTGAAATTTGTGTTAATCAGTCCTTGCTGGTTATCAAAATTCTCTTATATATTTTATGACTAAAATTAAACTAAAAAAATGCATCAAGAGTTTGGACAGCGATTTTGCTGCGTGTGTGTTAGCCTCTTTCCCCTCAGGGGAAAAGTCTGTTGCCCAGTATCAGTGCTTTGTCAGTGACGGCTAGTGCACATCCTCCTCTTTCAAACAATAGTGTTGACAATTGCAAAGATCCTGCTGGCTCTTTCCATAGTGTAGGGCTCAAATTGTCGGAGCAATTTCTGCTGAAAACAAATATGGCTGTGCAGCTGAACTTGCCAATTGCTCTGACTCCGTTGACATGGCGCTTGTATTGTAATGCAATCAAATGCAGCTTGTTCTTTTTATTTTCCCTTTTGTTCTCCTATTGTGACCGTCTTGTCTCACCCGCTTGAATTTGCGTTACTTGTTACAGTTGGTATATTTACTCCGTGACAAAGTGGGAAATGTCTATAGTGTCTCTTCTCAGTATTGTATGCGACTGTCCTTTCAATCTTCTGCTGCTGTCTAGCTGTATGCCTAGTCTCGTTGAATGCCTAGTGGGAAGACTAATGTAAAAACGGGCTATTAAAGAACTGAGTAGAAAGGTAAAGCAGTGGCAGGTAAGTCAGAACTAAGAGTCCGGTGGCTGGCACTGTTCAGGGTAGAGCAGGATGCTCTTCACAAAGCTGGTCTGCAGTGAAAGGTGACTGAAAGGTCCAGAGACCCCAAGAGGGGTAGCTCGGTTGAGAGGGAGGGAGCTGAGTTGACATTCTCAGGGACTGACGGACATGTCATAAGCAGGACAGGCTGTTCCTTCCAGCTCACATGGGGAATTAGCTCGTGAGGGTCCAGCTTTGCATAGAGAGGATTAAGCTTAGGTAAGGAACAAGCACGTCGGGGTTTTTACCTTGGTGCTTCCTGCTTTGGACTCTTTTTGGGTGAGAATACACGATGCTTTGAAATCACTGGAGTTACTGTACTTGCCTACCTTCAAGCATGCAAAGGGATGCTCTTGTGGGCTACAAACTCAGCTAGCATGCAGGAAGGCTGGAATCCAGGACCTGAGTGTTCTCCTAGGGTATAATTCTAGGAGAGGAAAGGTCAGAGGCATAGTGTATTGGGTATACTTGGTGAGATGGACAGCAATGCAGCTAACCCAGTAAGCATGACACCGTATTTATGTGCATGCAAATAAGGCCTGTTGGTATTTACAACAAAAATACCATGTATTTACCAATTAATTAAAACCAATTAATATTCCAGTTAAAAATCTGTATTTGATTTATGTAGGCCAAAATCTGTTTAGTTTGTTCCTGTATCTGCTAGCCTGCAGTCATTAACAAATGTTCTGTAATTCACTATAGCCAGCTTCATTAGTGATCGTTGCCAAGTTGTATTTTATCCCCTCCTTGCCCCCACATCAAGAAATCCTTGTAGTGTACAGCTAAGTCTGAGTTAGCAAACAGTTGATCAGCTAAAGAAGTACTTCTGAAATAAAAGCGGTTGTATTTTTGCAAAAGTAAAAGCAGCATGCTTTTCTTAAATTCTCCCTGTATTCTGTTTATGGGCTTGCTCTTTGTTGATAACCAAAATGTGTTCTCAGTTTTTTTAGACCTAGAAATAATCTTTTTGAAGTAACTTTTGAACCATGATTTATGGCCTGAGATGGAGTTGAGGGTGGAATAAATATTGATATTGACCCATTTGTGAAGAGGGTGGGGAAAACTGCCTCTGAATGGATCGGATTCATTTTCTTTCTTCCTTCCCTGGCTAGAATACAATAACCTAATTTTTAAAATAAATTATAGCTTTCCATATGGTGCAAATTAAAGTTTATTATGGACTTCCTTTAAAAGCTAGCACAAAAGCTTTCCACAGAAGTTGTTCCTTTATTAGAAAGATAGTTGTATCATATGGAATACATTAAAGTGTGGGTCTTTTTCTTTCTTTATGCTTGCATTGTTCTATAAATAACCTTCTATTGAATCCATTGTTTGTAGAACGCTTCCCAGATGTCTGTGATTCATATTGTAGTTCGCTAGGATGTGGATGTGGAATAGGGCATGTCTTAAGCTAGAGGATGACTGCACAGAATCCATCATATAAAAATCAGTGCTGAAAATGCAGGACCGGTTGTCTCTGAATATATGCAGGAATATCGAATGTTGAACATAAGAAACCAAAGCAACTAAAATGACTAGGAGGAACCTGCGGGGACAACGGGGATACCATTTCATGGGGATCAACCTCAGTAATAGGGTGTTGTCATTTCTTTCCTACCTGAGTGAGCAGCAATCCTACAAATTGGTTTTCAGTGTGAGATGTACTTGTATTCAGAAATCAGTAAATTGGTTTTAATTGCAACACCCCATGCTGTGATTTGATGATGCAGGTGATGCTGCACTGCTCTTGGAAACGTGGCTTGAACTCAGCTGCCACACTGTGCGTCCTTTCTAAGCTTGCGTCATGTCCAGATTTAAGGGGGGGAAGAAGTGGTTCTGTAGCTTGGGACACCAGCGGGTTCCCGTTCTACTTCCTTATTGTTCTACTTCGGGGCCCTCTGGCAGGCTGAGCAATTGGACCATAGCTGACAGTCAAGGATACTGAGATGGTATTAGCAGGGGATCTGTGTGAGGGCCTTGTTGCACAGTAATTTTGGGCAGCTCCTGGAGCTCTTAACCCCTGGATTGTCCACACATTAACACCATAAAGTGGTTTTAAGCATTTGCGGTGGGGCTCAAAGTTGCGGCACTTCAGGGCAGGATTATCTCTGATCCGCATCACCCAGTTCCCGTTCCAATAAGGTGTGGCCATCCCCCGCAGATGTGTGCCCAGGTTGAAGTCCTCCAGTATCCCAGAGTCTCTCCTACCCTTGCCTATGGAGTAGGGATAGAAGCCTGTCTTGGCTCAGCAGCCGTCTAATTGCAACTCACAGCTGTAGCTCCTGGTCTGCTCCTGCTCACCAGGCCTCTAGCAGCTGTTCAGGGGGGACAGTCAGGGAAGATTTCTAGACTAAGGGCATTTATACACATGCTCCAGGAGTGCGGGGCAGGCGGAGGAGGTGCTTTAATTAGAACGGATCTGAGAGCCTCACTAAGTAAAGCACCCAGAACGTCTCCTGCATCAGCATTTCCATGCTTAGAAATGGTGGCAGGGGTGCTTTAACTAAAGCTCATCGTTTAACTCATTCGATGAGTTTAGTTAAAGCACCCCCGCCACCATTTTTAAGTGCAGGGACGCTGATACACAAGATGCTGGGGTCTGCTGGAGCCATGGTAATTACCACAGGGATGTAATAAAAAGCCTTCAAGTACCTGAAGGGGGGATTGAAGAGGATGGAGCTGGATTGTTCTCAGCGTGGCAGGACAAGGAGCAATGGGTTCAACTTGCAGCAAGGGCAGTTGAGGTTGGATATTAGGAAAAACTTTCTCCCTAGGAGGGTGGTGAAGCACTGGCACAGGTGACCCATACAGGTGGTGGAGTCTCCATCCTTGGAGGTGTTTAAGACCTGCGTAGACAGAGCCTTGGCTGGGATGATGTAGTTGGGGCTGGTCCTGCTTGGAGCAGGGAGCTGGACGAGATGTGACCTCCTGAGCTCCCTTCCAGCCCTCGTTGTCTATGATTCTGTCAGTTTAATGTGAATTTAGGCGATGCATCTATCTACTGTGCACACTGTAGCAATAACTTTATTCGTGCTGGTGAGATCTAGGGATGGTAGAGGCTTTGTCCTACAGCTGTATAAAAACTCCCAAGTTATGAGACCACTTACATTAAGATAACATTGAGGACTCTGAGCCACTTCACAGCTGATTGTTAAAAGAACTTCAGGTGCTGATGTGAACTCAAGCACGGCAAAACTGGAGAGTCTGAATTCTGAATGAAAATTACAAATACATTAATATGTACTTATGTCCAAATGAGCATCCGAGCCCTTTCAGTTATATTCCTTCATCACATGATAACATCATTATAGCCTGAAGGACCATCAGAAATGTAGTTTCCTCATGGCTTTGTGTTGTTGATGTTATCTCTTGTCGGAGGATTGCCAAGTAAAGTAGTTAAATTCTAATTTTTGCAGATAAACTGTTTGCTTTGAAGTATCTGATTTGCTAGCTGTGGTCCCAGGGCAACCTATTAATTACTTGTGATCTCTAAGATTAATTATTTTAACAACTTGTTTTAGCCCACTTGTATATTAGGCTTTGAAGAGGAGGTTTTTCCTCGCGATAAATTAGATTTTTCTGCTTGAATCAGTTACTGTCACCGTTCATAAATGCCAAAAGTTCCTTCCAGGATAACAATAGGGATTTAGTTCATTCCGGGATACAATATAATTTATTGTATAAAAGATGCAGTGCTTTTTGCCAGCAATTGTTTTCCCTCCAGCAAGGTGCTGATGATCAGCTGAGGTAGGAATGCAAGCACCTTCCCTCTCTGCACTTTTCCTTTACTTGCTACATCCTTTTTATTCCCTGTTGTTGTGAATCACAAACTTTGTGAATCACAAACTCTGATTGTAGAAATGCTGGTGTGAGGTTGTGTGGGGTGGCGGGGGGAGGGAGCTAACAATGAGTGTGTGTTATATTACTGTTTTGTTGGTACCTGCCAATTCCTAGCTATTAACCATAGGGATGTAGTTTCCTTTGTTTCACTCCTCTTGCAGTTACATTCCTGAGATCGTATTTAGCAGTCTGATTTCATAAAGCTTATCTTGGTTAGTTAATGTAATTTCTGGTGGAAATGTGCTTGGTGGGGATAGAGCTTTGGAAGTCTGTGAGATCCCTTCTCTGCTGTATTGTGTCGACCAAGACCACGAAGCAAATTCGGAAGGCTTTTCTAAATGTGATGCTATGAGCTTTTGAGCTAACGATTCTTTGCCTGCCATTGGTGCGTATTAACTATAATGGTGTATTAAATCTATATGTAAATGGTTAGGAGCCATGGAAGAGGGTAGTGCTTTTGAAGACTGTTTAGGCAAATATTCCTGTCTCCTTGGAGAGGTGGTAGTCTCGGCTTCGTTCCACAGACAGTAACAAACATCTCGGCATTGAAAAGGCAGCAGTTCCAGCATTGAAATGTTCGAAGTGTACTTATCTATGGCCTTTCCGGCTACGTGTGATTGCTTTGTCTGCATCCCTTGGAATTGAGTACCTGGACACCATCACAAGCATTGTTGGGCAGGAAGCCTAAAAGTCTCTCGCCACCTTCCTCCGCTTCCTATAAATGCCAAGGCAAAATAGCCTGGGACATCCCCGTGGCTGCCACTATCGAGTGATTTCATACTTGAATCATGTAAGAGCTGACTGAATGAGAGTTTAAATTTCTTCCTGCTGAGCCAAAACCTTGACTAGACCTTGACCCTTGACCTTTAGCTCAGCAGTCCCTAATGAGGAGTTAGGTGCTTTGCTAAACTGTTAAAAAAAAATGCAGCTATCAAATACTTTTGAATGTTTGAAAATATATAGTTCTGCTTGCACAACTCGGCAGTCTTGGAGCAGCAGCAATCACTCGGTGTCACAAGGCTGATGATCACTGCAACATTTCCTTGGCCAAGCCCATAGGACAGCATTTTTGCAGATCGCAGCTTATGTGGTGTGCAGCAGTGTTTCTTCCTTGATTTGGAGCGATTATATTATGCTTGCCCTGAATTATCTTCTTTCTTTTTCTTTTGAAAGAAAAGAACCTGTGCATCCTTATAGCAAGCACTATTTTCCTCTCGGTTTAATAATGCAGTAGTAACATTACATTGTTATAGTTCTTCTTACCATTCAGCATATTACAGTTAAATAAAAATCTATCATTGCACCATTGTTTCTGAAGCTGTTGTGCCTAAAGTAAGGTCTCCTCCAATTGCAGCTTGCTGCCCGTGCTTCCCAATGCATGTTGTAAACTTTTTTTGGTCTGTTATATGTGCAAAGTAATTGTTCCAATAGCTATAGGAGCCGAGATTTTTTTTTTCAACATGTGCAAATGTGTTTCAAGTATAAGAATGCATTAGACCAGGAGCGGGCAATTATTTTGGGTGGAGGGCCGCTTACTGAGGTTTGGCAAGCCATCGAGGGCTGCATGATAGGCAGCCAGGGGCAGATAAATATTAATTTTAAATTTTTTAGGGGCCCTGTGGACTAGATCTGGCCCACGGGCCGCATTTTGCCCACCTCTGCATTAGATGCTTCCTTAACGAAGGGTGTTTGTGCCCAAAAGCTTGCTGAGAAGAATTTTTCTAGCTATTTGAGTTGGTCTAATAAAAGATACCAGGTTTACCCAAAGAATCTTGTCTGCTTAACGAAGCCTTGTCTTCCAATTTTTTTGGAAGACATCAGGTCATTCCAAAAACTCATACTACCAATATTTTAATACTATAATTGATGGAAATATACGTATGTTTACTGACAGGGGTGCCAGACTATGGGCCCTGGGCAGAATCTGGACTGTGGGGCTGCTCCTTGCAGCCTGGATCCAACTTGGGGCGTGAAGGCTGCCTTAGTGGCCATCACAGCAGTGAGGGTCCAGGGTCTGACAGGGATGAGCCAAGGAAAAAGGGTCTCATTTCCAGCATCCTCCAGTAGCCCGGTGGGCCGGATGGAGATGCTCTGCAGGCCATATGTTTGACACCCCTGCTTATTGGGATGTGTGAAATCCACTTAGATGAGGTTCTTTGGGTAAATGTGATATATCTTGTATTAGACCAACTAAATAGTTGGAAAAATTGTTCTTCATAAGCTTTTGGGCACAAACACCCTTCTTCAAGCATAGGGGGAGTTTACTGGTGTTTGTAGGCTCTCCTGGGTGGGGTAGAAGCTAAAGCCAATATGCATAATGCAGGTCTGTGAAAATGCAAATGTGTGGCAGGGAAAGTCAGAGGGGATAAAAGACTATAGGTACAAGACACACAGGTGTGGGGGAAAGGAGGGAATTGTAGACCTGGTGATAGACTGTAGCTGGTAAAATGTAGAGAGGTTGCCTGGGGTTATCAGATGGCAGGCAGGTTATAATGTGCCATAAATCCCAATGTCTGTATTTAGTCCATGAGTTTTGGTATCCAGTAGATTTATGAAGTGAAGTTCGTAGGCTCGTCTATGAAAGGTGTTTTGTAAATTCCCTTTGAGGGTTAGAACTGAGAGATTGGAGAGAGAACATTTTTTTCCAATTGTCCGTAAGCTTGCAAACAAAATTTTTTCCCAATTATTTAGTTGGTCAAATAAAAGATATTACATTTATACAATGAACCTTGTATGCCTGTGTCCTTCGACCAACACAGCTGCAACCAACAGCCCTGAAATCCATTTAAGAACTTTACGTACTCCTGCCTCTTAAAATATGAGCGTCACATGGTTAAGCCTGCCACCATTGTATTAGTAGCTGAGCTTGGTCACATGCTTGTTTATTAAACAAATTGATCTTATTCAATTTAGACCAAGTTGAACAAAGATGAACATGAAAATCTGTGTTGATAGAAACAGCCAGCGTACATGAGGCCAGAATGAGATGTGGGGGGGAAGCCAACTGACAGGAAAATGTTTATGCTTGGACTTTTACCTAAAATCCAAGAGTTGTCGGAGGTTTACGTTTACTGTGCCGTAACGAAACGTTATCAGCGTTGACAAATTGTTGGACTCGTTTCAAAGCTAATTGTAGAAAATGAGATCAGATCAAATTTTCTTTTTGTTTGTTTGTATGGCTGAAGATGCCATGCTGCTTTTATTGGAAAGATTTGTAGGAAACTACAAGGCAAAAAACTGCAAGTTTAGCTCCTGCAGAAACTGCGAAAACAACCAGAAAATTCCAGGCACGGTGTTGCAGTTTAATCTGACCCATATGCTAAATAACCCAGCTTCAGCTTGCTTAGCTTCAGATACAAAACAGGCAAAGGTGTTCGCAGTTTTATCTGTACTTCAGTGTATTCATGTTTCTAGATTAGCATTAATGATGCCTGGGCTGGGTGCTTGGGCATAATCTATTAGAGTTAATCCTCAATCTTAGATCTCCCAGTGTAGAGAGGTGTTAAAAGTACTTAGCACTTTTACACTGCACTTTTCATCTGCAAATCGTAAATGACTCTACAAAGATGAATGTTATCCCCATTTAGCCAAGGGAGAAAAACCCTTGGAAATTAAGTAGTTTGTGTAAAACAGGAGTGAATCAGTTGCATAGCTTTGCAGAAAACTCAAGTTATTTGATTCCCAGTAGGTTAACCTTTAAAAAACCTCCCAGATCAGAATTAGCTCTTTGTACTGTATTCTGCTGCATATTTCCTTGCGCTGTGTTAGTGTAGTTGCCCCGTACCTCTTTACTAAAATCTCAGGAAAAGTGGTATAATTATAATTAAAGCCTATTAAAATCAACAGCCAGATGGCTAAAAAATGTCACCCAAATGTCAGTTCCATTTCGTCTCTAAGACAAGCAAAAGCATTGGCACTGCTAACCCATGTTAAAATCCAACGGTGCAGGCTACACCTATTGTGGGCAAGGTTAGCTAAGCAGCTGAAGTACCTCCATGCTATAGGAGAAGAGTACACTACTTTAATGTTTATAAATCTTGATCAGATCTAAAGGAAAAATGTCTTGCCACTTCCACTAGGTCCCATTCTAAACCCTTGGTAGTTTGACCTCGTTAAAATAGGGTTTTATGAAATAAGAGATGCTTTGTTTAGTAGGGTAGTTCACATAGTCACCAGAGGGTGGCATAACTGATTTTTCTAAAAGACACTTAAAACCTAGCATCAAAAATACTATGCATAATTGCTTTTTAAAGGAGGCTTGGCACGCCTAATCTTATTCAAACATTAAAATTTTGATCTAAAGAAAGTTGGATCAGTTTGGCCTTTTAAATTTAAGGGAGAGTTTTCAAAAACACTCTGTGCTCTCTTTCAAAATGCAATTCCTGCATGAGGGAATTTGTGTTCGTTTTTATAACAAGCTTTTTTTTTTTTTTTTTTTTTTTGGTTAAAATGTTTAGATTTCTAATTGGATCATAGGACAGGAGGAAGAGTAAATCTGTCAAGCATGGGGCTGGGAGACTTAACTTTTCCCTGGGGTTTTGTACAGATGTTCTGTATTACAATGAGTGAGTCCTCAAAACTCTGCCTGCTTCCTAATTGGAAAATTAACACTAATACTTGTCTACCTTACAGGTGAGTTGAAGTGTTTCAGGCTGTTCAGAGGGCAGCTGAGGTGCAAGTTGACTTGAGTTAGTAGTAAGGTAATGCAGAAACTATATCTTACTGCAAAGTAGATCTTTGAATATGTGTTAAATGAATGTTCAAGCTGTGTGGGGATTCCTAGGTATATGTGCCCTAAATATAAGGACATGTATATAGAAGCAACTGAAAACAGTGTCAGATAAATTAATATTAATTCACGTGAATTAAGATTAGTATTAAACTAGTGTTCAAATCCCATTTTCAGTGTGCTACAAATTAATTTGATATGGTCCAAATTATTTTTTTAAAGGAAATCTTCAGTTAACCATCTAAAGCATTTGATTTTGAGCAACAGGTCTACACTGTTGGCGTTTACTTAATTGTTTAAATAACTTAGTCTAGATTTGTAGCCTGTGTTGTTGATAGCAAATGTTTGTGTAAGTTTCTATTGAGAGAACCCTAAACTGGCAGTAAATATGTCTAGGAGTACATTAAAGGTATATTTGTATAGTTCATTGTACATGCTTGTGTTTTGTAATCTTATGTTTTGTAATTTTGTGTTTTATGCCTTCCTGTTTTGCAGCAAAATAAGCTAGGGGTTGTTCTCACGGCCTTAGAAGGCATAAAAAGACCTACTGAATATCAAGGGTGCAGGGATTTTCACTCTGCATTAAACAGAATTTTTTTAAGGCTATTAGAATTTGATTAACACTTTTAGGGCAAGTGCCAGTTTTCTAAATCTTTGCTCCAGCTACTGCAGAGGTTATACTTAAAAGGCAAGCTACGAAGAATGACAAAAACAATGCTAGGATCAGTGGTCTCACAGTGGAATAAACAGTAATGTGCCTAAATAAAAGTCGGTACTACTCCATCTCCGGACTCCTTTCAGGATCGTGGAGTCAGTAGTGACTTCCTAATTATACATTGACATTTGATCATAAATTGGGGATTTAATGCCTTTATGCATGGGTTAAATGTTCATCAACCAGCATCAAAAGTTACACTTCTTAATCTTGTGGCAAAACCCCTGAGTTTTCAGGAAAGCTAGAACAACCCTGCGTTTGAGTCAGCCACTTTCAAAGGCTGGTTCTTTTTTCAGACTTTCTTAGCTATCTGACTGTAAAATGCAGTCGAAGGGTAGATGAGTTAAGCACCTTCAGGGTCAGGCCCAGGGACTTCGAGGCTACATTTTAGACAGGAGCTAGCTCTAATCTGAGGTTACATGTGGTGGTGACAGGATAATGCTAGTATTCACACCAAAGGGAATCAATAGAGAGCACTGGTTTGGTTTTTTTTTTTTTTTTTGGAGAAAATAAGCCACTTTCAGCACAAACACAGAAGCACTAAACATGAACGGTTCCTCACCTGCGCTGGTTCATCAGCCTACTTTGAACAGCTGCAGTCTCTTACCCCCCCCCAAGTACCCTTATGTCTCGCTTATCTGCTACCCTCCCTTCACCTGCCTCCTCTTGACCTGCTTTAAGATTCACAGTGGGGATTCCTGGGCTAGGTGCTGAACTATAATTGTTCTGTATAAAAGACTACTATAACTTTATTAGAGATCTTCCTGCCCCTGGGGCAGGGGGCTGGACTCGATGATCCTCTGGGGTCCCTTCCAGCCCGAGTGTCTGTGAAATCTATGAGATACATGGGTATTGGTACGAAACTGTAGATTTTTAACTTTAACAGTCTACATTTACTTATAACATACAATCTTTTCTGATCTCTGAAATGCCTTACCCTTGAGAGCACTGACTACAGGGACCATCCCTTTGCAAATTCTGTGTGTACAGATTACATCTTATTTTTCCACTCAAAAATTGATGCATGTTTCTTTTCCTGTTTAAAATGTTTTTTCTCTGTATTTGGTGTAGTTTGCTTAACAGTGAGCATACCTCAGACAAATCCTGGAAGATTGGCATTGCAAGAGTTAAAGCTGTACATTTGCTATAATAGTGTGTGTGAATGAAAGGGAGGAAGCAAATACATGTTGGTTATCCATGGAGTACAAATGTGGAAGATAAGTGCTTGATGGAGAGAGGTGCAGTGATTTTCTTTACTTAATAATTCCCTAGGTGTTTGGGGATGAAGTTAATGGGGAAGGCACTTTGGGGTGTGTTCATTTTTTTAGTTCATGCTGAGCCTTGCAATATGTATTGCTTAAATCCAAGGGCAGATCTTCAGGGCTCTAGGCATGTTCACTCCAGATTAAAAATGCAAACGTAACAGCACAAATGGAAGTAGACCCAGGGCTTCCCTGCACTTGACAAACCTGGTCCTGCAGCTTCTAATTCTCAGCATGACCATTGCTAGCACTGACTCCCCATTGCATACAAGTTTAGGAAGGAGGTGTGCTTTTCAATGGGCCACTGATGCCGGTATGTTTGGCTGGTTCTGAATAAATGGGTGAGGGGGACTTAGCTGAGGCATTCAGCCCCTTTGGCACGTGCTCAGATTGAATATGGTTTCAGTGGAGGTGCCTCACCATGACTGCAGCTGTTCTGGTATTGCATTGCTGTAAGAAATGGTGGTTCAAAGCAAACAAGTTCCATGTCATTAGGGATTTATGGATCAAATTTAAGGCCTTTAGATTCTACCTGGAAACCAGAAGGCACCCCTTTTAGACGATGGAGAAGTGGGGCTATGAGAGTTATTTCCTAGCAACCAATGCATGCTGCACTAGCTTCAGTTCCAAGAAGGTTTAAGATTAAAATGCACTTCACTTCCTAGCAGGCATGGACCGTGGTGATAAGAGCGATGGCTGAAGGAAATGGTCAGAGAGAGAGAGAGAGGGGGGAGGGGAAGTCCTGCTCACTGCTGTTAATTTTTTAGCAATCAGAAAAATACCCATTCCAAGTATGAACCTGAGTAATAAATAGCACAGGTCTTCCCTGATGCTTCCTCTGTCCCAATAGAGCATCCCTTCTTTCTTGTCTCATTCCTGTCCTGATCTTCTTTAAAGTAACATTAATGCTCCTAAAAGCTCCATTCACAGGCTGGTGGACTAGGACTTTAAGAGAAGGGACACGATGTAAAACCTCAAGGTAGATGAGCAGCTACCTGGAGTTGCTGTTGAAGCTCTGCTTGGAGGAGTGCCAGTTTGCCGAAGGACAGCCCCATCTGCAGTTTCTATGTCTGCAGGATTTCAAACCCATGTCTTGTGTCCTACAATCACATAAATCAAGTGATCTGTACCTGTGCAACCTGTACCTCTCTTCTGGCTTCCATGTTCTCTGAGGGTCGCAGCATGCTATTCTTTCCCAGCTTGGAGAAATCCCCACCTTCCATGCTGGCGTGGTGGTTGGAAGGGGGTGAAGGTGCGAGGTATGACACAATCAATCCTATGTCCTTGCAAAACCAGACGAAGGACATTTGGCTGAGACTGTTCAGTTGTGTTCACTAATAGCGGCTTATCAGTGGAAACCGTGGGTATAAATTGTAAGCTTGGGGGAAATTTCCAAGAGCACTTAGTGTCATTTGCAGAAGTTGCTTAGAATTCAGAGAAACTTAAGCTCCTAAGAACCCTAATCATTTGAAATTAGGCCGTAGACTCCCAAGCCATTTACTTTTTTTTGCTTAGAAGTTGTCATGGGTAAAATTTTTAAAATGTAGTCACTTCAGTTGCACAGTTTCTCGCCAGAAACTTTCTGGTTTTGCAGATCCAAGCATCATAATATTAATACTATTCTGCATTTTCATGGAATCAACTGAGAGCTATTAAAATCTCAATATAATTTTATCCCTGGAAACTGCCAAGTCTAACAACTTTTCTCGTTACTTTGAAATTCTTTCATGCAAGGAAACTTGAACTGATTTGGTTCTCTGTTGTCATTAATTACTTGCTGTCATTTTCACTAAATAAAGGATGCAAGATGTGCAGTTTGAAACTTAGAATCAGGCTGCTGAATGAATACCGAAACCGTTACTTTTAAAATCTGCCTTTGAAAATGAATTCATTTTTCACTATAACAAATTTGGATGCAGCTCATTTATTTGAAACTTTAAAGCAGTGATTCTCAACCCGGGTGTTGTCGGCACCCTGGGATGCTACAAGAGCTTTTCAAGGGTGCCATGAGGGTGTAAAGAAGTAAACAGATAATGCAAGCTCAGGCTTGTCCCTTCCCGGCCCCTCTGCAAAAAGGTAAGTGCTGTAATACATGAGTTAGTTTTTGCAATGCAGTGCTGGCTGATTTACAGAAGTTATGGAGGGAGGTGGGGTGCCTTGAGTCTAAAAAGGCTGATAATTAAAAGAATAATGGAAAAATGGGTTTGGAAGGTATCTTCAGAGGTTGCGTAATCCAAGTCCTACAGGATCGCCCCTGTCTAATCTATCCCAGACAAACGTGTCTAACCTTCAGTTAACCACTTCCGAAGAGGGACATGCTGCAGCCTCCCTAGGTAATCTGTTCCACTGCTTAACTGCCTGAATACTTGGTAAATTCTCCCTGGTATCTAACTTAAATCTCCCTTGTTCCAGTTTAAATCTATTACTACTATTCCTGTCCTCTATGGACACAGAACAATTGATTGCCAGGTTCTTCTTCATAAAAGTGCTTTTTTTTCCTATTTAAAGACTTTACAAATGCAAAACTGGGCCCACAGTCAGTGCAACAGACAAGAAAACCATCCAGGTCTATGGAGCCTACACATTTATCCTGATCCTGATCCTGGAAAATATGTGGTAGTGAAAAGAAATAATCATTATACTCCAGAATGAGCGCTCTCAAAAAATGCTAAAGGACAGAAAGAACCAACTGCCAGTGTGAGAGCACCTGTCACAGATCAACCTCTCCATCTCTGATCTTGCAGCCCTGGCGCTGTAGCGAGAACTACACCCCACCTTCAGAAACTACATCCCACCTTCTGGGAATGAAAACCCATGACTTTATTGGACACTGAAAACCATGGAGTTTCTAACACTAGCAATGGCACTTATGGTTCATTTCAGTTTACCTGCTCACTCTGTTAAGCTGCTCTGTAGGTAATAAGAGCCATTTCCATGTTTGAATGGTCTTGTAATTTGACATAATTATTTAATCTATTTCAACTGTAACTACTTCTGAGGACTACTCTTTGCTAACCAGTTTACTACCCGTTTCCCTTTTAAGTGACTGCTTTCATTTACATAATAGGGTTAAACCAAGGTAATTGTTTTTCCTGGCAGTACCTGCTTATTTCCCAGATCTGAGGGAAGGGCCTTTTTGTGCCTGGAAACTTGTCTAACATCTCTCCCAGTTATCCAGTTGGTCCAATAATGAATATTGACAAGCAACCCATTTCCCTTGTGCTGGTCATGATGGTCATGGCTGCAACAATAATGCTGTCAGTCCTTCCTCAGTCTTCTCTTCTTCAAACTAAATCATTCCATGCTTCCAGCCTTCCCTTTTGTTTGCTTTCTGGACCTCTAATCATTTGCTTTGCATCTTTCTTCTTGAGGTTTTAGCATTGATTCCCACCCCCCCCCCTTGAATTTTTCAAAGAAATCACGGCTCTTACTCCTGTTGCTTTCATAATTAATGAATTAAATTTCTTTCCTTCCTTGAGGCTTCCTTTTGACACTTGAAGACAAATAAATTTAAAGTGGCTCGTGATTATACATACCAGGATAAATGGAGCCATTTTAATTCTTTCCTGAAACAGAAGTTTTTCCACACTAATATATTTAACACTACAACAAATTAAAACCTCACTGGATTTTCTTTATTATTTCTTTATTTAAAAGCAAATTGGTTAGTCATTTTTGTATAAACTAAACATTAATTTAACAGCGCAACTATTGGTTTAGCTATAAAATATTTTGTCTCTTAGTTGTTTTAACAAAGTTTTTTTTTTTTATCTACTCATAGACCATTCTGGGAGGCATAAATCACACCTGATTGTGTGTAGCATGGATATATTCAATGGCTTTCTATTTTCTTTGATGAAATAACTACTACTCTGAAAACTTTTTCAGCCCTCATAAGCTGTGTTTGTGAAATTCACTTTCTTGCAGTCAATGGACATCTTTGAATGGGTTCCAGTGCCTGCAAAATCTAAGCTTTCAGATTTTATGCACGTTCCTAGTATTTATGGATGCAAAAATGATCTTATGTACATACACAGGATGGGAATATTTCTAAATCTGCAAAAAACCCTGTTCGTTTGGTTTTTTTCCAGGCAGGAGGAACTTGGAAAACTAACTGGTTCTCTTAGGTTTCTCTGCCACTGCTGGAAATAGTGTTGGGAAAGGGATGAAAATGCATAGCTGAACATTGCAAGCAGCTTGCAAACATTATGAACAAGGTAGAGGCTATTGAGCACTTAACTAAAGACCAGGGATGAGAATGAAAGGATGTGCTTAGTATAGACTCTCACCATTTCTTCCCAGTAGGGAAAAGTCTTTTGAGTGGGAGACCAGAGAATTTTACCTCCTACCAACATGAAGGAGTTGAGCGTGCTCTACTTTTCAGCCACCTACAGTGTTTACACAGAGACTTTTTATTGGGAGGCGAGTGGGAAACCATTTGAGATGAAATGAGTTTCGTTATTTTGTATTTGTCCTCACGTGTAATGTTCATCCTTTTCTTATTCTAGAGACAACTTCAGGTTCTCCCCATCAGTACTGGGCTGCATGTCTGCTGCAACATGGAACCAGTGCCCTTCAAGGGTGGTGTTGGAGGATTGGGTGGCCTTTCTCGAGCAGATCATTAACTGTTTCTGGCTTCTCAGGGCATTGTTCTTGGGCCATATTTATCAGACATTATCCAGTCATAACACAGTGGTTCTGATTTGGATGCCTACTAGTTTATGCCTTCATTATCTCCCAGGATAGGTGCATGAAACCCTAACCCAGCCTTTGCAATTGGTCCTGTAATAGTTGTGTGTGTCCTTACAGGCTTCTCAATCAAGGCCTCTTGATGGCAAAATCTATAGGCTATTTCGGTGAAACCATGAGCTGGTTTATAGCTCTCTTTAGAAGTAGAGTTGATAGATACTTTTATCATAGAATGGACTGCAAAATTGTGGCAGATGAGGCTTCTTTGGTTGTGTTTAAAATGCAACAGCAATTGCTGTGTTGTCCATTGCTATTTGGCACCCAGATGATATAGATTCATAGATGTTAGGGTCGGAAGGGACCTCAATAGATCATCAAGTCCGACCCCCTGCATAAGCAGGAAAGAGTGCTGGGTCTAGATGACCCCAGCTAGATACTCATCTAACCTCCACTTGAAGACCCCCAGGGTAGGGGAGAGCACCACCTCCCTTGGGAGCCCGTTCCAGACCTTGGCCACTCGAACTGTGAAGAAGTTCTTCCTAATGATCTAGCGTGTTACTGGATTGGCTGCAGCCACAGTGGTTTTGTCTGGATTAGCAGAAGAGACTGAGTTTAGATTTCGGTTCTCCTCTAGATGACTGTAACCAGCTACATCAAATAAATACATTTTGCATAAATAATAGGGGAAAGATCAAGTTAGCTGGAGTAAAGCCTATCCTTTGTCTGGTGTGGGCAAAATCTGTTATGGCCTGTGGAAGGCTCTAGCTGTACTGGTAGATATAAGGAAGTTGGATCAATGTTAAATCTATGGTTTGTTGCCTACTGTTCAAGCATTTGGTATAGCATTATACCAGCACAGAGGCAGGCTTAACCATAACATAGCAGAGCTGCTGCTCCATTGTAATCTGTACCTAATTCTGTCTAAGACTGGTTGCAATGAGCAAGTTAAACCGATGGGCACATATTCCTTTTTGCACACTGCATTATATTGACGATTTAAAAACCTCAGGAAACACAGAAGAGCTCCAGAAGAGTGCAACGAAGAAGTTGGATGCAGTATGTTATGGTAGCTTTGTTCTCCTCTAGTCTATCCAGCGTGGAGGTGTGTTGCAGATGGGATAAGGGTGAGAGGCACAACCGGCAAAGGTAATTCCTTTGTTTAAAACAAGTAAGTTGTTGCCATTCTGTTGAAATAGCTGATCACCTATTTTAATTGTCATAGAAATTAATGCAATTAATCTGCCACAGCTTCCATATTAGTTTCGCATGAGTATTTCCTTAGTTGGGTCTTGATCTCCATGTAAGTTCAGTATAGCCAAAATGTATTATACTAGGTGAGAGTAGTAATAAGCTATGGAGTTCAGCTAAACTACTAAAGGTAGGTCATGTAAATTATGAGCATCTAAAGGAAAAACTATGGGACAATGTTTTAACTATTTATTTGCGTCTATACATGTCTATTTATTTATAGACATTTTAATTTGCTGTCTATAGTAGATGAAATATTTACATCCCTCTTAACTGGCGCTCCCCTCCATCTACCCCTTTTTTTCACCTCCTTAATCATCGACCTCTTTAATATTTTCAAATCATTCTGGTCTGTTGGACGAATGTGCTCAGGCATGTTTTAGTCGGTGGAATGGCTCGACCAATAGACCATAACAGCTGCAGAGAAGTTTTTACTTAAAAAAAAAAAAAATCCTTTGTAGTTCACAGATTGACCTAATAAAGCCACCTCTTGCTTTGACACTGCTAAAAATAATTGGCCCAACCTGGCTGCTGTGATTGTGCCCAAAGTCTGTGCGTTCAAAAGTCTTTGAAAACTGTTAAATATATGCACACAATCACCTTGAAGACGAGCATAGTATTCTCAATGCTTTTAATATAAATGCAAAGCAAAAAGCATTTCTTGCTCAGCCGCATATAGCCAGCAGAGTTAAATGGATGTATGTTTTCCCTAAGTCTTTGTATAAAAAAAGTAAAAAACTAGAGTATTGTGGAAATTAATTTATGCATTTGCTTCCTACAGAAGAGAATGTGCCAGAGTGAAACAGAGGCTTTGATTGTGTCTGTGGTGCGATCTGATTACGTAGCAGTTTGAGAGAGAGGTTATGAAGTTTGATCCAAAAGTGACAGCCTCTTACAGAAAACCTGGTATAACCTCTGGAGGGCATGACTGGGGAGGTCGAGGCGTAACCCATATTTTCGGTGCCCTGGGCAGAAGAGGTGTACCTTCCAGGGGGCCGCTGCAGCGCGGGCAGGGGGGCTCCAGGCTCCCACCTCCGTGGCAGAGCAGGAAGGAGTAGGCAGGACCCCTCAGCCAGGGTTATGCTGGTTGGAGGACTGGAGCGCTCTGCCGAAAGCCATGCTCAGCAGCGGTGTAATTCGGCGATGGGATTAACCCCCTGGCTGTAACCTCCCACTTTCTCTCTCATTCTCCCCCTCTTCCTCCAGAGCCTCAAGCCCCCTTGGCTCCCAGTTGCTCCCTCCTGCTGTAGTTGCTGGAGGCCATAGCTGCTGAATCGTGCACCCTAGCTCTGTCAGCACCCGGGGCTCATGCCCGGGGCTAACTGTGCTACTGACTTCAGGCTTTTCTTTCAGCTTGCTCTTGCTTAGGTACAAGACAAAGTGGAGAGTTCAACTGAGAGCTCATGTTGCTTTTGAATGTCTGTGGCAAACTAAAACTCAAGTAACAGCAAGAACTTTAAGACAATGAGCTACTTGGGTTCAACAGCTTGCTCTCTCAATTTAATATATTTATTGAGGAAACATACCAATATAACATCTCTAACCATAACGCACGGTTACAAAATGTGTTCTGTATTAATACATTTGGTATTGCTTGTTTAATTCTCCCAAGCACTCTCCCCCAAGAAACATAGTGCTCTGCCATTTTTCCCCCCATTGCTGGTATGTGGGTACCTGACATGCAATATTTTGCTTGTTTTTAAAATGATATTTCTGAGTGTCTGCTATTAATGGGATTTCTACCATCTGGGTGCTGCTCTCTAGAGTATGTTTCAGATATTCCCAGAACTATCAAACAAAGCTCATGGTTTTCCTTATTTTAACCCCTTTCAACGATGTCATTTTCTGTCGTGTCCGTCTGTCTTAACGTAAGGTAATTCTTATATTGGTAACAGGACAGTCCATTATGACTTGGGGGTTTGCTGACTGGAAACTAGGCAGAAGCCAGGGTAGATGCGCACCTTATAGACTAACTAAATAAGATATGTGTAGAGCACAAGCGTTCCTGATCTCACGTTCACTTCATCGGGTGCATCAGACAACTGGAAACTAAGCATCTTAGTCAAGCTGTCTGCCACATAGTCTGCTGGTCTGAAACCTAGCTGAGAAAGTCCCCCAAGAAACCTTTCCTATGGGACAGGTCTTGGAAGGGAGTGAGGAAGGGGAAATGGCTCTGTTCTTTGAGGGAAAGGCTTCCTAGTCTGATAAAGGGCCCCATTGTATGTGCGTGCATACAAAGCCGCTTTCTCTGAAATGGTTGCATCCTAAAATGTTGCTGCAGCAAGTTCCTAGTTTGTGGGAAAACTGCTGAGTGGGTGGATGACAAGCTGCAGTATTTTGTGTTAAACATGTGATGCGTGCCCTGAATGGAAGTCTGACTGATGCTTTACTTAATTTTTAAGGATTTGGGTTTTTTTTCCCTTATTTGGAAGTAGCTCTGCTTGCATTGCTATAGAGACAGTGCTTGTCCCATTATAGCCTTGTGACAGCAGTAGGATTTGTCTCCAAACCTGTTTTTTCTTGCATTCCTTGTTCCCATCCTACCCTTCTCCAGGCATGGTAGTTCCTTCCTCATTACTCTCTTTGCCTTGGCCAAGACTGTTTAAAAGAATTAATCATGTTTCAAGGATAACTGTCATAGATTTCCTTCTGCCGTGTTTTCAGAAAAAAAAAGCATGTTAGTGATGTCTAGAAACGCAGTTGTTTTAAGAATGTACTGGCATCTGCATTCATTGTTACTCTGACAGGGATTTTTTTATTTTTTTGCAAAAATTCTTCTCTGATTGTATTTTGAATCACTGAAAGGCTGAGCGCTATCCAAAGCAGATTGTATAATTCTCAGCAAAAGTCTGCAACTATTTTATTATTTAATTCCTGGTTTAAAAAAGAAGCCCTGCTTAATGAAAGAGCAGTAATTTGTAATGCATTTGTCTGGGACCTCTTGATACACTGCAATTGTAAGAGAAGAATGACCAAGTTCACATGGCCACACGCTCGCGCTCTCTCATATTTGAAAATGAATGGTTTTGCATATCATGGAGTCACTGCGAGGAGACTGCACGCAATCCCGTTGATTTTAGTAGGGCTCTGCTTTGTGCAGCAATTCCCAGGCTCAACTGCGGGAGTTAATTTGCCATGGACAGCATTAACATTTCCAGTTGTGTAACCTCAAAAAAAGGTTTATTGGCTGACTGTAATATAGTCGGTGTTGTCAAGGCAATGGACTTATTGTTTGCCTTCAAAAGCAACTCTTTCCCCCCCCCAAGGTATCTGCAGTAGGATGGAAGAGAGGGAAGGGGAAAGGGAAGCCTGTTGGAGCGGGGCAGGGAAGTGGTGGATAAGGGAACCATTATGTGAACACTAAATGTGCTAGGAGCCGTGATGCTAACTGTTACACATCATTATTTGGTCTCCCAGATTCTGGGCGTGTGCCTTGAGCCAACTATGACGGTCCTGAAACGAGTTAGGTTTTGAGTTTCTTGACATTCGATGGGCATGCTTTGCGAGCTTTAGTTCTGGTTTATTTTTGTGGTTAAAGTAGCCCTTTGTGGTAATTCATGTGTCAGTTCAGCAACTTAATAGTTAAAAACACACAAAAGACCAAAGCAAATTGTAATTTGAAGCTGGGTTTCTAGATTTAGTTGGAAGTGAACTACTTTACAATCCTTTTTTGACTCTTTTGTAGCCTGTAACAGGTTTGAAATGGAAAGCTGGGTTGGAAAAGCTGACTTTTTTTTTCTTAAAAAGAAAGAGAGAAGAATTGGTTGGAAAACCAGAAAAACAAACGTGGTTCTAAATTTCTGTTTACAGAATTAATGTTGCCATTGACTGGTGCCTGTTTGTGTTTGACTGCTGTTGTGCCTGCTGCTTTTGTTATACGTGAGCTCCCTTTTGATAATGTTACTGGCCTTTATTTTCATGACCGAATAAATATTTAATACTCTGTTAGCCCAGTGTGTGCATGACAGTAGGAGGTATACCTCTCACTGCTGCCATAACATTCATAACCGTAGCCACTCTTAGTTCTCTGTGCCTAGATTAAGCCAGGACTCGAATTGTTGGGATTTTCGGTTTGTGCTGAAAGTGGTTGGCACAACAGTGCGGAAAATTGCGCTCTGCATACCTTCCCTATGCTTTTTCCTGTTAGTCTCTTACAAATTATAGGAAATGAAGGGTGGGAAGGGATCTCAGGAGGTCACATCTAGTCCAGTTCCCTGCTCCAAGCAGGACCAGCCCCAAGTACATCATCCCAGCCAAGGCTTTGTCTACCCAGGTCTTCAAAACCTCCAAGGATGGAGACTCCACCACCTCTCTGGGGAGCTTGTTCTAGTGCTTCACTGCCATCATTGTGAGAGAGTCTTTCCTAATATCCAACCTCAACTTGCCTTGCTGCAGCTTGAGCCCATTGCTCCTTGTCCTGTCGTCTGCTCCCACTGAGAACAGCCCAGCTCCATCCTCTTTGCAGCCCCCCGGCAGGGAGGTGAAGGCTGCTATTCAATCCCCTTCGGTCTTCTCTTCGGCAGACTAAATCAGCCCAGTTCCCTCGGCCTCTCATCACCAGTCCTGTCCCCCAGCCCCACAACCATTTTAATTGCCCTCGACGGGACTCTCTCCAATTTGCTTCCTCCAATATTACATACAAAAGCAATGTTTGCCTATTATGGCAGGCTCCTGTTTGGGTCAAGGATTGCATATTCACCATTAATTATGCTAATGCCCTCAAATCTGTGACTTCCTGATTCCAGTTGCTGAATAATATATTGAGCTATCTTGATACTAGAGAAACAGTTTTGTATACATTTGTCCCTATTCCTTGCACTGGATGATTAAACCTTGGGGAAAAAACAGCGCACTGCCTCCAGTTAGTTTATGTAAGTAGGTAGTTCCACTTTGCTACTGAAAAATTTGCTTATTTCTAGCAAGACCCAAAACTTGTTTTGACAGACTACTCATTTTCATTAATTGGCTTAACTAGTGCACTCAGCATTTAAAAGACGAGTTTAAGTAGAGGAGGGAATATACATGCTTTAGAAGTGCTAAATTGTTTATTATAAAACTATTGCCAATAAGCTGTGCTATAAAAATCATCCTATTCTCTCTTAATTTACAATAATTGATTAGACTGCTTACCTTCAAATGAAAAAAAAATACTCAGGATAGGTAATGAAGTTCCTATATGGCTCTGTGCATTGAATTACCTTTGTGGGATGCGTACTTTCAAGTGACCGGTGGAGTCTTGCTCCTTGGCAATAGGTTGGTGTCCTCATTGCTACTGTAATGTTAGTCAAGGGAGGGGACTGGCTGCATTGCTAATAAGCACGCTTCTACTGCCTGAGCCAGTGACACAAGTGACATTTTGAGATTTGTTAAAAAACAAAAACCAAACAACAACCCAAAAACCAATGAGTCTGTTTATTGGCCCTAGCGTTTCCTGTTGATCTTTGCAGGTCAATTAAACAAGATCTTTATAGGCAGCCCTCTTGGTTGAGGCACTGCAGAAGCATCCCAATCTCTTTGCATTTAGGCTGTTTATACTAGGCATTAGGTAGGATTTAACTGTATCATCCCATTGTGTTTTAAGGCTATACGTGTAACTTTTGGCTTGTGAATTCTGTTTTGGTTCTAATATGTGCGTTAGCCAAGATCCAATTACTTTTTCACCATAATATATTTCTAAACTATGGGTCCAGCTAGGGCATGATTTAGACTGTCCGTTGACGATTTCTGCGTGCATTGCTTGTAATGCACATGCTAGGTAGACATATTTGTGTGCATGAAAATACGTGACTACACTCTTGTGAGGGTCCCATCCACTGAAACTATCCGTACCGTTTGCAAAGCTGTAGTTTTTCTGTAAGCTGACATGGTGCAAAGAACAGCACCATATGCTGGAAGTACACCTGCATGACATTTTTTTGGTTTTTTAGGAAGTACTGTAGTTGCCCTGAACTAGTTGTTGCCAGTTTTAAGCCATGTGTCAGCAGCATTGATCTTTTTTTCAATGTACTGTACTAAGAAATTAGTCCCTTAACTGCATGCCAAAGAAGCATAAGCTGGGTTTGGAGTTAAATGATATGATAAGGACCCTCTTTATAGGCTTATGTCTTGTCTTGTGTTTAAGCTCCTGTAACTTTAAACTTCCTGGTTATGTTCTAGGGGAAAACTTAAAAAAAAAAAAAAATCTTGCAATGTTAAGTGTTATCCCAGAACAAATGCCTACAGTCTGGTTACAAAGTTGAAAGTAAACCTTCAGATTGGAAGTGTTGACAGTCCCTTCTCAGCAATGCTGTTACATTTCTTTCGTTAATTTTTTTAATTGACAGAATGCCTGGTTGGAATAGTAGTGAGAAATGTAAATGCCGGCATAGTTTCCGTCTTCTACCAGTGTATTTAAAGAGGCTGTTTATAGTGCTGGGTAGAATAAAGCCATGGGGTAGAAAATCTAGCTTGGTGTAGTGGCGTCCTGCCATATATAGAAGAGAATCTGAAATCTGTAGAATCAGTTTCCTGAATGTGTTGGTTTAATCTATGATGCTGGTAAGCTCACATTGTGTTTTTTAAATGAGCATTGTGCTATGCATTTAAACCATTGGGCAGTTTTGTGAATAAGATTTAGTTGCCGCTTTTTGCATTTTGCTACATACATGCATTTTTTATGCATGGAGCCTGAATTGCTGTTCTTAGCAGCTTGCCTTTTAAACATCCCTCTCGGTCGTCAGCTCCTGGAGGTCACCAAATAGATCACGGAGCTGCAGAGTGGTCCCTGATGGACACCTGCATGACCGGCTGCTTCGTCAGTACTTCAGGCAATTTGTGAGCCGTTCAAGAGGGGGGGCACTGAATTAGATTGTTGATAGCGTCCCTCCAAGACTGCTATTAGCAGCACACTACTCTATGCTTCTCTACTGCAGAAGACAGAGTGATATTTGTGTTCCCACAGCATGTTGTAAAATGCATGAGATTTTTGCTCATCCTCCTTGGAAATAAGCATAGGAAAATGAGAGCAACCTGAATCAGAAGCTGTTAGAAGAGCTTGCAGGAATCTGCAGCAATTTATACTTATTCTTTTATTCTGCCTTCCTAACTATGGATTAGAAGACCTGATTATTTTTTGCAATGGGCTTTTTCCATAATGGCATTCTTGTATTGTTTGGTCAGAGCTTGCACAGGAGGAAAACAGGCTGCTGAATTTAGTCACTGATCTCTATTAGCCGTGGCCTAAGGCTATGCTGAGATTTATATCCCATTTGTATTGTTGCAGCTCAAAAGAAGAATGTTCAGAGGATGACAAGTGTATTCTGAGTAGGTATGTTGTTTCATTTTCATATGAAACCCATTTTTTTTTTCCTGCTACCATTGGTCAGAAATCAGGTTAATAAGAGCAGAATGTAGCACAATGCTGCAGTGTCCCTGTTTTAAGGTAGAACAATAGCATTACAAAAGCTCTTAAAAAAAAAAAAATTAGCTGCTTTTATTAAATAAAGCTGCATTGTGCTGGTGTTCTCAGTGCAGTCTCTCTCTTTTTTTTTTTTTTTTTTTTAAACATATACTGCAGTCAACGCTTCCCTAACGAGGTGGCACTATTGTTGAGTTAGAAGGATAGAATCATCATATTGCTTTAGGGGACAGCAGGATTTAAAAGGAGATGCCTCACAGCCCTATTTTACAGATTGGAAGCATCGGTTTAAGGGCATTGGCAGAATCGTTTGCTTGTTCCTAGCAGCAGCCACTGCTGTGTCAGGAGTGTGGAATGGAAGTCCTAGTTGGTAGTCTGTTATGGAAACGCTGTTTACTGTTATTGTAGTACCGTGGTGACAACATGCCATTGAAATGGAAAACGAGCTCTCCTGCTATCTGGAAATTCCCAGTTCCTGTGCTTAAAACATCCAGGTCATCGCCACTTTCTCCAGCATACATGTAAGTGAGAGAAATGAGGATAATAAGGTGGGATTGCTTTCGTGAGACTCCCCTGTGGCAAAATACCCTGTTCTAGCTTTAATGACATTGGCACTCAGAATTTGATCTTCTTTTTTCCCCTTTTTGTATAGAACCTCTAGTTTTTACCCTGTTTTCTTTTTCCCGTGATGGATGTTTTGTGTCGAGTCTTTCCTTTTTCGTTGAAATGCAGAGAGATTGTGCAGCCTGAACCATGTTCCCAAATATATTTAAATGTTCATTGGAAAGTTCATGTTATCGTCAATTTGTGACACAGATCTTGGATTAAGAAGTCTAAGCGTCTAGGCAGGCTTCATTCATAGGAAAGGATAACTCCCCCCTGCTTTTTACACTTAGATATCAGACATGGACCCACCTGATTTATTGTTGTGTACTTTGGTAGGTATTTTACTTCTCGAATGATGAAGCTTGTTTCAGTCTTTGCTTTCTTAATATGGAAGACAGTAAATGAGCATCGTTGAACTTACCTTCTTTTGTGTGACATGTATATGTGTTTATGCAGTTAGTATATGTACCATAGGATTTTTCTACATGTACATGTATTTCAACATGCATAAAATGCCTGTCTGAATTTGCTTAGGCAAAGCTGCTATTTCAACTTTGCATTATTGCTTTAAGTTTTGTATTGGTGTATACAGGTGGCTTTTTCTTTAGAAGTATGAAATAAAGCCAAATATCAAATACACCATTTTTTTCTTTTTTGTTGTTTTTTGAAGGGTGCAGTCACAAGATTTTCTTTATACTGGGAATGCTTATTTTCATATTGAAGTCCATTTCATATTGCAGACAATATGGTATGTAAAAAATAAAAAAAATCACCGTAATAAAAACAGCTGACTTTTCAGTAGTATTCTTAGCTTCAGTAGTGCCTTAGCTATAGTGTTAACGCTTTGGGTCTATATTTAGATTTAAAAAATCTTGTCTCAAACCTGATTGTATATAGTTGTTGCTTTTATCTGCTAAGGGGGTATATTTTGATGCCTAGATGCATTTATAGGTGCTATAAATATTTTTCTTTTGTGGGGTCAGTCACTCTTCGTAAGAGGCAAAGTATGCCTAATTCCTATTGTTCTTGTTTGAGAAGTAATGTGGTGAGAGATGACATACAATATATAGTCTCTTCATTTGAAGTGTATTTTCCTGCATGTACTGCAGATGTTTTATCAGAGACTTCCACCAAGCTTGTAGTGTTACCCCAAAGCAATGTTATTTCAGTTAATTAGAGGCTCTGAATGAGAGAGACATTGTCCAAGACAGCA
Organism: Alligator mississippiensis; assembly: GCF_030867095.1. Lineage (NCBI taxonomy): Eukaryota > Metazoa > Chordata > Crocodylia > Alligatoridae > Alligator > Alligator mississippiensis. The sequence continues at coordinate 81,768,011 of NC_081831.1, forward strand.
GTGCAATTCCCACTCCTCCTTTGTGCCACCCTCCAAAAAAAAAAAAAAAAAAGGGAAAAGAAAAGTTTTGAGGCCTTTAAATCCATTTTGGGAAAACTGTCTTAAGTGTTGTCTGGTATTCATCTTGGTGGATTTTCAAATCATGAGATTTAAGGGACAGTAAGACTTCAAAAATTAAACTGTTCTGTTCTGAGATCCCTGCTGCTCATGCAGAGTAAGATAACGTACTTCATGCGTCTGCTCTGATTCGTTCGCCTTGCTGGCCGTGTGCTCCAGCATCTTGCATTGCTATGTGGTGTTGGCTGGACCAATGTATTCAAAATATTTGGAGCAAGTCAGTAAAAACACTTCATTATTCTTACAGTAGGCATGTCTGAAGCATGTGGAATATGAGAACAGCAGCTTTCACAGTATTGTACCGCTAGCATTTAAATGTCTAAGCCCACATGTTTCTACACTGGTACAATGCTGGCATTAGCAGGACTTTTACATGTAGTATAAATCTATGCAGGTTAAAAAGACGGAGAGCAGCATTACAAAATGGAACCAGTTTGATTAGACGATATGTCCGATTCTAAAAATAGCGTCCTGATCTGGTTGTAAGGATACAAAGGTGATAGAAACTCATGTCCATTGGAAAGATACATGACATATTTGTCTACATCTCCATGCTTGCATTTCTCTTTTACGTGCAGTAGTGTGTGTGTGTGTGTGAGCAAGCAGACCTAACCTTTTCCGATACCATGACAAAGAGTAAGCGGAGAGTAGAAACATAAGTATTGGTAATGTGAGCATCCTCTGACTTAAAATGACTCCTTATTGTTCTTAGAAATATATATTTCTATGTTTCCTAAATACTGCTTGCAGTCGCGTATAATCTGAACAAACCTTCATTCCTCTAACTGGTTAACTCTGACATCTAGTGATGTGGTAATCCTAATTCATACTAACTTTATAACAAAAAAGTAAATACGCTGCCTACTTTAAGGTTTTTTAAATATTTTTTTCTAATTGGTGAGGTGTAATATCCCACATTTCAGTTGTTCTAGAACAGTTAACTTTGGCTCCAAACATTTAATCCTGTTTCTGGTTTCCAAATGGCCTACCAAGTAGCTAGAGCAAAAGAAAGGGGATTAGTGCACCTACATTTCATTATATTTTTTGACTCGTTGCTAAGGGCAAGGCACCTAACTCCTGCCTTGGTTTCCGTGTCAATGTAAAATGGGCTCCTTACACCATATTCTGTTGTAGTTAAAAACACGGAGTCTAAAGCTTATGAGCACATGCAGTGTTTTGATCGAAGGTTGCCATGCGAGTTAAAGGGATCACTGTTATTGCCACCCAGAAAAGCCCTGTATGTTCCGTGTCTGGGTCAGTTTAGAGCAGATTTATTTGCAACTTGGTTTGACACTGGTTTGAAAGGCTGCAGGAGCAGTACAGCGAGAGCGATTTAAGGGAGTCCCTGGCTGGAATCGGTTTGCATAGAGGTGGTAAGGAGCGTGTGCGTCATGAAGTCAGTTTTTCAAGTTGAGCCTGTGATTTGTAGCCTGGGGTAGGCAGAGGTCTGCGCTCTTCAGGCACACTAGTTGGGACTTTTTCAGGGGCAAAATGCTGCTTCCTTGGCACCGGGAAGGAGAGGGTGCACCACGTTTCATGACCCCGACTTGCCGCCTGGTGATGCTACGGATGCTTCTGTCACTAATTGTTAAAGCATAACGAGCACTCAATCTGTATCAATATTTTCAACTCATGTAGAACGGAAGAAGGAAATTGTTTAAACTGTCGGACGAAGGTCCAAATACTGTTTGATGAAGATGTACCTGAGTAACTTATTGGCCCTTTGTTGAACCAGACAAAGAGTTGGAGGTTTTCCAGTGAGCCGTCCTTTTGGCATATGTCTCGTAGGTAAAATCTGGTAGAATGAGAGCTGGGGGGCTGCCACGTGAGCGGCCTTTTTACGTGTGAAACCACTTGACTTCAGTGCACGAATTAAAAAAGCTATAGATGCATGTATGTGTGTATGTGGGGGAGGGGAGTTATTTAAAATTACTTTTCACTTCATGCCTCTAGTCTTGCTCTCCAAGCATGAAAGCGGATAACATAGACTCGTGTGCTAAAATCTGAAGACTAGAGCTGTTGAAGCAAGCCAGTAATCTTATTTATGGGACATACGTTTGAACTTGCTTGTTCTATGTTGACTGCTCTTGGCAGTATTCATCAGTTAATATTAGTCTGGTCATAGGAGCAGTTTTCATTAGAGCCACAGAGAAAGGAATACAGCTATAGATGAAGAACAGGATGTTTCTTCGTGTTTAGGGATGCCTTGAAAAACACAATGAAATATTTACATGCAAAGAGACATTGGGTCAATTTAAAATGAATGTGTTAGAGTGGGGATGCTACTCACTAGACAGTGTTAATTTGCTCACAAAATACTGTTTTGAGGGAGCTATATTGGTGCTGGCTGAGTGGTCTGCTTTGTTGAATGTTTCTTAGGTTTCTTCATCACTTAAATTAGTTTCTATTGGGATGTTGCAAAAGAAGTTTCCCCAAAGCCGATAAACCATTATATTCTTCTCTCCCAACTTATGCAAATCTCCCTTTGACGTGTAGGGAGGCCAACCGGAGAGAGTCAAGTACCACACTGCATCTCTGAAAAGAACTGCTTGTCATCGGTAACAGTAAAACCAATCAATCAGTCAGTTTTGCTTTTAACTAGAAATCACGGTGATGCTTTCTGTAGAGGATTTTTTTAATCTTGGCACATCTCAATTGGTTACCAGAAGGGTTGCAACCTGTTCTGCAAAAATGAACGTGCTTAACTGAATGAATAATTCTTCAATATGTCTTGGTTAAAAATAAGTCATATTAAAAAAACTTGAAAAATATCCAGTTTCTAAACTTAGTGCCTTCTGGCTTTCTTATGTTCTACAGAGATTTGTTGGCTTTTTTTTTCTTTTGGTAAAAATGAGCCCTTCAGTTTGGTTTTGATGGCAGACTGGGTAGCATTAAGAGAAATAAAGTAGCTTAAATGATTATGCAAATACCTTGTCATCAAAAGGTGTACAAAATAGTGTAGCTCATGCAAGTCATATATATTTTTGTCTGGAGTCAGGAAATTACAGTGGAGAAACGGAAGTCATTTACCATATAGAAAAGCAGAATGAAGAGTGTTAGTTTTCAGCTGTTTTTGGTGTATTTTCTTGTTTTGGTTAGTTGTATCCTATCAAGCCATTAATTACACTATTAGAGATGTTGGGTTTAATTTATATGATACAAGATACATACGTTTAAATTTGAAGTGGAAATATAAATGAAAAGGGGTTGCTTATGTAAAGTAATCAGTGTACCAGAGATCACCCATAGGAGTTAGCTCTTTCTAAAGAGACCGTCCTCTGTGCCATCGGTGTTAGAAAATCACATCCAGTAAGTAACAATTTTGATGGCCCTCTGACTGCTTAAGACAGTTCACCCTATATTCACACCACAGCAGCTTCTCTTCTGTGAATTTTGCTAGGGTTTCCCTTTTAAGCAATGATTTTCTGTCTAGTTTTAGGATTTCAGCTAAAAATTAGCATATGAGCTGTCAGGGGGGAAATCCATCCAGAAGTTCATGATAACAATAAGTAGAATACTTAAATCAGCTGAAATATGGAAAAAATAGTATATATTATTTAAAGACTCATAGATTGTCAGGCCGGAAAGGACCTCGGGAGATCATCGGGTCCAGCCCTCTGCACCAGGCAGGAAAGATAACTGGGGTCCGGCGACCCCAGTGAGGTGACTGGCTAGTCTCCAGTTGAAAACTTCCAGGGTAAGCGATTTGCACCACTTCAGGAGGGAGCTTATTCCACAGTCTGGACACCCTGGCTGTGAAGAAGTTTTTCCTAATGTTGAGCCCGAATCGGTCTTCCAGGAGTTTGTGGCCATTACTCCTGGTTCTCCCCTCGGGTGCCCTGGGGAACAGTTGCTCACCGAGCCCTTGATGCACTCCCCTAGTGTAGCGGTAAGCTGCTACCAGGTCTCCTCTCAGCCTTCTCTTCCTCAGGCTGAAGAGTCCCAGGTCCTTCAGCCTTTCCTCCCATGGCATGCCGTGTAAGACTCTTCTTTGGACTCTCTCAAGCGTGCCCATGTCCTTGCTGAAGTGCGGTGCCCAGGACTGGACGCAGTACTCCAGCTGCGGTCTCACCAACGCTGAGCAGAGAGGAAGAATCACCTCCTTGGCTTTGCTGGAGATGCTTCGGTTGATGCACGCCAGGGTGTTATCTGCCCTGCTGGCTGCAGCATCGCACTGCCGGCTCATATTCATCCTGCGGTCTGTTATTACCCCCAGGTCCCTTTTGTTCGTGGTGCTGGTCAGTTTGGTGCCCCCAAGCCTGTAGGTGTGTTGGGGGTCGCTCATCCCGAGGTGCAGCACTTTACATTTCTCGACGTTGAACTCCATCAGGTTGTGATCCGCCCAACTTGCCAGCCTGTCTAGGTCCACCTGTATCTGTAGCCTATCAAGTGTGACCGTGCTTCCTCATAACGTGGTCAGTGAGCTCTTCCCCCCACATCCAAATCGTTAATAAAGCTGTTGAAAAGTACTGGACCCAGCACCGACCCGTGCGGGACACCGCTGCCCACTTCTTGCCAGGACGACACAGATCCTTTCACTATGACTCTCTGGGTCCTATCCTGCAGCCAGTTTCTCACCCACCTGACTGTCTCAGAGTTAAGCCCACAATCCTCCAATTGTCTTGCGAGGACATCGTGAGATACTAGATCAAACGCCTTTTGGAATAAAGGATAAAGGGCAATTCTCCACCTCCTCATGGTGGTTTTTTGTTTAGCCTTTTGTAATTGTGCTTGTGTCTCGTCCTATCCCCCCCAAAAAAACAAACAAACAAGTCTTAACTTTCTTTTCAGCTGCTTCTGTGGATGATTTTGTTTTGGAAACTTGAAAAAATGTAAAATAAAACTTTATAGTGATAACATGCAATAAAACTCTGAATCTCTGATGCCTTGAAGCTTGCTGGCACTAGTGATATTTAGGAGCATATTTTGACCAGTTATTCTATGTATCGATGTTCTCAAAACATCTGAATCCTGTTACAGGTTGTGACGTTGCAGTGCAACGTGATGCTCTTTTGGTACATCCCAAAGCAATGTCATGGAATTGTCTTGAAAAGATGGTAGTTTTATTCTGGTAAATGGCTATAGTCACAGCTGCTGTGTTGTCCTTTTTGCTAATAAGTTTAGATTTGGCATTTGCTTAGAATCAAGAAAAATATGTTGTGCACCGACCATGTACAAACCTACAAAGGTCTCTCTTTGTCCAACTCTTCCTACAAAACAGTCTGGTATTAGTGTATGCAGGCTTTCCCTAAACTTTCCCTAAGTGGGGCAATATAACACTTGGCCAATATTGGGAAGTTTTAATTGTGGGGACCAAACCCATAGGCAGCCGCACTGGGAACTGCAGATGTTCTCATACTTAGTGGGTGTATTACTAAACTATCAGTGGACTTCCCCAAACAACATTCATTATCACTTGACTATTTTATCTAAACATCTGGTCAGAGATTTGCGATATTTAACATGCAGAAGCATGACGTTCAAGGCATTGCAAGTAGCATGCTTCCACTATCCAGTGGGCTACATTTCCAACTCTTTATGATTTTGTGGAAAATATTTGAAAATCCAGATTATCTTATTTAGAAAAGCTTAACAGGCTGTGGCTGAGAAATGGTAAAGCAGCTTCTCTTATAAAATCCAGCTGGCAAGAAGGAGTGAGAGTTTGACAAGCTGTCTTCCATGTAGACACTGGTGGAAAGAATGGGAATGGTCTGGGACAAAAATGGAGAGCAAGGAAGGAAAGAATGATTTCTAAATTTATCATGGAGTATCTGTATGGCCAAATATGACACTTACATAAGCAGCTTTAGACAGACACGGGAAGACTTTAATGGTTATTTGTTAAATTTTAAAGGAAATTACAGGAACTGTTTCCTCTCTTCCATTTTGTTGACTCTATGAAGTTAATCAATTCGCCAAGTCTCGTAACTGGTAAGTTTGGAATCGCCACGGATGTGAGACGTTCCCCCGGATGGTGTTGTAATTTTACTGCCTAAATACAAATGCTAGAGTTGCCTTCAGAACAGTTAAGGCCAAAAATAGGCTGACACAGCAAATTCTGCTGACCTTTTAATCTAAAAAGTGGAGCTGTTGAATGACTTTCATTTTTTTTTTTATATGAAGGGTAATAAAATGGATGAGATCTGGTAGAGAAGCTATAAAGCTTGTGCATTTGCTCTGCTTTTAGTATTGTTCATATCCAAGGTCACTAGTCTAATTATAAGTTTAACAAAATGTTATTTGAGCTCGCTGTTCTTAAAACACAATAGCATGCAGTAATCTGAATATCTAGACATAAGGCAAAAATGTCTAAGTCAGTTTAGACTTGTAGGAGACGAGAATGAAGAGGTGGCACGGGGCTCCTGAAGTCAAGTTAAGTATTCATACGTGGGTGCAAGACTCTGAAGTGTGTAAAACCGGTTTGGAGTCAGCGTTTGCTTTGTTTGTATGGACAAAAGGTGCTTTGATCTTTGGAGCAGATTCACCCTCTGGTCCTAGTCTCAGGCCTCTGGGTTTGGTGCTTGTGTTGGAGAGAAACCTGAGGAGCACCATTGCTTTGCATTTGCTTTCAGAGATTGCATCTACGCAGGCTCATGAGGGAGTACTACTTCTCCACAGGTTCATTCCTTACGTGGCCATGCCTGGTTTGTGGCAGCTGATTTCTGCATTAGTTTTGTTGCATAATAGAAATATCCTGCACAAAATGCAAGAGGGAGGCAGTGACCTCCTGCTGCTTAATGCCCTCTGTTCCTTCTTCTCCAAACCCCGTCACCATTTGGAGCCTCACTCATTTCCTTCCTTTTGCATTCTCCATTTTTCCTGTGTTTCTGTTTACATTGTGGGATGTTTAAACAAGTGGCTTCCCCCCCACCCCTGCAAATGAGAAGAAAACCGCCTAACAACTCCTTCCTCCAAATGTCTAAACCTTTCTTTTTAAATGAATAATCCCAATGCTTCTCAACCATTTTGGTCTCAAGACACCTGCATTGGACTTGAAGCATTTCACCCAGCTTTTGTGAACGGAGTGGCACTTCCTTCTTTGCAGAGGGGCTGGGGGGTTGGCCAGGCAAGGGCACATCTGAACCTCTGCTTATCACCATCTCCTCACTGCTTGCTTCAAAAGGTCTGGCAGCACCCCTTCATGCTGCAGCATCCTGGTTGAGAATCACTGAATTAGCCCCTGCAATTCATTCCCTCTGTTTTCACGGCAGTCGTTTCTGGACCTGAATCTGCTGGCATTAAGGCAGGAAACCTGAGTCATTCCAGCTGCTATCTGAGCATATCGTTACGTCGGCACTAGTGCTGACGATGGGCAGCCCTGACTGTCTCCAGTGATGAGGATTTCACAGCTTCCAAAAGCAGCCTGCCTCATTGCTTGGGTATTCCCACTGTTACATAGCTACCGAGAACACGGCTGCAATGCCAATAAACTCTGGATAATAAATCTAGCACTACAATAGGGCTGTCTGAGTGAGATTCCCCTCTGCCTTCCAGGATCTGGCCTCTCTCTTTTCCTGCAGGATGGCTGTCTCCAGTCCTGGCTTTCACTTGTCCATCTCCTTTGTGTGTGCACATGCCCTCCAGCTTCTTCAGCATCCTGTCTGATTCCCCCCAGCAGCTCTTCCCCTGCCACCGTGTGCACGCACGCTGCGTGGTCCTGGGAGAGGTGCTGGTCACAAGGGGCTGCGTCAGAGAGGAGGGGCAATCTTGAGTTGAGACTACGTCTTGCTGAGCTGTAGACCAGGTTCGAGGAGTGGAGTATCGGTCACTTGGCGCAATCAGAATTTGACATTATCATTATTTCTGGAACCAAACACAAGTAATGTTCCTGGGCAGGACTGTGAGCCTTGTTGTTCCAGTGAGGAAACCCAGCACATACGCCCTATCACGGAGATTTTTCGGAAAATCCTCGAACAAATCTGTTCTGCATAACCTCATTTTAAGTAAGTCCTTAAAGTTTGCTTCCCAGTATTTAAACTAAAATGTCACTGCTGCAGCCCAAACCTTGTTTGCTTGTTCTGCCTTCCTTGATGGGGTGGAATAATTGATGCCTGTCCTCTTTCTAGACACCCCTTTAGGTCATGAATTTAAACAAGTTGTCTTTTTCACCATGCTGAATATAGTTCATTCTCCGGAGATTTCCATGTAGGTCATACTCTCCAACTTTTTCTTACTTTTATTTAGTCTCTTATGAAAGTGCCAAGAAGACAGAAATAATTACCTGGCGTGTTTGACATAACACATGCCTGTTCCTGTAGCTGAATATGACCCCATGTTAGCTCGTGCTAATTTAGCATCTTCTGTACTGGTCGGAGAGCCTTTCCGGTGGTGTTGTTGGCTAGCCAGTCTTTCTCCTATCAGCTTCTTTCTCTAAACCTCTGTGCACTTCTGTAAACCTCTATAAATTCTGTTGACTTCATTCTTTTGTGGGTTTGTCAACGTTGTGCAGTATCACCTGGGTTTTACTAACATGCCCACGACTCCTGTTCTTCAGGTCACTTAGGTAATAGCCGAGAGCTGGACCCTGTGTGAATTCCCTCCTGCCCCGTAAGAGAGGAGCAGGGAAAACCAGGGTCATCTGTGAGCCCCATGATATGCAGTAGTAAGTGACATTTATAGCACTTTTAATTTCAGCTCTAAACAGATTACTCACTTAACGGACTTTTCTGCCATATTTTCTGTTGTGACAACCAGGAGGAACTGTTTCAGTTAGGTGCAGAAGATAAGGAGGAGTTGGGCCAGTGGTGGTTAAAAGACTTTTTTCTGCTCCTTTTTTAAGATCAGAATTGGCAAGGATGCTGCTAGTGTGTCCTGTCCCTTTGGCATGTGGGCACGTAGGGACCTTTTCCTGTGTGTGCCGGCTCCCCTGTTCTTACTCACTCTCTCTCAGGTTACTCATTTCCCTGGTAGCAGAAACCACATCTCTTCTCTGCGCTTCTTGGGTTACCTCTTTGCTGCTTCTCCCACATCATCAGAGCAATACCCCTCACTTCAATCAGGAGAGGGAATAGGAACATCATTGAAAGTTTTAATTAGTGTGAGCACTAAATTAAACAACTGGATTTTATTTATGTGCCTTCTTGTTTTGCCTGGGGATTTCTTGTTTTGTGTAAACTGGCCTTTCAAGGATTCAGGAGTGAATCGCTCTCCTGTTACTTCGTAGGAGTGCTAACTAACGAGTGAATCACTCTACTGCTAGTTAGTATGAGTACACACAGATGTATTATTTTTTTTTGGTGATCCCAATGGAGTCCACAAGCAAGTGTCTACTTTTAAAAAATAAAAACTGGCATTTTTTTTGGTAAGTGAACCCACAAATCCTGTTCAGAGTGAATGGGATTTTCGCACAGGGCTGTTGGGATCCTTTGAAAAATTCTAGGCAAAGTAGGAGTGGTGATCTGCCGATGAAGTTTCAGATAACTCATGACTCGTTAGCAAGTTGCTGGGCATTGGGAAGCTCCTGAAGTAACTAAACATCACCACGGCACTACTTGCTTGTTTTTGTCTAGGTGGGAAGAGGAAGGAATTGTACTTGAGGAGCTGGGCAAGTACCAGGGCCATGCTCTATAACCATTGACGTACAACAGTGTCCTGTGTACAAATCTCGCAGAACTTTTTGAATTATCGGGGCCCTGTTGCGCGCGTATAGAAGTGGTTAACGTTTCTTTTTAAAGTATTCAATCAGAACTATGTGGAACGCTTAAAACGGAGTACCTTTGATATGTGGGAACCTCATCAGAAACGCGTCGTAAGTAGGCATGTCTGTTTTCCATGACGTTTTAATATCCTGGGTCACTCTACATGATTTCCGGTCATGTAATGCTCCTTCTGTTCATCTTAGTTCTGCAGCTTCAACAATGGGGGGAGAAGTTGGGGGAGCCACCTCTTAGGCTACGAGCCAGCGCCAGTGGGCCCCAAAAACAAAGCTGGAAGTATCAAGTGCTTATTAGCTAACGGTTTCAGTTGATCTGTTAAAGTTGAGTTAGACTTGCTCTGTCAGCCTGTCAGAGCTCTTCCATGTCAGAGAAGAATTAGTTTTTTCTAGATGAAATCACTCGTATATTTGTGCCAGAAAGCCTTTATTTCTTCTACAAATTGGTAAGATTTTTTTCCCCATTATAAAGAGGCATTTTAGCAAACCATAATGCCAGCCATTTTAATTGGAGTTCATTTGCTACAGAAGAATTGTTACAGAAACTCCAATTTAATAATATTAATAAACAGACAGGACTTCATTATTTTGGAAGTGGCAGGAGGAATAATTTGTAGAATATATTTAGTCTAGTAACTTGCCTGGGTAAAATGTTTCCTTAAATTACACGGGTAGGAGAATGGGGACATAAAAAGAAAAAAACCTAATCCTGAAGTGCAGTGCACTGTGTAACATGGTTCATCTCTGTGCCTTGTTATACCACTATTAAACCCTTTAACATCAGAATTATAAAATATTAATTTTATACTGCTGACCTTATAACAGATAAACTAATTCAACTTTTAGGTAGCCATCTAATTTATAGGGGAGTTCCTAAATTCATTAGTCATGAAGTTAAAACATCTATTCATAATGGGAAGACATTAAGATACTCAATACTTAAAAACCATTTTTGGCAGGCTAAGGGCAGAAAGTAAAATATTGCTGTATTTTCTTATAATAAATGAAAGGTTCATTATATTTAAATCAGCCTTTTCATTAAGTTAGTTTCATTAGCTAAACATCTGCTGAGCTATACATAATGTAGGCCCTTAATACACCAGCCTTTTTGGTTAGATCATAAAATAATAAAGATTGGTGGTGTGATAGGAAGAGCTTTATATAAGACTGAAATTCAGTTCTTTGCTTGCTGATAAATGCCATAGTGCTGGCACATGCCAGGAGTAATTTCAGAAGATGCCATTTACCATTGACCGCAACACTTGGAGTCATGGTTCATTGGAGAGTAATTTGACAAAGAAAATAAGGTTATAATCCTTCCAAAAACAAGATACTGAGCTGTACAAAGTTAAGAACATGCTATTTGGTGTGTGTTTTGGGAAGTTTATGCTATATAAAAAATCATGATTAAAAAATGAACACAAGAATATGTACATTCATATGAGGGGAATAGTGGTACAGATAATTTGTTAATATTTCAACAGCTGGTGTCAGAAAAAGCATGTATTGTATTCTAAAATAAATGCAGTTTAGCTACCAAAATGTACAAATTAACAAATCAAATAGTTACCTTGGTGATGTGGAATTCGAGTGAACATAATTTCATAGCAAGAAAAAGACATAAGGAAATAATTGTTGTTGCAACAGTGAGGGCTGCATAAGAATTGCAGCCACCCACTTCAGAAAACCATCAGTACTTTCTGCTACATTTTTAATGAGTATGCCATGCATTGCATGTGCTTTCTGAATGGACCAAAAATCCGTAAACCATGCAGAATCCACCTTTTAGAATTATTTGTCCTAAAAGCCTAGTTTACGAATCTAACGCATGTTGGTAGGACATTTGTATTCCAAGTCAGGAATTCAAATATTGAGGAAATCTCAGGTTTAAGTTTGTTTCAGCCACCTTTAGTTGTAATTCCCTTCTATTTGTGCACATTTGGTGCAATCTAACTACATGATCACATTCTGCTTTTCCCACAGCCCCCTTGCATGATTGCGAGGCAGGGATGTATAGTGCCGGAGGCTGATGTTTGGCTAACCCTTCACAGTCAGATGCTAGAGAGCAACAGTGCACAGCAAGGAGGCTAAGTGCTGCTGTGGCTCCCAGGGACTTCAGCTGCAGGGAAAATCTTGCCCAGTCTTGGACTGAAGGCCACTGCTGGGATGGTGCCTGTAGCTCTGACTGGCTATTGAGAACGAACGGTGTGGGACGGAGCATGCTCAGTACCGGGGGAGTTTTTGAGAATACTTGCCAGATTCTGATGCATCTGTACAGAACCTGTGCTAATGGCACGTGCATAGCTCTACAACTCGATGGTGAAAATTGGGCATGTTTTCACAGGGTTGCTACCCCCCCTCCCCACCAAACCACCTTCCCGGATATTCAAGTGGCTGTTGAACATGCTGTACTTGCAGGGGAGCGCACGTGTGTCAGCTGTGCACCTTCAAGTGTCCATAATTAGTAATAATTTAACGAAGAATCATCTTCTGTGGTCTAGTCATGCACCTTTGTTTTTAAGGAAACTGGAGACAGGAGGCAAAGTTGCATCTTCAGTCTTACTTTAACATGCCGAGCTGTCAATACGCAGGATTAATTGTACCACAGCAGATTATGAAGAAAGCAATAAAAACTGAGTTTCACTTACCCATGACAACCGAATACATGCCTGGAAGCCAGATGGCAGAATATCTTAGTTTGATGTGCTCTGTCTCCACAGAACTAATTTTGAGAAGCCTTCAAACTGGTCATTGTGAATTCAGCATTTGGCATCGCGCACGTGCGGTAGGACCCACCCTTGGAAACTACAAGCCAAGCTGAAGCCGATTCAGGATTTTGTGTGTTTATTTTGGTCAGAGTGTTTTCCTTAGGAAGTGCCATATTGTTGAAACAGACTGTATGGAAGTGTACCAGATTCAGCAAAAGTAGAGACTATTCTGCCTTCCAAATCCTGGGGACAGGGAGAGCAAGGTCCTTGGTCTGAACGGGGCCAGATAAGTGCCAGATCTGCTTCCACATCCCGGGTCGAGGACATCTTGGCTGACCACTTGGCTGTTGGTAGGGTTAGGTACTCGGTGCCTTGCACCTGTACGTAATCATGCATGTCTGGCAACAAACTAATTTAGCTGCCAGTGCACTCACCTGGTTCATGCCCTTGCTTCATTGAGTGTTTAATTATTTTAAGAGGAGTGTCTCCAAACAGAAGATTGAGACCTGTCCAAACGGAGCCAGTAGCCTGGCAGGAAGGGCACTCGCCGAGAGACAGGAGGATAGGAGATCAGAAAATGTAGCCTGGGTTTTGTCCAGATCCTAGGCAATTCGAGGAGCGAGTGCTTCACTGTTCCACGAGACGTCCTACTCCAATGTGTAATGATACAGAAGACGCGTTTGCTATCCAGCAGCACCTACACTAAGATTTTGCTGTATTTTAGTGCCGTCGAGTTTGTTGAGTAAAGGTAAGGTAATAATGCTACTGCAAATGCAGATGCTTTTAGTACAAGGTCAGATACTCTAGACATGTGTTGCGCAGCACTGGGAACTCGGGCCAATTTAGTTCCATGTCCAGTTGCAGTGAATAGGTAGGTGGAGAAATGGGTAACATTTTTATCACTTGATTTGCTATCTGTTAGGAAAGGTAGAGATGCAAACTATGTGAAGAGCAGAAGACTTTGTAGTTCAGTGAAGAAAAGATTAAGGAAGGATAAAATGGGGCATAGTCAACCTGCAAATGCTTTTTAGGAAACTTAAACTCTTGGTTGATGGTTGAGATAAAACTTTCCTTTTGAATATTCACGCCATTGCTGTTAAAATGGGCAGCTAAGGGGAGCTGTCTCCTAGTAAGGGCAGGTAGAAAGTGTGATCAGAAAAGGCAAGTGGCAAGGATCCTTGCAGAGGAGGTGGTGTATGGTGTTAAGGTAGGGGAGTAGACCTGCAAAACCCACGGGTCTGCCTGGAGGATGAGCATGTCTTTTTTTCAGACTGTATCTCAAATCCTGTACTCTGATGGTTGGATTGTTTGAAAATATAACCTCTCCCCAAGTTTTGTGCTAGGGAGTGACAGCGAATGAATCCGGAGGTGGTGGTGATAAAACTGGAAACTCATTACATCCTCTCACTGGGACACCGGGCACTTTTTTGATTTCTACCAATTAAACCAAGTCTTAAATGTACTTGTAGTTCCTTTAGCTACATTTGTACAGGGCATTATGGGTTGATTTAAAGGAATTGTATGTCGAACCACCTAACTGATATTTAAGAGCCATTGAGTTTTATTATATCTTTCAAACAATGACAGGATAGGTGTTGAATGACAGTCTAAATAGCTACTTTTGACTTTCTCTTCCTTGTATTTGAATTTGATTGCTTTTTCTAGGGTGCTTCAGTATTGTCAAAAGACTACTGCAATATTCCCCTCCAATCTGATGAAGGGGAACTGATTTTTTTCCCCATTACTGTTCAACTGCTCTGTTCCTTAAATGTTCTTGAGAGAGAAATTTCAGAACCGGTTGCGGTTCCACTCACGCTTCTAAAAGGTTTTGCATGTAATGTTTGGCAGGTGGATGAGATTGAAAAGATTTGAGATTGAGAGAGGAGACGAGTGAAAGGAAACATGATAAAGGTACCAAAAGTGAATGGTACAGACAGGGCAAATGGAGAGAGGACGTGAGCACCCCTGCTGTAAACACAAGGTGACACCGAATTACGTTGACTTAGACTCTAACCATTAGAAGAGATAGAAAGGCTACATGTTTACATAAAATGTGAACGTCATCGGTTACATTAGCTGGGACCAAACCCTGCTTTTTAAGCAGTCGTGCCCCAAAGCAGAAAATTCACATGCCCCAAAGCAGGTAATTGTGAGTTGGTTCGTGCATAATTATCGGTACCTTCCTGCTGGGTCAAGCTGTTAAATAATGGAGCACTGATTTCATCTGCTGGGATGGTTCCTAGATTCATTCCATATCTAACCACAGCATTCTCCTAATCTTTTAATAATTGAAGAAAACTGGCTGGTGTCCCCCCCAGACTACTTCTATTTAATTTAAAGTAGTGTTAATATCCACATTTGTAACAGCTTGTTGTGAAATTGTTGTTGTATATTATTGCAGTTGCTGTAGCTTTGCCTTTATCAACTTTTTTATCCTGATCAAAGAATGCTATTACTGTACTTCTTATTTAATGACTTTTATTGATCAGAACAATAGAATTAATTAGAAAATGAATTGGCTTTCTCCTTTGCTACTGTGCCTAATCGTGATACACTGTACTTACTATAAAGCGCCAGTCAATATATTTACATTCATTATTACCTAATTAATTATAGGGCTTGGCAGGCCAGTGTTGGTAACAGTGCCTGAACTATATATACCCAATATTCTTGACCAGTTCAGTCTGCTATAACGTTGAATGAGTAGCAAAAAAATCACTTTAATGAAAACTTGGTTAATGGACATAATTTAAACTCAGTTTCAATTTTGACTCAATCTGAAATGAAAAAGAAACTAAATATTTCTTCCCTTATGGCACGTGTCTTTTGCCTTTACTTTGTGTACTCATATCGGTACTGAAAGCATTTAGGAAATGAGCATTATCACCATGTGCAGAGATGAGTTTTTAATGTCATGTTAATAAAAAGACTTGTTGCTGTCAGGGTTGGGGCTGGGGACTTGGTTGTTCGGAAGCAGCATTTTTCAACGAGCAGTGTGGATGAGGACATCAGGGGCCTCTTTCCAGTCCTTGGTATTAACTTGCTTTTAGACCTTGGGCAGATTCCAGATTTTTAAACTTTACTGCCACTGTCTATACAATGGAGAGCGCACTTCTCCTTTCTGAAGCATTTAAAGGTCTTTTTGCGAGAGATGCCTCAAGTGCCTCCTCCCCTTTCTGGGTGTGAGGCTGTGGGAAGGGGCTATCGAATAGGAGCTCAGAGAGAGCTAACTTTTTAAACTTTAAATGACTGGCTGGAAGTTCAGGTGAAACTATATGAAGATACAAAGCATTGACTAACATACAGTTCTGGTTGAATGAGCTTGATTTGCTTGGGAAGTAATCAAATATATCTTATGGTTGGTTGGTGTTTTTTGTTTCCTTAATACCCAGGAGCCAATCTAGGAAGTAATATTTGGTACTGCCAATAGGTCACCAAATGCATTTCCAGAGGGTAAAAATTTAGGGTCCTGTAATAGTAAATGTAGCTCAAAAAGTAATATGTACATATTAGCATGATCTGCCCAAGTTAAGACTGATCTTAAAACCTTGACTTTTGTATTTTTTTTTTGGTGTTCAAGCTTACATTATTATAGTTTAAGATTTGTGGGTGTGGGTGTGAGAGAGAGAGAGATGATTGATAGGAACAAAATGACGAACTGCAAACTGCATCTGTAGAAAATGAACACATGAGAACGCTGGTCTGTGGAATAACAGAATAAGACATTTGTTTCCAGAAGAACTTAAACTGAGAGCTTTTTGTTCTGTATCTCTATTTTATCTTTGTTTGGCTATTATCTAAAAATTAGGAGGCAAAAAGATTAAATCCTTGTTGCTCCCCCCCCAAACACACATGCACTCACGCATGCCCTGTGTGCTGTTCAAATAAGTATTTGGACAAAGCTCAAAGATCAGAACATGGTTAAGCAGAAGTTTCCAGATAAAACCTACAGATAACTTTTTCAATTTATAAAGTAAATCCTTATCAAAGTAGAGCAATATAGCCAGTGTTAATGAAGTGACTGCTCTGCTTTATCTCTGCAGCTTGAAAGAGAATTTTGCTGTAAAGAGAGTGAAGTGTTTGTGTAGATCGGCGCTCATGTGTTATGTTCACGTCAGTGCACAGTGCATGCTTTAAACCGTGGGGCGGGGGGAAGCAAATCCCCTAGTAGTACACCCCAGGTACAAATTATTGCACCTTTTGGTTGAGTTCCTGTGGTTAGGTTTGCTTTTTTAATTGGCAGTTGTGCTAGCAATGGTGGAAGAACTAGTGGAGACAGTTAACTGATGTTGCGGTCTTTTTTAAAACCTATGAAGAACGGGTGTGGATGTCTTGGCAATTAAAATGTGGTGATGCTCACCAGCACCCTGTTAGTAATTATGCTTCCATTATTACTATCACCGACAGAAAAAGTTAGAGATTAAAAAAACGGCTTTCATGGGCAAGGCCACACCTTTGTTTCAAACCTCATAGTGCATGCTGAGTATATCTGAGCGTCTAGATTCAGCGTGGTGCATTATTGCCAACATCTTAAAAGCCCTTTAAAAATGTTGGCAAGGAAGTGTTCCTACCTGTCTTCCTAGGTATTTTGTATCGGAGGTGTGAACCTTCTTTCTTTGAGGTGAAATGTTGATTGAAAGTCACTGCTTCTGTGGTTATCTCCGGCTTCCAATAAAAATGACTACACTTCTGTGAAAGGAAATGGAATTTAAAATCGAATCTTCGTGATCCTTTGTCCTTCCTGCTACACCAAAAAAAAGACCGTTCTTTTTGAGAAACGTGGCATAGAAAGTTATGTCTGGCAAATAAAGCCACCTATCACTCACAGTCCCATCAGACAGGACAGAGCCAGTTTGTTTGGTTTCTTGTTAAGATGTTCAAGTCATGAACTAAAAACTGTTTCACTTAGTGTCTTGTTAAATGTTACAGGTCACCAAACTAGAAACTGCTGCAGTCGTTTCCCTTGGATGTTTCAATGATTTGTATGTCCAAGATGAACTTTGGAGCGCAACTATTGAGCAAAATACTCAGTGTGAAATATTGCTTTGTATTTCTCAAGAACATTTTCAGTGGGATTTAAATCTTAACTTCTCTTAATTGTAAGCTAACAGTACAGTTTTGTTTGCAGAAATGCTTTCACATTTATTGTAATTTGTTCAAACCTGTGATTATTAGGTCACTGCATTTGACTCTAAACATGCCCGCGTTCCTATAGTGTGTGGTGGTGTTATGTCTGTGTACATGAAATCTCTCCGTTTCAAACCCATGTGCCTTGTTGAGTGACAAAAATGATCTGTCCTGAATCTGCTTTATGGCTTGTCCTAAAAAATAATCATGTGTTTGAATGAACACATGTTAACGCTATCAGAAAAATTCTGAAGTTTCAGAAACTGCTTTAACTAGTCAACTTGAAGCTGGTGTGCTGATGAGAATTTGGTAAAAGCCTTTTTCTTTTCTTAATTGGGCTTCCTCAAGGAAAGAGGAATATGGAAAGTTGGAGCTTCAATGTTCAATTTGGCTTGTGGCAATGACATTTTAAGTGATTTCTGAAACTAGTTTGGAGGCCAATGTTTTTACCTGCATGTTATAATCTGTATATTGCTTTTATTTCTGAGATTTGCAGCAATTTTATCCAAATTAGTTATGTATTATGAATGCTTGATTTAAGAAAGGGATTTTTTGCATCCTGTATTCTGTGGGTTAATAATAGGCTTGCAAATTGCTGTAGAAGCATGCAGTGTGCATCCGGTCGCTGTGGAAGCTTGCAGTGAGCGCTCGGATAGCTTATTACATTAAACAAATCAGAAGATACTGAGACTCGCTAATCTTAGTTTAAAGATGTAATGCCCAGATATTTTACAAGCCAAAAGATGTTGTTTCTTGGAATATAGATGAACTGTGTGCTTAGAGCCTTGCATTTGTGTATTTTTATTTAAATATAAATAAAACAGCATTTATATAAGCATAGATCTTGGATGTCAAACACATTTTTGTGAAGTTGCGACATCTCAAGATGAAAGGAGCAAGCCAGCAGCATTGTGGCAATTTAAAACACTGATAGTTTTAAAGAATTTCCCACTTAATATTTGGCAAATATTTTTTCGGAGGCAATAATGTCCCCAGATGGTCTGAACCGTCGCACTGTATGAAAAGGGTTGTTTGATCCGTTTGCCTGGGATGGAGGGGGCTGGACTAGATGATCCAGAAAGCCCCTTCGAGTTGCATGTTCCTGAGATGTGGCCTGAAGCTTGTGTGAGACTCTATATAAGAAACCTGTATTACTTTTTTTTCCTCCCATAATCAATCAAGATAGCTTAATCTATAAAAATGAATCTTTTAAACGCCTAAGAATACCTCTTGCATCGATATTTTCAGATGGCCATTGGAGCCCTGGTATGTTGATGCACAAAGCTGAGAAAGTGCAAAGCATCTTAAACTGAGTTGAAAGTCTAATGGAGGTAAATTTGTAGGGAAGAATCCAATTCTAAATCCTTCTTTAAAAAATTGAATTAGCTGTGTTTTAGACTGCTTATCAAAACTCTTACTGGTCTTTATTGAAAAGCTGAAAAAGGACACTGAAGTATTTAAACTATTCACAACCCATAAACACACAAGGTTCCTCTTGGGTCGATTTATAAGGACATGATTCAACTCCCCCCGTAATCAGGAGAACTTTACCCCCACTCTGGTTTCAGTGTGTAGCAACGATTAATGGAAACAGATGTGAATTAAGGTTGCTTTTTAAAAATCTTTTTAGATCTCTGGTGGAAGAGGAAGATCCTCACATGAAAGTGTCTCTCGGTAGCAGCGATATGGGCGTGTCTGCCCATCTACAGTCTTCGAAGACAGGGACCACCAGATTTTTCACCAGCAACACTCACAGTTCTGTGGTACTACAGGTAAGTAGCACCGTGTATTGCCATGTGTAGTGTTGTACCTGTCCTGAGAACAGGCGGTAGGATTTTCACAGGCAGTTGCTGACACGTCCCAGCTTACCTCGTGATAATTTGCGTGTGCGCCAGTGCCTGTCCTGATGAGTTTTTGCTACACAAGACATCTCATTTTGTCATGAAAAAAGTATATATTTTTTTACCATTTAAAAATTCCATCCACATCAGCCGTTAGGACAACCTGACATTTTCCTCTAATTATAGCCTTCTTCGCTGTTAGCCTTATCTACCAAGTTGAAGTTTACAGAATTGGGCTTTCACTTTCTTTTAATGAAAGTCGGTTTTTATTTAGCTGCCTTTTTTTAGCCTCACCTTTCTGAACCTTTCTAAAGATACCAGAAGGAGAATTCCCTGTTCTTCTGCTTGGCTCCTATAGCTCACGCGTATCAGTTGGCAGGACAATTTCATTATTTAATGCATCCGCACGCTGCTCTCCGTAAATGCTGTTTTAGCAGCAATCCGTGCCTTCCCTCTGCTTTGGACAATGCAGTATTTGACCCGTGCATAAAGTCGCTGTCAGGATTCCTGCACTTTCTGCAGGTGCAACGATTTTTCCATTATCCTCTGAGGTCTGTTAATATGCCACCTCTCATTTATTTTTTTTAATAATCATTGCACCTATCTTCTGCAGGCATGTGTGTATGAAATGGCTTTTAGTTTATCTTGTCTGGCATGTGCAGCTACAGAAAAATAACTTCATTAAATTCAGTTATTTGGTTTAAACCATATTGTTTTCAGTATGTACATTGCACGTTATACACACAATTGTACCCAATGCAGCACAGGGTGCACTGGCTTTAACTTTGAAATGTCAGAAGTAAGCATCCTTCAAAAATTGTTCCCTTCTTATAGATGAACACAACTGTTAACATATACGTGTCTCTTGGGTGTATTCTTCAGAACTAAGGGATCTAATTTAAGATGAATACATTGGAAGTCTTCACTTGTCAGTCTTACCTGCAATACGTTTATCTTGAGATATGCAGTGTTCACTTTGACTTTCCCTTCCTTACTATCTAAAGCAAACTGACCTTGAAGTGTAAGATTATCTTATTGCAAATATTTACACAACCAAATAGTGATTGGTGCGCTTACTGTTAAACTTGCTAATTGCTTTATGAACTTAGGTAAGTGTTTGCAATAGGATAACCAACAGTTCAAAGACGTTAAAAAAAGTCCTCCCAAGAATCAAGTCTAAAGAAGAAAAAATGGTTGACATACATTAAAACCTTCTGGAACTGTAATTATAAGGCAGTGTATGGAGTTTGGAAGCTTTTTCATGCCCCACATTTCCTATTGCCAGCCTTCCAGTCCAGAAGCCTTGCTTCGGAGAAGAGAATCGCTTCAGTCGTTCCAGCAATTGGAGCATGTGCTTAGAGAGGGTTTTGAGTCCCAGCAGCTGTTGAGGATGGTGAGGGGTTGCAGGTCTCGGGTCGACTTGCCTAGTCAGGGTTGTACATTTGTCAAGTGCTTTCACTAACATCCCTGGAAGTATCCTTACCCCTACCAAAGAAGGGGCCAGACATGCCTGTATTTCAACGAGTTCTAGCAGAGTAAAGGATCTTCTCCCTCCCCCTTCTCCACAGATGAGAGAATCCTTGCTTGTAAACCCCTGGTTTTATTTGCTAGCAGGTTTGCTAGACAGACCCCAGCCTGTACCTCTGGCATCTTGGGATCTGAGTACAGCAATTTTACGTGGTTACTGCTCCCTAATATGTTTTGAAACACCCACAGCCTTCCTTGTTGGGGATACTGTGAGTTGGTAATATATCACCTCTGATTGTTCTTAAGCAGGAGAATTTTTTTGCAGTGATTATGTGTAGGAGGGAACTGTTTGTTTGGTGCAAGGAAGGTGTAAATGAATTAAACCAAAACACAACTCTAGAATAAGTGCTCACGCTGTATCTCCTTCCACATGGAGAAGTGGTCTGGCCAAAACTAGCTCTTCTGGTGGTGACAACTCTCTAAACCTGGGCTCTTGCCTGCTTTGGACTAAATTCTGCTTTTGTCAGGTAGGTCACGCAAACTCCCATGGTAGTGACTTCTCTTTGGCTGATAAGTTTAATCCTCTCACAGACACCTGAGACTCTAAAGTGCCAAGCTGTACAAAGTGCCTCATCTTTGTTCTGATTTCTGCTAGAATTCAAACCCAAAACCCACACCGTCCTGTCAGTCTCTGGGTACAAATTTACTCAGGGCATGTGTACATGACCAGGCTTAGGGGGGTAATTTAACGTCTTAACTACTTGGCAGCAATGGCTTGTGCACGAGCTCTTGCCCTGTGTGGAAGAGCATGTTCCTCAGTGGAACTGGGATAAGTTATCTTGAATTTACCGCAGAAGATGGGGCATGTGATTAATGTGTTATAATTCGCACCAGAGGCTCCAGTCATAGCAACTTGCTTGTGTTCCCATTGCCTCACCTGGGGTGATTCCCTGAAGAATTACTTTCTGTTCTAACATTTGTTGATAATGCAGATAAATAGCTCACAAGGGCTTTTTCAGACAACCCTGAAGTGGGACTTTTCTATGACTTATAATGAGAGCACCAGTAGTTGCCATTTTCCTCCATCTGGTATTCCTTGCCCTCCAAACTTTGGGATAGAGCAAACTGTTCTAAACTTTATTTCCAGGTCCCTTAAGAGTTTCTAGCAAGCTCCAAGAGATGCAAGGCAGTACCATACAGTCACTTATTTCTATGATGGACAACGGCCTCTCCCTGAAGCTTTTACAAAACCCGAATTAACCTCCTGGAAGGATTTCCCTCCAGGCAGAACAAAGGTTACTGACATGGGTAAATTGATTACCTTCCCATGGGAAGGCATCTTGAGCTATAAAGATCCCCACAGTCAAACAGTGGGTTCAGTGCTATAAAGGGCCCTCAGAGAAGCAGAAAGGTGGTGTGCAGCTTGCTGTGTCTTCAGTTCCCAGAAAGTGACTTCAATCATCAGTCCTGCAGCAGAGAGACTTTTACTTCATCTGCTAGTATGGCAGCCAGTACTGCAGCAGGTAGCTCTGTTTGAAGACTAGCAGAGCTTTTTTCCCTTCAGATTCTAGTCTTAAAAGAAGGAATCTTCTACCCTTAATGTCTGTTATCTCCAGGGGCTAGTTTCAGAAGGTCTGGTGTAAAGGCTACAGGGATGCATTATTTGATTCACTGAAACGCATTGATTTGGTTGTTAAAAATGATGGAAGGGCTGGTTTACAACTAGTGGATTGTCCAAAATGCTAACTCAGCAAAAGTAGTGCAGTTTGACCCTGCCTCGGGAGTCAGAAATCACACTACATGCTTACAGCTTGGAGCTCAAAGACGTCCTGGTGCCTCTGTGACCTGCCCAAGTTGTTGGGTCCTGTTTGGAGCTGGGAAGACCCCGAGCTCCCAGACAGACCCGCTCCGTTAGGTGTTCTTCAGACGTGCTTAATTCACTGCCGTACCCAGAGGCAGCTGAAGGCTGACCGTGCGAGTGGTCGTGGTGCTGCTCTGCTTTTGCCTGGCAGGGACCAGTTAGAGCAGTTGCCCAGGAAGAAGTGGCAGGCCTTGGCTCTACACCTCCCTCACCCCAAAGGGATTGGAGCCCACATCCCCCACTTCTCAGGAGAGTTATCTAACCATCAGGTACTTCTTCTGTTCAAGCTGGACTTCTTAACAGACGTGCATGCCAGCATCATGCGGCCAGATCAAGCAGGCAAAGAGAAAAATTGCTGTGTAACCTAGTGGTTATAGCACTTTTCTGGGTGGGGGGAGAGGAGAATCTCCAGATACTGGGCTTTTTCATGCCTTTTTGCATTATAGAATCATTTGTTTAAAAAATGAAAAATAACCTCAGGACTTTTAATAAAGATTGGTCCAGTTTGTAAAGGTTGCTTACATCCCTTATTTTATTCTTCTGTCCTTATAAATTCTGAAAAATTGCTGTGTTGGGATAAAGGACGAGGGTGCTAGTCCTTGCCCTGCATGAATGGAGGCAGTGATGATTAATCTTTAAATATACCCAAGGCTGGTTTGCCCTGAAAAACCCTTTCTTAAGGTGTCATTATAATCTGAGATCCAGTTTATTGTTGTTGGGCGCTCTGACTTCTCAGCAAATGGGACCTACATCAGAAATACTAAGACATTGGGGAGATTTACATTATAAACCTTGATAATAAAATTGACCAAGATGCTAGTTGGGTAAAACTCGCCCTTTCTTCCCTTCCCTAACCTCAAGTTGCAGCATCTCACACACTCTTGGGCTGTACAGTACATTGAAAAGACCAGTATGGAACAGAAAATATACCTGGGACAGACATGCATCCTGCATTTGTCTAAGATAAGTATTTTTTTTAAAGCTGATTCTGATCCAAAAAATCTATGCCTACCTCATTTAAAAAAAGTGTCTGTGCCTACTTCTGTGTATATGTAAGGACATCAGATTGTGAGAGAATGGAAATCCAGAACTTATTCTGATGTTTCAAATAATTACCAGGGAGTATAAGTGTTGAAAATGAAATGAATTTACTTAAAGCAAACACAACAACCTGCTGTACTGTCACTTCTGTCTGAATAGTCCATTCAAATTTCAATTCTGTTTTGTAGGGTTTTGACCAGCTCCGAATAGAAGGCTTGCTTTGCGATGTGACGTTAGTGCCGGGAGATGGTGATGAAGTTTTTCCTGTTCATAGAGCTATGATGGCATCAGCTAGTGATTATTTCAAGGCTATGTTCACAGGTAATGCTTTTATTCCTGTCATATATATACAGGGCCGAATTAACTCTTTTGTGGATCCTAAACAAACAAACTCATGGGCCCTGGGCCTGTCGAGACCTTCCTCCCCACCCCGGTGCTGCCGCCCGCTAGGAAGCAGCCGCAGCAGGGCGAGGCCAGTGGAGAGGAGGGAAAGGGAGGCGGATGGGGCGACCAGGGCCTCCCCGCAGCTCAGGACTCTGGGTATGTGCCTAATAGCCTATGCATTAATCCATCCCTGCATATGTATGGTTATTTCTTAAATTATTCTAATTTGGACTTTTGGTTGTTAAATATTCCAATCGTTATTTAAACATACATCCTAAATTTTGCGCACTGTTGTAGGTAATATCA
This sequence comes from Alligator mississippiensis, assembly GCF_030867095.1. Classification (NCBI taxonomy): domain Eukaryota; kingdom Metazoa; phylum Chordata; order Crocodylia; family Alligatoridae; genus Alligator; species Alligator mississippiensis. The sequence goes on from NC_081831.1 coordinate 81,792,515, forward strand.
TCATAACTAAATTCAGTTAAAGATTTAAATGTTTTAAGTTAAGCTTATGTAACTTCTTCAATATTACAAACAGAAATTCATTAAACTGTCTAATCTTGGTACCCATTTTAATTTATCTTGTTATCATTCTTAGGTGGAATGAAGGAGCAAGATTTAATGTGCATTAAGCTCCATGGTGTGAACAAAATAGGTTTAAAGAAGATTATTGATTTCATTTATACTGCAAAACTTTCTCTCAACATGGATAACCTTCAGGACACTCTTGAAGCCGCCAGTTTTTTGCAGATTTTACCCGTTTTGGACTTCTGTAAAGTGTTTCTTATATCTGGGGTAAGGCATTTTGATCTGATACAAATTTCATCTGATGTTTAAAGTTCTGATTTTTTTTTTAAGGTACAGTAATTGTATTATAATTGTGCATAAGGAACTTAAGTGTATTCCTGCAGATAACTTTGTGTTAAAATTAAATCCAGTTTCTATTGGATTTAATTACTACTCTAAATTTAAAGGAGCTTCAGAAAACAAAACTTCAATACATATCTCTAATCAAAGAAAGCTTTTGGTACATGTGTACCATATTAAAAATATTTCTAAGCTTAGTGTGAGCTAGAAACTTTTACATTGAAGTAGCAGAATTGCTGATTAATTTCTTACTGGATTTCTTAGTTGGGGCTCTTGTATTTGTATCTTAGCATAAGAAACTTTGATTTCAGTTGCAGTAATTAATTATTTGTTATACAAACAAGCAACTACTAACTTAAGTGTTTTATATAAGATCTTTTGTGGAGAATGAGGCATGTAATTAGACATAGTCATTTACAACATTGTCCTTTATGAATCAGTGCAGATACAACTATCCTTTAAACAAAGGATAGTATATTTGGTACAAGAACTAGTTAGGGAATGCTGTAATAATGCTAATTAGATGAAGTTCAGTGATGACTACCATGCATCTTTCCACAGTATAAAGGAACAAATCTACCTTGAATTTACACTGATGAATGTTGTGCAATAGTGACCTCGATAACAGTTTATAAGAGAGGAACCTTTATAGAAGTTAGTAATACTCCATCCTCTCCCACCAAGTAAGGCTTATTGAAATGGGGATAAATGTAGAGCTTAAGCCCACAGGATCACCTTTAAAGTTTTTAATTAAAGTATAGCTTGAGCACATGTACACTGGAGATGTAGCAAGGAACCGCATATTTGCAGCTTACAAAGTAATCCTGTGTTCTTATTTCGTTGGAGTTGCCATAACAGAAGTGAAATACAATAGAGCATATGTTCTCAGCACTAATGGCTAGTCTTTCAGAGACCTAAATGCACGGTGCCACAAGGCAGGCGAGGTGTTGCCCCTTTTCCTGAAGTTCCTTCATTGTGGGCTTGTCTGTAGTGGAAACGTGAATGGCATGTTTAAAACATTGCAGGCACTTTCGCACTGCCAACACTCAATGTAGACTAAGGAAGACTATTTAAAATGGGAGGTGGGAGGAACAGAGAATGGTAGGACTGCCGAGCTGGAAGAGACCTTGGGAGACTCTTTAGTCCATGTCCCTGAGCTGAAGCAGGGTCAAGGATGCCTAGGACAGCCCCCCAAAATGTTAATCTCCCCTGTTCTTTAAACCTCCAGTGGCAGGAGAATCTACAGCGCGAGGGTTTCAAAGTTGAAGCGCTTTCTTCCCCAGGCAGGCAGAGGAAATGATGTCTTTGAAAACACATTGGTCATTTCTGCACTGAAAAGGCTGCTCTTTAACAGGCGTTAGCCAACATAGGAACTCCTGCTTAAAATCCTGCAGTGGTCATATTGCTCCGTTCAGGTAAATCCCAGCCTCTCTGGTAGGCTTTGCCCTACCCGTTAACATGTTGGGACCACAGCTTCTATTGACCCATGCCTGGGCTTTGCTACATTGACTAGCACATTTAAAAAAATCAGAACAAAACACCTTTTTTTCGTGACTACAAGGCTACGGAAGTTGAAGGACCTTTCTGTCTCAGGGTAGCAATCTTGTGAGTGGCAGGCAGCTGCAGGCAGAACTGGCTTGGGGAAGGGTTTGCAGCTCATCCTTGGCCCAACAGTGCCTGGGATTTTTATTAAAACCATTAATTTGCATTGTTCCCCGGGGGGTCTTATCAGGTTCCAGTGGCCCCATCGTTACGCAGGCGTTAACTAGTCACTGCCTGGACGTTGCAGGTGTGCTCGGAGATCCCTTTTTACAGGAGCTGAGGGAGGGAGCTCTGGTGATTGGTTGTGCAACACAAATATTTGGGGGCTTATTCTGTTTCACCCAGAGGTGCTCGTTGGACTGTGTTGTGACCTGATCGATGACAGGCTAGTCGGGTAAGGACCTGTGTCCTTCACTTGACAAATTCTTGTGTCTTATATATCAGAGACCTGCCCTATTCTGTGTATGTAGGTGATGCCTACGCAGCACAAGGTTGATTTCCATGCCTTCCTTCACATTGCTCCCTGGTATTTGGCATCTTGAAACATTGGCTTATCACAAAATTGGCAGAAATGAACATCAGGAAAATCTCATTGATCATCCTGCTAGGTAGAAGAATAATTTAGTGCTTAAGGGTATGGTATGATAGTGCAAATTCTGACAGCGTACTAAGCAAAGGGGAATACAGTGGCAGTAACTGGAATCGAGTTTCTCTCTTCCGTGAGGCGCAGGGTCGTTGCTGATGAAAGTGACTCAAGTGACTGTGAACCAGGGAAGAGTGGATATTTTGGATGGTGAGCAAGCAGGAAGAGCACTGGTGGCCAAGAGTGCATTAACAGACTTCCTGTAGGGGTGTGCATGTGCCCTTGAGTTTTTTCCATATTTAAATATTGTCGAGTTGAAATATTCTTCGTAGTTCTCTGTACTGGTTTGAAATGGTACAAAAAGCCACCACCAGCTCTTCAGTGGAGCAGTCTATACAAGCTTGTTAAAATAGTAAAGACTTCATCTCTGATGCATGGTACTGAGGGGAAAGCATTGTCTTATTCCAGAGTCCTGAAAATATACTGCTAATTCTCAATCCAATCCCCTCCTGCCTCATAGCTGTTAATTATTTTATGTCAGGATTTATGAGCATATAACCGACATTATGCACAAGATACTGCTTTTATTTGCTTGCTAAGCTTCTATCCATGTGGAAAGATATTAGTGCTTCAGTCTGTCCTTTTGGTTATGGCAATAGGGATGCGTGTGTGTGTGTGTGTGTGTATTTTTTATGAATGCTTGCCTGCAGAATTTAGACACAAGAAATTGATTTAACTCTGAATGTAGATACTTTATTAGGTTCTTTTCTATTATGACCCTATCTACCCTGGAGCTTGTATATATATTTGAAGGCTTTTTATTTTTTTTTAAGGAATGTGCTAGCATAACACTTTATATCCATCCTGAATGTTATTGAGCATGGTTACCAACCTTCCTATGTAATGGTGTCATTATAGTCTAGGCAGCACTTTTTTTTTTATTATAACTGGGTTTGTGGCTGTTCTCCACTGCAGACTCAAATATATGAACTGCATCTTCCAAGTACAGCAGGAGAGCTGAGGGGTTCAGGGACTCATACCCCCTTCTGTCCTTCCCCTACCCCAGATGTCACTTGTAGAGGCTGGCTCCCCATTTCTGCATTCAAATACATTTGGGGATCCATTCCTCAAAATAACAAATGTCCCTGCAAAAGAGATGGCTTTTTCTTGGATTTGGCTCTTTCACCCAACCAGGCCTTGGCAGCCTTCCTTGCCTTCCTCCCCTGCTTTGTCTTCGGTGGGGGGGGGACTGGCTGGAGTAAGAAGATGTCCCACTACCTGCTTTTGCTTTTCTAGAACCTCTGGCTTGGCTTCTTCCAAACCACAAAGGTCTTTGCCCTACAGCAGCAGGTTGGGAGCTGAATGAATCCTTCAGCTTCACTCCAAGAAATGCTGCTTATATTGTACAGTGCTTCTCTGGAAACCCTCTGTGGGGCTGGAGAAAGGGCCCCTAGGGAAAAGATTCATGGTGGGGAGGGACACAAACCACACGAACCAGGAACGCAAATAAAGAAAATATCTCCTCCTTTTTATCTCACTCTAGCTTGTCCCCTACATTATTCTAGAATCTAAATGACCCTTTTTAATCTTTCCAGATACTTAGTTTGGGCAGTTCAGCTGTACGTTTCTTGTAAGGTTCTTTAAAACCAAAGGATTAATGTTGAAATGGCTCTTACTGATCCTGCAGACCTCAGGGCTTTGCTGTGTAACACTTCTGCTCATTTCCAGATTTACATATCGGACCTGGATCCTGTAGGGTGCCCACACTGTTTTACTCATGTTGGTTGAAAACTGGTGTCGTTAATCCCGAGGCCGATGGCTGCCAATGCATGAAACAGTTAAAGCAGCCCACTTAGTTTGGGAGCAGTGGTGCAGCTGTGAACTACCCTCCTAATTTAGAGACAAGCTATACCAGGTATACAGACACTGTATACCAGTATAAACTTGTATGTATTGATTTAACTCCTTTAGTAAACACTCTTTATTGCACCTTCAAATTAAACGTTTAAATTGGTAGAAAGCTGCCTGTATATCGGGGCTGTGCCTGATGTAAAGATTAATGAAAGACCTTCAGCTCACAGGTTGAACGTTTCTGTCTTTCTCTCTCATTTTACCGTGCTATTTAAAAAAACCCCAAACAATTGGGAACTTTGTAAATCTGGTCCAGTTTGGCTTCTGCTGGAAGAAAGTTGGGTTAACTGATGGGTTTTTTGAGTGTAGCTGAACAAGAGAAATGCTGTTCTGAGACAGGGTGACTCTACTTCTCCCTTTGTTAAACTGGCTGTCTCGTCCTCTAATTAATCTTATTAGGATGTTTTCTCAGAAAAGCTTTTCCTTGTTCAGTTTCTTTTCCTTTGTGTCTAGTTAGTCTATTAAACTGCCTAAGCATGTTTGCTGCCTTAATGTTAATTGCCTGCATACACTTCTCGAAAGCTAGCCAAAAGCATCTAGAATGAACGGGAGGGGGATTTGCATAAAGAGCGGCGGTTGAGTATTTGTTACTCTTCATTCCTAAGATTACCCATAATACGTTACTTTCGACAAAACTTAACTTTTCACTTTGACGTTCGTCACGTTATACCAGTTTCACTCCATTCTTAACTTGCACTTCTCCTAAGTCTGCCGCTCTTTCTTGAGTTGAGTGAGGCATGCAAAGTAGCACCTATGTGCTGACTTAACCTTTGTTGGAAACACACCTTTCTTTTAACAGATCTAGGATGTATTAGCAATAAGGGAATTATTAGTCACTTTATGCAAAGCACGAAGTAACTACATGCCTGCACAACGTAGTGTAGGAAAATGGTAATAAATGTTTATAAAGCCAGGTATAAATGTAACGTGAGAGCTGATTTTTGTGTAAAAACAGCGAGACATAACATTTTATGGCCTGCATCTGTTTTCTGAAATGTGGATCTAGCAAAGGCAAGACTGTTACAAGCTGAGATGTCCATAATCCTTTTGAACTAGAAGGTGGATTGGGCAGTTCTACAGTTTTATTCCATGACATCAATTAAAAATAATGATCCAGTGGCACAATTAAACATACCTTGTCAGAATACCTTTTGGGATCTGTACATGCATCTTTTAAAGTTTGTTAAAGGTGAAATTAAAATTGCGATAACTCAAATATAAATCATGGCCAAATAATTTTTAAAATTATTTTTTTGCATCTGCTTTTGAGGATTACTCTGTAGCATCGGACTTGTCAGCACCCGAAGGAGCTCGCTGTTCTCATAATCTGCGTAGGTCTGCTCTGCAGCAGAGCTGTCTCAGCCTGTGACTTTTTCTACATCTCATAAGCTGAGCAAGGCTGGCATGTCTATATTTAGGCAGGAGATCTCCAAGGCAAACCTGTAGTTATTTGGGGTACGTCTGTGCTGCAGTGACTGCAGTATGACTTGGACAAACCCAAGCCAGAATAAATCAACTTTTCAGTTACCAAGAGCAAGGGAGAACAAAAAAGAAAAAGGAACACACATTGGATAAAAGGATGATCATAAATGTATGCTAGTGACAAAAATGACCTGAATTGTGATACTTAAGCTTTCTTTTAGCGCTTCCTTTTAGGTTTGTAGATCCTTTCAGAAGACAGTCCCTTTCCCCACTGAAAAACCTTAATAACTCTTTAGTAAGATGTCTGTAGTATTTCTTGTGTTGGTATTAAGTGCTTGTAGTTTTCTGGAAATGTTGCCACTACTTAGAGCTGGTTAAAGATATAAAATTAAATGTATATAGCCCAAGTTAAAATTAAAGTTAAAATTGCAAGAGTGTATTTTGCAGGGCTGAGTTGAATGACAGGGTGCACATGGCAAGGTGTTGTTGCAGCTTGAATCAGAGCACGAAATGACAAATCTAGCTAAAAAAGTTACATTACTGAAACACAGGCTGTATTAAAGTAGGTGATGCATCATCCTCTAGTTAAACAGTGTTCCTCAAACCAGGAAAACTATCGTCTTAGCCTTCCCTTCAATAAAACAAATGAGAGGTGTCTTTTATACATTGCAGTAAGTACTTTCAATGAGGGAAGGAGGTCTCAAAGTTGGATAGGAGCTTTCCTTCTCAGGATTGCTTGGAGCGAGGTGAGGAAGCCTGAAGTGGAGCAGGATGGTTTGGTGGGAGTGTGAGATCTAACCATTATGCCAGGTGAGCGAGCCGTGCAGCAAAACCACGTGGTCTTCGAAGCTGACAGCTCCAGGGGATGGAAATGCCTGTTGTAAGCAGTCTACCTGGCTAAGGATGGATCAGTCTCTCATACCTGAACTTCCATAATGTGCATATGGTGCCTCTGCATGGCAACCCCAACAAAAAGTGGGAGGAAAAGACCCTGAGATCATGATCCTAAGTTCAGTGCAGAGGTACGCCGCATCAAAGGGCTTTAGCTGCTTTTTCTCCTATTGTAATAGGTGGGAGTTGGTCATTAAGTACATTGAGTATCTGGGCCTGAGGATTTAAGATTTTTATTGCCTCGGTTATCACATTTTGTTCTTTAGTAACCCCAGAGCCCTCATAGGGGTTCATAGCCTCATAGCCATGTTCTTTTGTTCCCTTTTCCATCTTTAGTTTCTATATCTGGCTACGATTCCCCCCCACCCCAGATTTGGTACTTGTTTGAGCTCTCTACCATCCTTTCTCTTTTCTAAGCCATGCAACTGTGAAAGGATCTTCTTGCCACTTTAGCAAGGGAGAAGACTTCTTTCTCCAGCTTTTGACCACTTTTCTCAGTCACATATTGCAGCCCTTCACCCGCCGCTACCTTCCTGTGCTCCTTTTAAAAATGCTTCCCAGTGTTTACTGCAAGTTTCAGCCCGTTGGTAGGGAGTTAACATTTAAATGAACTATTCTGCTGTTAGCAGCGCTCGTCAAAAGAAAGGAATGTTTACTTGGTATGAACTGTCCCTCCACTCCTCTCAGTGGGGTTGCTTATCTGTTTGCCCAATTATAGCCTTTATCTGCTTTAGCATAAGATATATTTGCTAGAAATAAGCTCTTCTGCAACAGAGATCTCACACTTTGTTGGAGGCTGTTTGCCTTTCAGCTCTGCTATTAACTCCAAAGGGGGTGCTAGGACTATTGCTGGAGCTACTCCTTTGCCTGATAACGAGCGTCAGGCTCTTCGCTGGCATGCAGAACTAACATTTTGTGTATATCGCAGGTACAGTAGGCCAGCAAAAAATGAAAAGCAACTTAAATTACCATTTAAATGAAATTCTAGAATATCTTCCTTCGTATCTAAGCAACATCTGAAAAATTACCTCTGTGTACCATAACTTGTCCAATTTTTGAACGTTTTCGTGCTAGTCATTATTAGACTTCTTGCTGTTTGTCAGTCATTTTTCTTCATCTCCAAGCCAAGTATATTTTAGAAAACAATAATTGTAAATCAAACTAGGATTATTCCGGGCAATATAATGTAGCCTGGTAAATTGATAGCTATCTCAGTGCGCAGTAAAATTGACAAAAATTGTACTTTTGGCAAGGAAAGTAGTTTTTAAGAAAGCATTTAATGTTTTAATCAGAATGGAAGTGAATGAGGGAATTCATTCACTAGCAACCCAAGCACAGAAATGTGCACAAGCCCATGAATGCAGGTTGGGAATAACTGATCAGAATGCTCCCGAGTCTGACAGACGCTGACACTGCAACAGATTCAATTTGGACCAAGTAATCAGTCAATTTAGAGCTGGAATTTTAAACATCAGGGTCTACAAGATACATACAGGGTAATCTACTTGATTTTTAACATAAAGGGGTTTATACGTTTTTTCAAAGACTTGCAAAAAACTTCATCCATGTATATATGATTTAGTGTAAATCCTGCCAGCCTGCCACATGTTTATCTAGTTAAAAAGCGATTACAGAGATTTGTATTCCTGGAGACTAATAGACTACGGAGTCTTTCACTTTTGTGAAGGCATCTTGCAATATGAATGAAGGTTATCATCTGGTGACTCCTCACTGGCCCATGAGAACTGATGTGTTGTTCTTAAACTGGATCCTAATGAACAAAAGCTACCATCACCGCTGCAGCAGGTAGACTTGCAGAGTTTTTGGATAATTGAATGGCAGTGTCATAACTTGGAAATAACCTACCCATCGGTTAGACCCCCCACTTGAAACAGCGAAAGAGAAGAGTAAACACAACTAAGTTCCCAATATAATTCTTTTATTATTTACGTGGGAAGAGTCCTGGAGAAAGCCCATGTCCTTTGGGGCTCACCTGGGGCATTGCAGTCCTGCCACCCCCAAGCATTCAGAAATGATGAGCGAGGCTTCCAAAATATCAGTCCTTGTGGGCCTGTTTCCAAGTCTTTTAAGCTGCTGATGAATCCAAGTTTTCTTCCTCCAGCCCTGAGGTGAGGACCAGCCAGCGTGCTGACCCGGGAGCCATGCAGAGTCAGCAAGCTTGCTGTGCAGACGCCTTGAGTTAATCATCCGGGAAATGCTGAGGACAGGGATGTGAGTCACAAATCTGCCACATCTGCACTTCTCCATCAGGGGTGCAGGGAGGCAGTGCTAAAGGTGCCTACCTGTGCTTTCTCTTGCAAAGGACTGAGCAGTGTTCACTCCTTTAGTTTAAAACAGGAGTGGAGGAGTGCGTGCTGGCGCCCTAGTCTCATGGTTAGAGTGCTTGCCCAGGGTAAAGGAGACCCAGGCTTAATTCTTTCCTTGATTCGAGGGGTTTCAAACCCACAGCTCCCACCTCCCAGGGGAGTACACTCACCACTGGGTCATGCTGGATTGGGAGCAGTTTTGACCACTCCTTTTCAAGTCAAAGCGGGGCCGCTGCAGAAAAGATGCAAGACTCGGCATGACTCCAGCCAAGTGGTTAGTGCACTTACCTGGTAGGAGGATACTGGGCTCCTTCCAGGCCGTGCTGCCAGGATCATCCGTGTTTGTTAACGTAATGCACAGGAAGTGCCTTCAGAGCTAGAATCCGGATTTACCCCTGTCCCAGGTGAGTGCCGTAACCACTAGGCTGCCATCATGCTCACTTGCTTATCGGGACAGTTTGAGAGGCCACAGGTATTACTTGGAGAGGTAGACACAAAGAGATGAAGAGCCCTTCCCTGGATAAGCCAAGTCCAAAGACAGCTCCTTGTTTCCATCGTGGACAAATAGCCGTTTTCAGAGGTGACAGTAGGCATTGGGAAGTGAAAGTAGGGAAGATGAAACTAAGCAACTTATTGAAAGTGAAACTGCAGTGTGATGCTTCGTGTTAAAACATCACCTTTGGTTGATGGCTTTTATGAAAGGAAACTACACAGTAATGAATGGCTGCAATCATATGCATAATTACTTTTCCAAATTGCCACATGTTCTTTATTAGAAAGTTTTAAAATGAACTGATCCTGAATACATTGCTTATGGTGCATAATTAATATTTTATAAAGAATATATCTAAGCAGTTAAAAACAGATTACATCAAATGTGCGCTATTGTACACCTCTCCTTTTACTGTAGGCACTTTATATTGAGGAGGAGATTTTGCATTGTTAGACATGTCTGTGCTTCAGAACAAGGTGTGACCTGTCTGATCACCAAGTTCTTAACTACAATATTTAATCTATTCCTGGTTAAACAGTTATTATCATGCATAAGTGAATACATCTTAAAGAACTGTGGATAATAATTTTTGAGTGGGCGTGGGTACTGGTTTTGAAAGGAAGGTTAGAAATAGAGGAGAATTCACCAAGTGCAAGGGTTTTTATAGTCAAGGAAATTAATGAGTAAGTTATAATGTAGCAGTCTGGGCACTGAACCGTGTTGAGTTCCCGAGGCCAATTCACATGATGATTCACTCAGTTTTTGAATTAGTCACTTTTCCTTTTACTGCATTTTCCGATTCTGAACTACAAAAGTGTTAACAGAACGCTTCACTATTCTAGAGCATTTTACCTACAGTGTATCATCATTTTCTAGCACATCTGACATAATTAATACATGCTGTACATTTGCTACTTGTCTCATTCCTTCCTTCCTTCCAAGCCAGAGATAAGTTACTGTGTCTCTTCCTACAGTCATGTACACATTGGTCTGAATAGTTTTTTGCATGTGTGCATCACTTTGAGCATTGCAAAATGGTGCAATTGTTGTTTCTCTATAGCATTCATTAAATTGTGTATTATCATGCAGATGTCAAATTAGGAGAAAGTGGTTTTGATTCATCTTTCCATTCACTTATTAGGTTTCTTTAGAAAATTGTGTTGAGGTTGGGAGGATTGCCAACACATACAATCTCACGGAAGTGGATAAGTACGTTAACAACTTCATCCTGAAGAATTTCCCTGCATTATTAAGTACAGGTGAATTTGTGAAACTCCCCTTTGAGCGTCTTGCCTTTGTGCTTTCAAGCAATAGCCTTAAGCACTGCACTGAACTCGAACTCTTCAAGGCTGCGTGTCGCTGGCTACGGTATGAGGAGCCTCGAATGGAATATGCTGCAAAGCTAATGAAGAACATCAGATTTCCACTGATGACCCCACAGGACCTTATTAACTATGTCCAGACAGTGGATTTCATGAGAACTGACAATACCTGCGTGAATTTGCTTTTGGAAGCCAGCAATTACCAAATGATGCCATACATGCAACCGGTTATGCAGTCAGAGAGAACTGCCATTCGATCAGATAGCACTCACTTAGTAACTTTGGGGGGAGTGTTAAGGCAGCAGCTGGTTGTCAGCAAAGAATTACGGATGTACGACGAAAAGGCACATGAGTGGAAATCGTTAGCTCCCATGGATGCACCAAGATACCAGCATGGCATCGCTGTGATTGGAAACTTTCTTTATGTAGTTGGTGGTCAGAGCAATTATGACACAAAAGGAAAAACAGCAGTTGACACGGTCTTCAGATTTGATCCTCGTTATAATAAGTGGATGCAAGTTGCATCTTTAAACGAAAAACGCACCTTCTTCCACCTAAGTGCCCTAAAAGGACATTTATATGCAGTTGGTGGTCGAAATGCAGCTGGTGAACTAGGTAAGTGTGTGTTACCTGGAGTGTATGAGTGGTTGTCTGTTTGGCTCCCTCCCCCCCTGCACTTTTTTTTCAGCAAAAAATCTCATTTCCAAGCTATTTCTTTCCAGTGTAAGCTATAGGAATTCAGTAAATTGTAGGTATGCTTTTATAAAGTAAGTTCAGAATATAACTTACAGGAAAAAGTGACATTAATTTAGTTGTGTAATATCCAGTGTCTTCATCTTTTAATGAGATCTAAAACAACTTATCATTAAATGCTTGTGGAATCTTAGACTGAGTTTATAAAACACTTTTTTTTAAGAAAGGGTTTTGCATTTGATTGAAGACATGTTAGCATGCCAATATGCATTTAGTTTTTAACAGCTGTTTCCACATATAGCAGTTGCTTTATAAATACATGATTTAGTAATCTTTACAGTGTAAAATAAAAATAATTCAACACATTTTTTATTTGGATGAGGACGTTCCTTGAAACACTTTTATTTGAAGGAAAGCTGTGAAGTTGTATCTAAAAAATGTGAATTTTGTACTGAAATTGCAATGGCCACTTTGGAATTTCAGTATTTTAAAAGGTGGTTTAAAGGCAGGCTAATAAATAATCAGTGAGATGGAGATTGTCAGAAGATATTTAAACTGTTGTGTACTTACAGGCTCATGGTTAAGCATCTTACTTTTCATGATGATCAGTGATTTTGCATCACTTCTTTCTCCTCCCCCGCCTTTGTTCTCCTTGCCAAAAATCATAATTTAATTACTTAACCCAAAAAACAAAAACTAAATAGGTCCTCCAGCTTCCCACAGTGATCCACTCTTCCCTTCCCTAAAATGGATGGGAAGACAGTCTGCAGGCTGAATGACCTCTGAGTTGTAATCCCTGATCCTGCCTACTCCAGCCCCCTGGGGTGGCGGGGGGCCTATCTCTCCCCTCCAGTGAGAGGTAGGAGGGTTTGGGGCTGAAGCATCAATCTCCTGCTGCTGGCTCTCCCCTGCACCTGCTCCGGAGACATCCTCTGCTCCCTGCAGCACAGCTCTGTCTGGAAAGCCGTGGCTGCGTGCAGCTGCAGCAATTCAGACACGTTCCAGCCACAGCCTTAGTCCATCAAAGGTGTGAGACCTGTGTTAATTAGCTTTTCCTCCTAAAACAGGTGGTGGTCATAGTTTATGAAGAGCTCTGAGTGTTTACTGAATTGGTAACGGAAGAGCAACGTAGCTGTGATGATCCAGAGATTATACGAGAGGCAAGGATTTCTTAGGGACTTTGAAGAAAGTCTTGTCTAAGTCTTATCCCAGCTACACAGTTGGTCCAATAAAAGATACCACCCAAAGAAATCCTGGCCATCACTGAATTGTAACCTCTGTCTGTGCATTACCATTACAGTAAGATACAGTATTGAGCTCCATACTTCTGAGTTGCATAATAATATCCCTGTTTCCTACATCCCCATCCTCAACAGTCTGGACATCAAGATGCATCTTTGTAGTGAGATCTTAAAATTATTTCATTATTTTTACTCAGTAGACTGCAGTAGGTTTACCAGTGTCCTGAAGTATCGTCTTTGTTACTAAACTGAATAAATTAACTGATTGTTTTGTCATGCAGGATCTATATATCTTTATTTTGTTCACTATCTGAATGTTGCAGATATGTATATCTGCAGCACGCTTCCCACTCATACAACAGACTTCTGTTTTGGGAGGTATCTAGTAGGGCTGTGCAGAGCTTTGGTCCCTGATTCGATTTGGTAGAGATTCGGCTCAATTCTGTGGCCAAATATCTGAATCAAATCAGAGGACCCCTTAATCTCTCCGAATCTAATCGGAATCTTCTGAATCGATTCAGAGAGATTCAGAAAGATTTTGCGATTCGGACACAGAGACAGCTTTAAATTTTTTTTAAACCTCATGAAAGTACTTCCGGTTCACTTCTGGGTTCATTGCCGAGCACGTGGAGGGCCCCCTGTGCCCCTGCGGGATGCTCCATCCGCCCCAGCATCGCAGCGTTCACGAGCCGCACCTCGTACCTCGAGGTATGTAGAAAAAACTTTTAAAGCTGTGTCTATGTCCGAATCACTGGTTCTCTGAATCGGCATTGAATCTTCAGATTCGAATTCAGCCAAATTGAATTGGGGACAGTGATCCGAATTAACGGTTCAAATCCCTGTCCCTGATCCAGGCCAAATCCGAATCGAATAGGGCCCGTTTCGCACACCCCTAGTATACAGAACTAGCGTTTTAGACTCAGTTCTTTTAATGAAGTTAACTCAGTTTTGAGTAGTAGAATTGATTTGTCCAATGAGGCATAAAGTGTGACATTTAGAATGCTTCTTTGGCTTTTAAAATATATTAGAAAATGAACTTTAAAATAATTTGACTTTCTTATACAACAGTTCCATGATTTACGGCTAAATTGATCGTGCTCAGCAACTGGTTGCTTTGTCTACCTCCATACAAACTAGGGTATGACCTTAAGGCTCTATAAGAGCACGTATTGTGCAAAAAAAAAAAAAAATGTAGTCTTTTCTCTTTTTTTTTTTTTTTAATTTGTTATCTTGGGTAAATAGTGTCAGAACAGCTTATCTTCACTGGAAGCTCCTTGCTGCTGGCTCATTCCAAGAGGACAGTCCACGTGACTTGTCACGTTGTTGTCCTGGCAGCCACGTGAGACGGTTTTGACTTCCCTCCTGCGTGAAAAACACATCTGGATTGTGATAGAGTTGTGGAATATATATATTTTTCTTTTCCACAGTGAGTGAACTTGTCAAAAGGTGTCCTCTTTCTTCACGTCCCCCCATAGCTTGTGCTTATCATGGGCTATGGGAATCGATGCTAGTCGACTGTCCTGATGGTGGAGAGGCTGGATGTGAAGGTGGTGAAACAGTTTACGTTGACCAGTAAAATGTTCTTAAAAAAATTAGACTTTTATACAAACTGTTATGTCATGATCTTCCATGGACAGGAAATATCTCTTGCTGGTCTGCTGTGCAAACAGCAGTCATAACATCAATCTGATGCTTTAGCTGACTCGCAGGCAGAGTCTTAGTGGTGGATCTGATATACTAATTAGATTTTATACACGAGATTACTGTTATTAAACTAAAACCTGTTTAATTTATTCTGTGAATAACCCAAAGCATACTTCTAGGTACTTGAAGGTCAGTTAATTTAAAATAATTCCCTATAATTTTAAAGGGGAATACAGAAAGCTCTAAGAGGAATTTGTTCACCAGGTTGAAAGTAGACTATGTTGGAAAGACCATAGGATGCTTACACTCCTTACTGAAGAGTTCTGTATAGACTGGTTTTTTGGGGAAAACTTAAAATACAAAAATGATCTTTTGATTGATCTCGACCTGCTGGTTTGTTTCACCGGAAAAGTTAAGCTCTTTTGTCATCTGCTTTTTGCTTATTTTAGATTTTTCGTTTGTGGGGGGAGGATTTCTACTGCTAGTTGTAACATGGGTCAGTTGGATACCGGGATAGTTAAATAATCCTAAATGGTAGTGGGGCCCATGACCTCTTGTATTTTCAGGCAAAGCACTCAGTCGTGTCCATGGGAGCTGCTCCAAAGAACATGTAGCTTCCTCTTGAGTTGGTTTGGATTCAGTGCATGACCCTCGGGAGTAACTCAGACCCTGTACCAGGGGCTTGAAGGAGCCAGATGTTACTGGATTGGCAGCTTGCTTTGGAAGGTGCTTAATGCCAACATCTTGGTCACTCATCATGCAAGATTTCTTGACATTTAACTGCAAGACTAGGCTTGTTTGCACACTACTACCAGCTTGACTTGCACGAGTTTAACTAAACCACTTCAGCTTGTGCTTGGAATCTCTCTCTCTCAAAATCAGCTATCAGTTTAGTTTGTGCTAATATATTTTTAATGCAAGCTCAACCTGTAAAAGCTGGGGTTAAACAAGACTGCTGCTGCACAAAGCGTGAGACTTAGCTGGTGTACAATAACACCATTACTCAAAGCCGGTGCAGTTTTTTTGCATGTAAGGCAGGCCTTAGGTGTGATGTTCTCCTGAAAGTGTAGTTGAGGCTCTCCTGCCTTAAATTTTCCCTGCAGTTCAGTTGCATACAGTGTGCTTTACCTGCTCTCACACATTTTTTAAAGGTATTACAGATTGTTAAACTGGTGATGAGACTTCCACGCAGCTGGTAAAATGCTTTGGCTCTTTCTGCATGGAAAGCACTGTGTAAGTGTTCGCTCTTCTTGCTCTAGGATTTTGATTTGGGCAGCAATTTGTTTTCTCCTCCCATGAATTGCCCAAACGACATGCTTTTTTCACTTTCATTATTCCCTTCACGAAAGCTGACCGCCTAAAGGCATGAAATCTAGCTAAATTCCCCAAGCCTGTGAAATATGAAAAACTTAGCTTTTCAAATAAGAGGTTGAATGTGCATTGGGCCAGCATTATGGAATTTGCCCTTAGGTTCAAACTCATCTCAGCCTTTTAGTAGTTGTATGCGATATGAATGTAAAAGCTTAACATCAAGTTTCCGAAGAATAAAAAAATAAAAATCAACTTTCACTGCCAGTTGCAGAGATACTGAATTCTTTCAGCTTACTCTTGTTAGGCTGGATCACTTACCAAACACTTGAGGTCCAGGGCCTGTGGGTCAGAGTTATTAAAATAAATGTCCTTTTTTGTCGGCCAGCCTTCCGTACCAGTTTAACAAAAAACACCACTGCTTCGGGGTCCTTTAGCCAACGCGTTCAAAACACTCCCGAGAAGCTTTAATGTTTGAGAGCTGCGTAAGTGTTGCTTTCCAAGTCAGACCTGCCTGTTTCAGGAGTGGTAAAGTAGCAGCTATTTAACATGCATACCACTGGAAGAAGAGTATAGCACATCCACATGGAGTGGGGGAAAAATAACCCGTTTGAAACCCACAGGGAAAGTTCCTTGGACTGGAATTTGGTCAAGGCATTAACACCTCACTTACTTTAAAATTACAAAGGGATTCTGTAAGGACTTGATTTTTTTTTTTTAAATGCCACGCGTGGAAATTGAACATGGCTGGTGAAAGGGTAGAGAAGGGACGGCAGCATGAAAGCATGCTCCAGCGAGCTGGTCCTATAGGACAAGGAGAGATGGACCTGGAGAAAACTGTGAGAAAAAGGGTATGGAAAGAAGGGGGAGAAAAAAATTGAGGTGCCCTTCAAGCACCCGTAAAGCTGTGTTGGCTTATCCAAAAAATGCCAATCCCACATAGTTGGAGTTCTCCCATCACTATTATTTTGTGTGTAGTCTTGCCACAGAGTTGGGATTTCGGCTTACTTGTATATGCATTATTGTACTGTTGTGATGATGCATCAGCCTGCATTGGTATCCAGTCATGATGCAATGTAAGGAGCAGAGAATATCTGAATTTCTTGTGGGGACCTTTGAGAGGCAGCAATGGACCTGGCATGCATGGGAAACAAGGCCGCTAACTTCACTCCAATTAAAGTGAAAAAAGAGAATCTTTTAGGAAACTTAATTTTAAAAATTTGAGTGGGAGCCGATGCAAGGTTTTCAGACGTGATCTTCAGGATGATTGTGTTCCCCATGAAGTGAATGTGAACTGTGTAAATGTTGTTCGGAAAGTGTAGCACTACACCAGAAAGTTGGGATTCTCGAGCTGAGGATGGTTCTTTCGCATATAGTTCAAGTTGTATAACCTGATAATGGCTGTAGTGATATAACAAGTTTCTGTAAGCCATTCCCTGACAAATTACCTGTTCTTCTGTGCCTTACATCTACCCCGTTCCCCTTCTGCCCATGGGACCTTTTGCTGTGTGGGCTGGAAAAAGAATGAAGGGAGGTGGGCAACTAGCTGAATTTTTGCTCGTGCTTCTATCCTGTGTAATTTATTGGCTACTTTTGTCCTTGATGATTTTCTAGCATTTTGCTCTTTTTTAAAAGATATTTCCCCCCTCCAGCATCCAGGGAAATGCAGAGAGAAAACTCTATGGGATAATCGCCACTTACTGTTCACTTAGTTAACTGGCCTGATAAACTTGGTGCTGTTGATATGCTGATTGGAAGGTAAATGGTCAAGCTACCTTCTCATCCATTTAAAAAGTAGGCAAAATTGTAAGAATAAATTGTTGGCCTAGCAATATGTAGGCTTGGACTTTGCTGCATGGCAGTCTAGAGTGTGAATGTGTGCACCATAAGAACAAAAAAAGGTTTTGGCTCCAGATGGCATCAGTTTAGTCACCGATGCCCTTTCCATCCCACGCTTACCAATTTGGGATGCCTTCATCCACTGAGCAGATAACTCTGCATTTCAAAGGCTTGTAGTAGTTAACCAACCTAAAATCCAATTAACAAGAAAATTAAGTATGACAACTTTAAATAAAGAGACATAATGAGAAAATTGTGTTTTCTATAATGTCTGGATAGAGAATTGAATGAAAATTGAATGAAAATTTTACAAATAACTGATATTGGCACAACTGCTAGAAATTAGTCATGCAAAGTGCAGTAAATATAAGGCTGACACGACTGTGGCAGAACCCCAAGAAATCAACTGCACTTGAGGAAATAAGATGGGAATTAAGATGTATAGGGAAGTGCAAAGTCTTTAAGAACCAAATATCACTTACTAATACTTAAATTTCCCCAAGAGTCTTCAAAGTTTTATGTTTTACGAAGAACAAAACTGAATTTTGTACTTTAAAAGGAAAAAAACCCAACTATTAAAGTTGTAACTCTAAAAGGCCAAGGTGGTATTCTTATGCACCTAGATGCGTTAGCTTATATAAGGAAATAAGGACTAATGCATATTATTTGACTGTGGCATGCCTAATTAGATCACACCAGTTGAAGGCAGGCAGGGGGGCATCCATGAGTGTACACCTAGGACTACTCTGTTCACTGACAACTCAGGCCCATTTTTCCTGCTCTTGGAAGTTTTTACACACCCTGTTTCTGGCGGTGGTCTCCATAGAAATAG
The DNA here is from genome assembly GCF_030867095.1 of Alligator mississippiensis. NCBI lineage: Eukaryota > Metazoa > Chordata > Crocodylia > Alligatoridae > Alligator > Alligator mississippiensis. The sequence goes on from NC_081831.1 coordinate 81,810,965, forward strand.
GCAGAAACAATGCCTTTTTGGTGGAGGAATGACACGGGAAGGGTGGTGGCTCTGCTCAGAAAGAGCAGAACAGTGGTGTTAGGAATTAAAGAGTCCTATCCGTCTTTGTCCAAGACACTTGCACGCCTGGCACCAAGTCTTATGTGTTCACGCTTAGTCACGTCTTTGACACTTGCATCGACACAGGTGACTGATGGGTCTCCTGGCAGTGGTGTACAGTTCATAAATCTTGGTGCATCTAAGTGAGTGCCATCACGAAACAGAGTCATTTCTTTTGGGCCGTATGAAAATGAAACCTGTTAGAGCAGGGGTGCCATAAGTGGCATGGGCAGCTTCCATGTGTGGCACATAACAGGTCTACAGGGAAGCATGGTAGCCAGGGTGGGGAGCAGAAAGCAGAGCAGCAGACTGAAGAAGGGGATCAGAGCGGCCCTGGGAGTGTGTAGGGCTAATCTGTGGCAAGCCTGCCCAAAAGGCTGGCCTCTGTTGTGCTAGAGCATGTGTGCACTCGTGCTCTCTCTGTCTTATAAATGCTGCCTACAGAGTCACAGAGCTGTTTAATTTTGGTACAACAGCAGGTAAGGATTTTTATTATGGAGATGTTTTTATGAAGGATTGATTTACTTGAATCTTAATCATTTGAGTATTAGGAGATAATCATCCAAGGCTGCCTTTTCTATATTGGAGACTTGGCAAGGCAGGCTACAGCTTATATAAATTACCTCCATTTACAAATTAGTTTGGTGTCCACTTTTGTCCATCCTGCAAGGTTCCTCAAAAAGAGTTGGTACCATTGGCAGCAATTAATTCAGGGGACTCATGCTAAAAAACACCAGAACAAAACATTTTAGGCTAAGGTTCCTGGTATTTCATCATTTTCATAAACCTAAATTGTCTTACAAAGCCATACCTGTGAATCTGCGCATGTTGCATCCTGCAGCTGTGGATTCCTGACCTGTAGCCTTCTCAGACCCATAAGTTAAGCCATCAGTCTTGGTCTTTTCTTGCGTGAGAAACGTAAGAGAGGACTCTGGGCTGCGGCAAGCATCAGGCACCTGGTATTGGAAAGATATCTGATAAATTACCCGTTAAGAACGTGGATGCAGAACGCACTTAGTCTAGAGTATTCTTAATTTACTCCCGAGGAGAAATGGAGCTGAAATGGGACGTGCAGAGGAAATGCTATTCCCTGGCATGAGATTACTTCAAAGGCAATCCAAAATAAGTTTGCAGTGGACAAAGTTATGCTGGGATGTGTGTCCTACATCCACTACCACTGTCAGCTTCCCTTCGGCATAACCATTTGCTCAGTGCAAACCAGCATTTGCAGGCCGGGGACTATAATAGCACCTGCCTCAGACAGCCATGCGTCTCTGCATCGAAGTTCAGCTGAATCACTTGTCCAAGCTGCTGTTGTACTGGAAGTTTTATCTTTGATGTTATATAGAGCCAGGGTTGTGACTGCTTGACGGTACAAAATGGCACATTATGTTTTGTAAGAGTAGAGAGGTTCTTCATTGGGCAGTGGTTAACTTCAATTTAGGGAGCTTTGTGTCCTATATATTGGGACCCCTTTTTCCCAAGCTCATATTACACGAGCAGAATCTGGCCTTCAGTTCTCAGTTGCTTTCACAAAGATATTTGTCTTATGGGTTGGTCCCAAAGAAATGTTTTGGTCTATTTAAAATAGTCTGTGTACTTGTAAAACTGTCTTTTATAGTCCTTGTACTTATTGTTATGGCACAGAGTTATCCGTGAATACTAACAATTGATTCGGGATGGTGATTTGAATCACCGAATTGAATTGCTGCCTCCCGAATCGGTTGAATCTGAATCAAATGTTAGCCGCTTCACACAGGCCTGGTAGCTGTGTATCACATAAGTGGCTGGAGAGACCGACCTGGCTGGGATTTTCAGCACTTGTCTAAATCTGAACAAAACCCAGCCCTGGATTTGTGTAATACCTTTCTGCAAACAGGCGAATTTCTTTTCCCATGCGTGTGAATTTTGAAAGTGGTACTTGTAAGAGGGGACCATAATACTGAGGTATAACTTTCCTTCACGGCTGCATGAGCATGGGCTGTCAGCATCTGCATCCTGCGTTGCAGCATCACCATACTAGGGGATGTGCAACACCCAGAAGCACCTGGGCATGTCTCCTGTTGTTCTCCTCAGGCTGCTGTTCTGAATACTTCCTTCATGCCTTTCTCCTAGGCCCACCTCTGGGGCTTTGACTTGGCCATCTAAATCTAGAACTTCGTTGTTGAGCCAGTCAGCTTGTCTTCAGCCAGCATCTTCTCCAAGCTTATTTCTCCTTGGAAACACACATTGTAGTTTCTTTATCGTACAGCGCAGTGTGCTCCAAAGCATCCATTACATTCACAAGTCATGTGTTTGTATTATCGCCCTGGTCCTTGCGCCTGTGAAATGCTTCGTTAGGCCTTGGCCCCCAGAGACGGTTGCACCGAGCGTAGCCTTCGCCCACGTGGCTGCCCACTGACATCAGTATTCAGTCTGCTCCATGTCCTGCTACAGCTTGAATCCCGAAAGCCATCTGGGCTTGTGTCTGTGTCGACTGTCTGTGAAGGGCCCCATGCCGCAAGGGATGGCTGTAACGGTAGCAAGTAACTGTCACTGCAAAGGGGATGTTAAATTCCTAAAGCAGGTCTGCCCAATGTCCTTGCAGGTGATCATTGGGTAGCATAAAAACATTTTAATGCAGAGCTGTAGGGAAACAAGCTGCTTTGAAATCATCTGTGCATGAGTGGGGAGATGTGTTTGGGGGAAAAAGGACTGACAGAGGGGCTTAAGACTTCCTAATCTTTTCAAATCCCCTCTCATAAGCAGACGTGTTTCAAGTTTGCACCGTTTCTAGTTGTACAAGACCCTGGCATCAGAGGAAGAAGAAGAACAGCAGTTGCATCTCATTTTATTTTTCCTTTTTCTTTTTGCTCTGTGGGTGTGTGCGCGTGCATGCATGTGTGTCCTCAGCAAGATATCTGAGAGATGTGGCAGATAAAGCCACACCTGTACTGAGGAAACTTGGGGAAACATGGGGGAAAGTTCTTTTCTGCCACTCCTGCAGGATAGAAATATTGAAGTTTAGTGATGCCTTTAACTAGACGTAGCATCTGAGCATACCTTTGAAGTTTTCTTCCATCCTTAACAGTTTTCACTGATGTGCTGCCTTTTTATGACTATATGAGCATCTGTTGTTAACTCAAAATCCACTTGCGACACACACATTCAACGCTTTTTATATTTTTTCTGGTTTTTGTTCTTTTCCAACAGCCACAGTGGAATGTTACAATCCGAGAATGAATGAATGGAGCTATGTTGCAAAAATGAACGAGCCCCACTATGGCCACGCAGGAACAGTGTACGGGGGATTAATGTATATTTCAGGTAAATCGTTCTTATAAGTATTTGAACAAAATGTGCCCACGCGGTGTGCTCAGCTACACAGCTTTTCTTCCTACAGAGGCAGAAGGAAAATGAAAGGAATTATTCTTTGCGTGTCATATGTCTGCATGCTGCATGTCTTTCGTACAAAACTGGTGAAATAACATATATTTCTCACCCTCCAAAAAACAGTTTTAGATGGTTACCCCTGTTAATAGATCCTTGCATGTTAAGCATCTTTGAATTGCACTGCAGACTTTTGCATGCTTTAAGCTTCAGAGTAGGATTGTTCTGACAGCTGTGCTCAAACACCTACATGGTTCAGTCATGCAGAAGAAGCTATTAAAAACTTGTCCATTTTGGCTTGATTACCTCAGTAAGTGCTGGAAAGTTGAGATAATGCTATGAATAAAGAGACAGCATTATCTGCTGATCTGAGGTACAGCGGGAAATATTTTAAGGTCAGCCACAGTATGTTACTTTTACTATTTTTTAAAGTAACTTTCATCCTCTGATTAATAGTGGATTAGCAAGTATCCTGAGATAGCAAGGTGTCAGACCTCCCAGATATTTATTCTGTAGCGAAGAGGTTTCCATGCCAAATCAGTATATGGTCCCTACCTGATCTCCTCTTACCCCATATGTGTTTTGTAAGTAATGCAGTGTGTTAGGCTCTGTGCCCATATTTTTTGCTCCTTCTAAATGTGTACCCTTGAGTCACAATTTCCATTGGCCTCAGTAGCACGATTCTTTCGTGTGACCACAGCGGAGCTGAAACCTGTGCATTTCGTCCGCTGTGTTGTCTACAACCACTCTAACAATGCTGTTTGACCAAAAACTTGAGAGAAGTTTTGGGAAATTTGGTTTGATAGCCATAGACTGAGCCTGGACACGAAAGGCTGGCTTCAATAGGTTGAGTTATCATTAGGACGGTTCTTAATTTTTGGAAGTTTTTGGCTTTTGGCCAAAATTAGGGATTTGCCATTTTGCAAGAGAATTTTTTAAATCAAATTAAAATTAGGTTTCAGCCTTCTGCTTGAGTTTCTGCTTACATGCCTGTGATGGTGTTACATAATACCCATGTCAAAGAGAAAGCATCATCTTAAAGCAGCTGATCTATCTAGTGGATGGAAATGGAAAACTCGTGTTCGCCAGTTTAGTTTCAGACTAAATTTTACATGCTTACATGTAGGAAGCTGCATCAGGAGCAGATGGACTGCCTCTTGCATTTCTGCATGCTTTGAGGGGGTATCTTAGTTCTCTGTCCTTTCACATCCACTAGCACAGCCAAAGCGATGGTAACGGGACCCCCTGGACTTCTGGGGTCACTCAGGCACACTTGACCATTGCCTGTCAGTTGGAAAAGCAAGTAAAAGACACACTAGCGCACTTGTCAGTGGTAGCTGGGATGGTGAGCAGCGAAATGCGCCTGCATTTCTCCAAGCTGTGGCTGGCTCTTTAATCTTAACCCCGGAAATCCAATTAAATGGGAAGCAGATGGCCAATTCAGGAAGCACAGAATCAGGCAGGAAGGCAGCCATTTTCTGTCTTCTGAAAATCGACCTCACCTATGTAGAGTTGTCCGAGGCCCAAATTGCCTCCTTTAGATGCATGAATAAAGGGGGATCTTCCCCAGGTCAGTTCATAGGCAAGGTTCAGCGGCATCTTAGGACCTCTGCCATCCCCCGTACAGGTCCCTGCAGTGCAGGTTCTCCAGACAGCTGGATGCTGGCTGACCGTCGATACGAGTGAAGAGGATGGGGATGGGGCCATGGGCTGTATGTTGTGTGCGCTTGAGCAGTGTCATGACCTTCCCCGCGCAGCCACTCCAGGCAGGGTCCCTGCCGGCGGGGGTCTGGGAATACTTCACCACCCCCAGTGCCTTTTTCCTGCTTTAAAAAGTCCTACGTTTGGCATGCTTCTTCCTAAAGTAGCTCATCGCTTCAGCAGTTATACACATTTCAGTTGGATGGAGTTTGCATTTTTGCAGTGACTGTTTATTCAAAGGACAGGATCACTGACTAATGTCTATCTCTTTAGGGGGAATTACCCATGATACTTTCCAAAAGGAACTCATGTGCTTTGACCCCGACACGGATAAATGGACTCAGAAGGCTCCGATGACGACGGTCAGAGGCCTGCATTGCATGTGTACTGTAGGAGACAAGCTTTACGTTATCGGTGGAAATCACTTTAGAGGGACCAGTGATTATGATGATGTTCTAAGCTGTGAATATTATTCACCAACCCTAGACCAGTGGACTCCAATTGCTGCTATGCTCCGTGGGCAGAGTGATGTTGGAGTTGCCGTCTTTGAAAATAAAATCTACGTTGTTGGAGGGTACTCATGGAATAATCGCTGCATGGTGGAAATAGTCCAGAAATACGACCCAGAAAAGGATGAGTGGCACAAGGTCTTTGATCTCCCCGAATCGCTTGGCGGTATTCGAGCCTGCACTCTTACTGTTTTTCCCCCAGAGGACAACACAGGGTCACCATCTAGAGAATCTCCTCTTTCAGCACCTTAAAAACATCCGTTGACTTACGACGTTGTAGTAATACCTTTGCACTGCATCAAGGAGTCTATTATTTTCCTTCAGTAGTATCTGTTAGGCTTAGCCTACAGCCAGTGGTACAGTGACTGGGAAAAACACAGGACTTGGACGCTACCCATGCTGTCTGTTTGGCCTACAACGTTTATCAAGTGGTTAACACACAAACGCCGCAATGTACTCCACAGAGCCAAATGTCTAACACGATGAGAAATGAGAGCTCGTCTGCATAAAATGTATGAACTAGGTACGTTTTCAGTGTTGTGTGCTGGGTGTGAGGTACCTTACCACTTACATTAGGAAGTCCAATAAATCAAATTGGCAGGGACTGTAACCAACACGGACCTGTTTGCCCAACTTCAGATCCCGGCGTCTTTCTTCCTTTCACCTTTGACTGCAGATACTAAAGGGAGGCAGCCTGCACCCGCGCGAACGAAGAGAAAAGGTTGCCAAGAGGCCCGAGCTACCTCCCTCTCTTTTCACAGAGTATTTTTGACATATCTGTGCACTTGCCCTTCTCTGTGGGTGTGTTCAGAGCATATGGAGTTTCTTAGGCAGACAGGAGAAATCAAACCATCATTTTAAAAATATTAATGCTGTATGAGTGGACCCTGTGCAGACCAGGATTTTTTATAACATCGAAGGCCTTTTTTTTTTTTTCCTTCCCCCGAGTCGATTCAAACAGACGACTTAATGTTTTTTAGTTCATTGTTTTTTCTCACCCCTGGTACTTGCTTCCACTTGTAAGGGGAGCATAAACGATTAACAAATGGGAATTCAATACAGCTGTATATCCAGTTGTACTCCTGTACTGAATTGGGGTAGATAAGGGCTAGAGACATTAATGTAAGCCACTAAATTTGATCAAATTGTTCCATCAGATGAAATTTAATCTACCTTTTCTCCTTTGCTGTTGAGAACTTGCATATTCCATGTCCTCTGTATAGTCTCAGTTAATAAGGTTATTTAGCACAAAGTGCAGCTTCAGCGGGAGAGCTGCTTTTTGCTCAGTGAACTCAGACTACCATGTTTTACCTTCTTTTGTTCAATAAAACTTTTAACTGCAGTTACTCGGTCTAAGCTACCTCATTAATGTATTTAGCTTTCTTCTTATGCCTCTCTGTTGCCAGGAGACATGTTGCGTATATCTGTGTGGGTAGATTAATTTGCTAGGAAACCAATGCACAAGTGATCTTGAATGGGTACTTTGACCTAGTTTCAGGAAACCACTCTGGCCAGACATGTCCATTTTAGTTTTCAGAACTGAAAATGCGGAAATTGCATCTGAACAGTGGCTCATAGTGAGCTCTCGCTTAAATGCTCTGCGGTTCAAGCGTACGACAGAGTAAGCTCTGCTTTGCCTATTCTAGCATAACAAATTGCTACTGACTCTGTATTTTTTTTTCCCAGCACTTGTTTTATATCAAATGAAAATCCATTACGATTCTTAACAGATGTTAATTTTGAATGCTTACATAAACCTTATGCTTGCATAATTACGTTGGCGTTCCCAGCCTAAGCCACAGGAATTTGGTATTAATTAATGCAGTCCCGGTGGCAGAAAAAAGTGTATGCTTTGTTATGGTCCCTATTACCAGCAACCACGTGAACCCTGATAATATGTTCTCAACAAAGTTATTAATAGGTGGTCCCTGTTGGCAACGTAATGATGTTGTGTTTTAACCACATTTTTACCTGTTAGCATTTGTTTCCTTTGACGGGATACAGTTGGCCAAATCTACTTCACTTGTTGCTCAGGTTTACTTCTGTCAAAGTTTCGTATTTCATCACTTTGGCTAAAAGCAAAGCAGTTCTTTCTAAAAAATGTGCTCTTGCTCCGGCTAGCTGTGTCAGTGTATCGCAGATGATACTGTGTACAACTCGGAATAAATCCTTTTGGGAAATATTCGAGCCATCTGAGATCAAGTGGGTTGTCACCATTTGGTGGGGTGTTTTTTTTTTTTTTAATTCATAGGAACCTGAAGATGTGAAACCATTGCTCTTGCTTATTCAGATGTATAGTACGCTTTTGCTGAGATCGATCGTCAGTCTTAGTGGACAGTGCCGTCTCTACACCCCCTGAGAGATGCCTGGCGCTCACGTCAGCACTGCAAAGGTAATCCTTCTCTAGAAAGAAAAGCTGCAAGTACTTTTCAGAAGCATCAAACACATTTTAGTTTCTGAATCCATAGGTGCCACTTTCTGAAGTCGCATCTCATCTCTGATACCCTTGTGTTCTGAAGATGCTAATAGCAGACGGTGCCTTTAAAAAAAATCGGATTAAAGATGCTTAGCAGCTTTCTTGTCTGAACATCGAGAGTGCCCAGGTAGCGGGAAAAGAACCGCTCGTTCAACTGCGATGGGTTCCTTTAACGGACGAACGGCAGCTGTAATTCTTAAATTGGACTGTGATCATTTTGTAGTTCTGCGCGATGCTGGACGCCCAACACAGTAGATTAGCTGGTCTTTAAATGAAAGGGTTTACTGGCATCTGCAATTCTTTCCCATTATGTTTGTGACCTGAATGATTCACACTTGAAAATAAGTTCAGGGCTGCTTACCAGGATTGGAGAGGAGCTTTGAAGACTCTCTGCAGACAACAGCAGCTGTGAATCTAGATTTCTGCGGCTTGCTTTCAGGGGAAGGATGGTAAGCCTTTGCTTTTCAGCTAGGTTGGCTTTATGAGATGATTGTGAGGTGTTGTGGCAATACGTGGATGCCTGGCTTGGTTCGTCTTTCCCATCAAGTGTTGCCCAAGTACTTCAGTGAGAACAATGTTCAATAAGTTGAAGCCTAACCTGGGTAAGATGGGGAGAGATATTGTAATGGCTTTTGTAGCTGTCCACTTTTCCCCTTGAAGAGCAGTAGGTGCCTGCCTTCCAGCAATTAAGGACATTTACATTCACTGCGTCCATCTGGACTCTTCTTCCCTGGTTCCCAAACATCAGCAGCTGCTCTTATTGCTTTGTCCCATTAACAAATGACGGGATAGCATCATACCCTCCTAGACATGGCACTGTAAGCCACAAGTTTAAATTCTGGGCCCAGCTATTACAGTGTGCTTGGGAACAGCAGCGACTATGGATGCAACATGCAGCTATTTCAGGTTGATGCAACATAAGCAGAGAACCTATGATGCTTTATTTACTTACGCTTCCCCTGGAAAGCCATGCTACATCTCAGATTCTCGTTCTTAATAACGAAGCTGTTAGCAAAAAGGGCTAAGCTGTCTCTCCAATTGGCTTCCCAACGCTTGCATTCCTCTGGAATAACGGGGCTGTCGGCTGAAAGGAGGAGACTCGTGAGAGCTGGAGACAGTTCTCTGCCTGCCCCTCAGCTCTGGAGAGCTTCCTTTGGCAGCTGAAACCCTCAGCTTTCGTAGGATCAAGTGCATTTCTTTCACAGCAGCAATAGCGATATAAAATCTCCCATCCCACCTCAGGGAAGGAGAGAGCTCCAAAATGCAGAATAGCTGTGCTATAGGTGGAGTTCCCGGGGTGGGAGCATAGCATATATACCAGGCTGGAAAGCCCGCTGTTCAACAAACAGCATATGACCAGTGCCAGATACTCAAGATAGGCCCCAAAGTGTTTATTAATGGTCTTGCCATGATTAGTGGTGAAGAAGGTCCTAAACCCACTGATGACTGATTATATATTGGGCCCCCACTTCAAGAAAGACATGGATGCTGCTTGGAAATAGTCTAGTGCAGGGCAACAGAAGTGGCCAGGGGCCTGGGAGACCAGACTGATGGGGAAAGGCAAAAAGAGCTAGGGTTATTCAGCCTGGAGAAGAGAAACCCAAGGAGGGATTTGATTGCAGTCTTCAAATCGCTGAAGGGTGATTATAGAGAAGATGGAGATGGGCTCGTCTCTGTGGCCATGGGGGACAGGACCAGGAACAACCGAGTCTAGATGCAGCGGTGGAATTTAAGCTGGAGATGAGCAGACAAGGCTTTTTACCCAAATGTCCGTAGACCAACACAGCTACAACCTGCACCCCTGAAGCTGGAGGTGAGGAAGTTCCTGGTGGTCAGGCATTAAAACAGGCTACCTAGGGGATCTCCGTGCTTGGAAAAATTGAAAAGCAGTTGAACCAGACACTTGGCTGGGATGGTTTAGTCAGGGATGATCCTGCCTTGAGCAGGGGCTGGGCTAGATGACTTTGTGGGGTCCCTTCCAGTCCGACTTTCCTATATGCCCCTTTTCTGAAGACAGTGTAAACGTGATGCTACTCAGCTCAGCATCATGCAGTCACCTCTTACGCTGTGAAGAGTCCTTTGTGAAGACTTTTGCTAAGCACAACCATATCTTATGAAAGCAACCCTGCCATCCATTGCTTTTTAAATTTGCTTTTCGAATTTTTGCTACTTTATCCTGATAAGAGAAGACTAAGCAACTTGGCTGTAAGTGCTTATATTGCCATTCATGTCTTTACTCAAGCTTCTTTCCAAGCTAACTCTCTGATGTCCTTGGTCAAGTGCCCCCTAGTTGGGCTTAGCACGAGTTGAGGGGATTAGCAAATGAAACCACCTCGTTAGGGTAAATGAGAACATTTTAGTAGATCTGTCCAATCAGGCGTGTTCTGTATCCATAGCGACCAAACCGGATTACTTCTGTATCAGTGTGGAACCCTATTAAATGCCTTGACAACAGCGTAGTCGGAAATCTCCCGAGTGCTTGCCAGCAGAAGGCACCTGTTTGTGCGCGTGTTTTCCTGTCGTATTTGCACGAGCCAGGTTTGCTCCAAAACGCTGTGTTTACCGAGCTGCTGTGAAACAATCTTGTGTTTCCTGCATGGTTAATATTACTGTTACGTTTAAAACGTTGGCGGATACCATTTGTTTTCCATATTTTTGTTGCCATTTTAAAGCTCATTTACACCCGTGGATATTATAGGCCAGGTGCAGTCAGCGAAGCTGTCGGAGAACGCGACAGGATGGTAGCATTAACGTGTGTTTTTTTAGCATTGCCCCTCTGCTTCCTATACGGTATTTTTGGAGGTACGATGGTTTTCTCTCTCTCTTTATATTTGCTGCAGGAAAGGGGCCAGGCAGCATTTCACACAGCATGGATCTGTGTCCACTGTAAGCCACTTGGTGCGGTTATATGGTTTCTGTATCTAAGATCTAACTTGTTTTAAACCCGGCGGCGCTTCCATTTGGCTTGCAGCAGTGCAGTGTCGAGATGGGGAGGCAGTCGGACCCCTCAAAATCCTCCCAGGGCAGTGTCTTGTTGCTGCAGGCTCCAGAATAACAGCGTGGACTTGATGGCAGTGAGGCAGGAGAACTTCCCCTCCACGTCGGTGCACCTGGCTCCAGGAGACATGTCGTCCCCATCGGTGAGAAGAGCATCCTAACGCCAATGACAGTGTCTCATCGCCTCCGATTCCCCAGCGGAGGCTAACTGAGAGCGTCAGGACCTGAAGGTCAGGGCAGGAATCATTCGTGCATTAAACCCCGCTGCCAGCTGAGCCCGTTTTACATTTGCACTTCTCAGTAGCTCCGTGCTAAGCGAGTGGTGTGAATGAGGTGCGATCGAGCAGACGCGGGGTGCAGGCAGCCTTCTTCACTTCCGTCAGAGCAAAGCGAGGCTTTTTCCTCTATCTCATAGTTTCTCAACCTGTGGCACGTGAGACACAGGCAGGCGGCACGCGGGTACCCCAACACTCTCTCTCTCGCCCTCAAAATATGGCAAAAAATTTGGTGCGATTTAAAAAATTAAATTCCCCACTAATAATTTGGTGTTCAGCCCTCCGAACTTTGGCCAACACACCCTCTAGCACAGGTACATACTTGAGTTGTGCACCTCTGGTGTAAAAGGTGGCAACGCTAGCCGCACCAGATCAGACATCTGTCATATCATGGCCTTGTATGCACAGCCCTTCTTCCAACATACAGCCCACCTTAGTCTGTAAATATAAAATCCCCTGGAAAATTGAGTGTTGGGTACTTATTAACATTTTCAGAAGTTAGGGGGTATTTGCTACCTAAAAGTTTGCAAAACACTGCTCTATCTGATTATTTTTTTCCCAGAGAAATTAGGACTCCTCTCCCAAACAACAGGCTTAAACTTGAGCTGGACGTTTTGTTGTTCTGTGGAGCTCGTCCCAAGAGCGTTTCTTGTCCAGAGGCAGATCCTTAATTTTGACATTTCTCTAGATTTGTTTTTTATGTCTCTCTTTGAACATCTGCCTTCAGTTCCCTCAGTGCCTTAAATAGCTCCGTCCAAGTATTTTATGAGTTTATGCTTGACACCAGACAGGGACAAGGCTGTGTTCCAGCTCCACCGGGTAAGCACGAGGATCAGCAATTCAAAGCTGGGTGTATTTTAACAAGATGCATCACATGCCACCTCTGTTCCAAATTAAGCCCACAATATGTGTGTTCCCAGTGTTATACTCCATCACGGGACGTGCAGGTCAGTCCACAGTTCCCCTAGGCTGCAAGACATTACCGCAGAAAATTTGGGTTATTTTTGACAGATCCCATTTCATTTGTTTCCAAAATAGACCGGCTGTTTGGAGTTTGGCTCCCTTGACAGATCTCCTGCGAAGGTCTCTCGCACGGCTGCGGTGACCTATGCCGCACGCTAGTTGTGGTCGGCTCTGGCTTCATTAGTGCAAGCGCTGCATCAGGCTGGAGGCGGAGGAAACAATAGTTGCCCTCCTGAACTGCATAAAAATCAGTCCCTTTGTGAGTGAACCAGCTGCACTTGCAAGCCCTTAATGGGCCTGTGCTTGTAATTCCTCTACCGCTGTTGTTCCATGAAGGCCGGGCAGCCATCTTACTACCCCGCCCGGGGAACGAGCAAGAACTGAGCAGCTGAATACCGTTGAGTTGGTACTTAAACAAGAAGCTTCAAGGGGAAAACCATGGCGCTTTCCTTCACTGAATTTCATGGGGACTAGTGCCCCGGGCAGGTTGCATGCGAAGGAACCCCCTTGAGCCTCCTGAAGCTGGCAAGCAAAGCAAGTGCCCAGCCAACCATCTCACCTGGGGTCACATCCTCGCCGGACAGTCTTTCTTCAGCAACACCACCTTTCAGCTTGGAAAATGCAAGGAGTCCTGCCCGCCTGTGGGCAGATAAGAGGAAGGGGCAGCCTTTCCAGCTGCGTGCAGTGCTCCCATGGGTTTCTAGTGGTCTCTCCTAGTCCTCTTCCAGCCACTAAATGGGGGGGGCCAGCATATCAAACACCATCCTCCCTCTAAATTGATTTATAAATGGGGTCCTAGGTCCTGATATTCCAGCACCCTTACTAGGGGGGTCTGTCACCTTAGCATGTGAACTCCAGGTATCTCACCTGACCCTAGGGACTTTGCCTTATGGCTAGGCTTAGCCCCATTCAGTTTTGGTAGTGGTGATTTGTACCGAGTAACTGCAGGTGTCTGACTCTTCCTAAGCACTAGGAGTAGAGCCCCCCAAAAAAGCTTTCTGTGTGTGCAGGAAAGTGGCTTGAGTGAGTGCAGGGGTTGTCAGACTCCAGGATCGTGCATTGCATGGCTCATTTAATGCAGGGGTTCGGACTAGGAGATTGAACGGTCCCTTCTGGCTTTCAGCTCCATGAATGTGCATCCAAATAGGCAGCAAAGAGCAGACACAATTGGCAAAGGCCTTTTATTCTGTGATATTTTATGCTTTGAGTCATATGATGAAATAACACCGCACCGTGTGACGGATGAAGATGGATGGTCTTTCTAGAAACAGTTGTGCCCCTTAAAAAAGCAGAGGCATCTCAGCCAGCTGAGCTGTCGGCCAAGAGGTGCTTGTCTCTGCCAAGAAATGCCTCTGCCAAGGCATTGCACATACCCTCCGGCATCATGTGCAGCATTGGCTACAGCATCACCCCTACGGTCATCTACAAAGTGACTGTACCTGCTTAACCCATGGTAAAGGGGCTGTGGTCTACTCAACCTGGGGGATTCAGCCAGATGATCTGACTGGCTTCACTGGGAACAGTTGATGGGGATGTTAGACATTGCATCTGGATCGCTGCTGGTAGGTTTGTTTCATTGACACCCCTCTAGGATCTCATTACCCACTGCTTGTGTCTCTGTAGCCCACTGATGCTTTGTTTCATGTACCTGAAAAGCATCACGTGTCACTGCAAGCCTTTGGGGGTCCTGTTACCAAAAGGTCTCTAGGGGCTTTTCTGCAAAGGCTTTAGTCTCTTAGTGCTACAACTATGCAACTCCTGGGCTGGTCTCTCGCTAATTTGGCATCCTGCTCCTGAACCCTAGTTTCCCGGTAGCAAAAGACGATGAATTTTCAAGTCAAGCTTCATGCGCAACATCCGTCTTGGTTGCATGTAGATCTGAACCTCCACGTACAGTGATTGCACGTGTCATGAGGAATAATGGTGTACCGGTGGGACCTGGGCTTCTGCGAGCAAGGTACTGGAGGGGCATCTCAGAGATGCACAGCAGGCCAGACGTGGCACCAGTCAGGGGCAAGTTCCTGCTGTGCCAGGCCTCGGACAAACGCAGCACAAACTGCCTTGGTGTTTTAGTGATTTCACCGAGTGCAATGGAGACGTCACACCACGGCCGGCGTGAGACCTGGTTATCAGCCCGGTGCAGGTTATGTTCATGGCGAGTCCGAGTCCAGCTCCCCTGAGCTTGGGGTCCCTTCTCTGTGGGACTGTGGAGGCAATGCCTGCACTTGCCCATGCCCAGATGCAGCATTGGCAGGGCTGTTGGAGGCTGGGAAACACGTGAAGCAGTTTGCAAGCCTGTCGCCTCACTCCCCACTCAGCTGCATTTATATTGTCGTCTCCTGCTAATTGCATCGCATCTGTCAGCTGTCCGTGGACAGGAACTGGTTGTAAACAAGTTGTCAAGGTAAAATGGGACAGCTTGTTACAACCCACAGCAACACCGGCCCTCCCTCCCAACCATTTTGACTAACAAAACACTGATTTGCACAGAAGCAGTAATCCTTTCCTCAGGTTTAGTGCTTGTTCCATCTACAGGTGATGGATGACGTGTTCAGATGCCAGCGTTTCATTTTTTAAACATGCCTTCAGATGGCAAGCAAATACTGGGCTTCAGCTCTGGCCTGTCCTATTGCTCCTGTGCAGAGCTTTGCCCCCACTGTCATGCGAATGTGTTTCCATCTTGCAGTCATGTGAACCAGGGCAGAGAGCGTCCCGACGATAGCAAACCATGCGCGCATCCCCATTGACCGTCATGACAGCGTGCGCCTCTCCCTGGAGTCGAGTCTCTCTGTTTCTTTTGAAACTGCTTCATCTTTTCTTTTTTCTGGCATTCATTTACAAAAGCAAAGAGAAGTCAGTAGTAGCCTAAAGCAGTGGTGGTAGGCGACCAGGGGAGGTCCAGGCGTGGGTGCAGCAGTATTTTCATTTTAATTCCTTGAAACAAATAAGGATTCCCTCTCTCCCTTCCCGTCCTTGCTGAGTGGGACCTCCTCTCCCCTTCCCTTCCCTGTCTCCCACCCATGACTGCCGTTATTTCTAGATGCCCTGGGAAGTGGGCAAGGAGGGAAGCCCGAGAGCCACTCCAGCCAGGCTCCGCGTGGAGCTGGGCTCAGCCAGGGACAGCAGCACCGGTCTCCCCGGCGTTCCCCGTTAGCCTGGGAAGGAAATGCCCCCCTGTTGTCACTGCTGCCTCTCGCCAAGCCTGGCTTCATGTGCAGCCTGGCTGGAGCAGGGCAAGAGTCACTCTGGAGCCTCCTATTTGTTGTTTTTTCCCCCCTGAGAAAGCAGAATTAATGTCTAAAACTTTGTGCTAGAGAAGCAGAGCCAGCGGGGGGATGCTTGCAGCCAAACACGGGACCCTGCGTCTGATGGGAAGCTCCCGGAGCACGGCCGTCCCCTCTGTGAAAACTGCACTGTGGGCCCGGAGAGCCTCAGCACTCGTGCTCTTCCCAATGACCCTTTCACGGGGAAAAGCAAAGTGGTGTTTACGTGGCTTCCCACGGGCTGCAGCAGTTCTGCAGGAGCTGGAGGAGGGAGAAACGCCCCGCGCGGGGAGATGCAGCCTGCGACCTCCTGAGATCGCGTGCGCACGGCAGTCCAGTGGGGAAGCCCCTAGGTAAAGACACCCAAGAAACTCTTAATAGTCACTCTGCTTGGGGAAGACGGTGTCTCCACGTCCTGGGGGCTGCAACAGGCATTTGGGAGAAAAAGAAAGGGACATAATTGTCAGTGTGATGTGTGGTTTGAGCATAATGCAAAACCCTCTCTTTTTATGTGCATATTATAATCACTGGTTTTCAGATGCGAGGGCTTGGGATTTTCTTGCCGTTACCTTATTAAAGAAAATTGCACCTTTTGGCTATTTCTTCCGCTCACAAAGGCACGAAGCTATCTTCTTTCTTCTTTGATGCATTTTCCATAAGCTATTAGCCCAAGCTCCAATATTAAGGCCTAACCGTGATTTGCTAATGACGAGTACAGTAGTAAATGAGATGAACCAGGAATATTTTAGCGAGCGTGTAGACTTACCAAAATGCCAGGATGCGTGTATTTCCATTAAGCGTGGCTATTTTGGATGCGCGCAGAACAGGTTCCTTTATAAATCCGGTGCGCTTTCCTTGCAAGATAAACATTTCCATGTTGTATTTCAGAGTGGGCGAAAATATTTTAAACAGCTCTTTGTGCATAGTCACGTTATTAGTGACTTATGTATCATTCATGAGAAGCCTGCTGTGATAATGTATTCTACATACATATTATATTTTATCTGAATCTTGGTAATGGAACGGAGAGAGACCTTTAGGAAGATCCATTATTTAGTAGCGAGAGCGAGGAAGAAAAGAAAGTAAATTTGCTTTGCCGCATCGATGGAAGGCCCCACGCCTGTGTTCAGACAGGCGGCAGAAATGAAATCTTCCCATCGGGGTGAATCCAAGGGATGCACTTGCACCCCCTTTGATCCCTGCTCCACCCCAAGCTTAAAACCAACTGCCTGGCAGCGACTGCAGCATTTCTAACCAGTTTGTTGACTTCGTGGCTTGTCGTCACCTACCTGATCCCTTCTAAACTCTTCGTTCCACAGGTGCTAACGACCCTCTTTTCTTTTGAATGGTCTTGATGGTCCACCCATCCAGCTCACCTTGTTTCTGCCGTGCTGCTCTCCACCGGCTGCTCCTGGTCACGGAGCTCCTATTTCACAGCCCAGCATTAGAATTTGTCCCAGTGATGTCCTATGTGTTTTTGCTTCAATACAGCCCCAGGCCCCGCACATATTGGCAAAGCTTCTAGTTTATTTTTAACTGGAGAAAAGTGCTGTTGTATGTGCGATGCTGCACCTCACGCTCTGGTTACCCCCCTTTTTGCAAAATTTTAGATCTGTCCATGGCGCCTGTAGACACAAGTCCGGCTTTGTGCGAGATGCCCGTGTAGGTGTGCAGACATCAGAGGTAGGGGGGAGCGTCAGCTTTTGCACGCACATGGGAACTGGGGAGGCCGAGCAATGCTTTGGGGGCCGGGAGGGGTTTTTGAAAACGAGGCTTAGCTTCGTAGCACAGCGTGCGGTGAGGCTGGGTGCCTGCGAGAGCTGAGCCCACCGAGGGGGTTTTCCAAGGCTGCAAAAGAGCTTGGGCAGTTTAGTAATGAGCCTTGAGGGGCGCGGGGAGCGTTCTCCTCGGGGGCTGTCCCAGTGCACTTTCCTGCAGGGGGAAGGACTCGGACGATGCAGTCCCTGAGGAGACATCCCTCGAGGGACAGCACAGCATCCCCCATCACTGCACCGGGCACCTTATTCCCATCCAGGCCCCCTGTCCAGCAGCTCCAGGAAGCTAGAAAGGCCTTCCCTCCACCCCCCGACACAGCTGCAGAGCGAGGGGTCAGATGTCCCCCAGGGCTCTGCAGGGAACAAAGAACATGGTTAAATCACGAGGACGCTCCTGGTATCACAGATGCACCCTCTCCTCCTCATCCAGGTGCGGTCTGGTCGTGTCCTGCCCCAGCCGCAGTGGCCCCGGGGAAGGGAAAGCGTGGGTCTCCTTTCTGCCTAGGCAGACGGGCAGAGTGGGAAAGGTGGTGCCTGGGGCCGAGCCATTGGTGCGACGATCAGCAGCTTGTGCCAAAAACTGCTGGTCTGTTTGTCTTCGATGGGAAGGTTTCTCGGGTCCAGGAGGGGGTGTGGAGAGAGAAGCCCTGCTGGGAGCCGGGTCTCCAGTCTGCAGTCCAGGTGAGTGCCCCGACCCTCGGCCGGCGAGCCTCGTGGGGGTAGCTGGTGCTTTGCTGCTCACGATGGGTTCCCAGAGGTCTCGGCTCGCTAATCCTTGTCGGTTGGTGAGCAGGGTGCTTGGTTCCCAACCAGCCCCTGGGGAGACATTTATATCCTTTTCCTCCTCCCGTTCTCTACTGAAGCCATATTTTTCGCGGCACCTCTGCCCTCCCGGTGTGGGGATGCAATCGCCTCCACTTGGCCGCCCAAAGCTCACACTTCCAAGGGGCTGGAGCTGCCTCCATTTGGGTCCCCAAGAGGCTCTGCCGTTTTTGCCAGCATCGCATCCTGTGTTCGTTGCTGTAACGGCAGCTCTGCGCCCCTCTGTCCGTCCCAGCCCCGGGCGTCATCGCGGCGTAGCTCATTCTGCAGAGGAGCAGTTTGTTTGGACTTGTGACTTTTTTGGGGCCCTCGGGATCCAGTCCCTCCTTTGCTGACCTCTAGATATCAAAGGCAGGATTGTGCACAGGCCTTGCCTGCATGCATGGGGGAGCAGAGGAAGGAGACTCCTTCCTTCCTTTGCTGTTGCAGAAGCATTAGTTGCCAGCTCGCGAGGTTCATCAGCGCTCTGCCAGGGCTTGCCTTCTCAGAGGGGGTCGGCTGGGACCTCGGGGTGCAGGAGGTGACCCCAAGTCCACTGCCAAGAAGCAGAGACTTGTTGACTTTGGTTGCATTGCACTGAGCCCTGCGCTGCATGTGGGTGGCACAGCTTGGAGCCAGGGGTGCCGTGCCGTGCCGTGCCTCCAGTTTCTAATTGCCACAGCACCTGCTCCTCCAACAAGTGCCCACTTGGACGGCACGGAGCGAGACCGGGTCTGACGGAGGCTCCAACCCATCACGTCACCGGGGGGGAACAGGCTGCGCGGCTGCGGCACAATTGGACTATCCCACGGGAAGGAGGAGGCCCGTGAAGGTCAGGAGCAGGCGTGCTGAGAGGTCCTGGGGAGCAATCGGAGGCAGGAGCAGAGGACGGAAAGAGCAAACCCGTGGTTCCCACAGCGCTGTCCCCGCTTTGGCCTGCGTGGTGGCTCCCGGCACGTGCCCACGTGGCCGCAGGTGCGTTGGTTCCCACGCGGGAACAGGAGCAAGAGCGCGTGTCCTGTCTCCTGGCCGCACAGCAAACTGAGTTTTGCCGTTGGGGGCGCGGGTTGGAGAAGAGCCCAGTTTCTAATCTGGCGAGGTGTTCCCCCCCCAGGCCTTGGCCTGGTTAAATCTCAAATGCGTGGAGGTTCAGAGCAAGCAAATGCCAAAATTTTGGTGGAAAACACTTGGACCCGAATGGGCTCTTGGGTGTCGCTGGGCGGGGAGGGTCCCTGTGCCCTGCTATGGGCGTTTCTCAGGCTTCTGGGCTTTGCTGCTTGCTGCATGGGGCTGTGAGCTGTTTACCCTTGGTCACATTGCTATGGGCAGTGGAGGGCGGAGGGGTTTGCCTTCCCCTGTCGCAGGGGGCACGGCCTCTGCTTGGGATCTCTTGAGCATCTATTAACAACCTTTTATAGGAGCGGGATGTTGGCTGCTGCCCCTGCTTTCCCCGACACGGGGTGCTAGGGGTTGGACTAGACGTGAGCTCTCTTCCAGCCCCTCTGCTCTGGGACTTGACAATCGTGCATTGAGCGCTCATGGAGTGGATGCTCTGCTAAGATGCAATGAGGCAGATCAGTTTGGTCCTACGCAATCTGGAGATACCAGAGCCAAGTAAGATGCGCAATGATGAAGGCAACTTGGATAGTCTTCATTGTTCTCCTGCAGTGTGCGAATTTGGGGGCATTCAGCGTAGGTGGTGGGCACTGTAGGGGTGATAAAAGGAAGTTAGTGTTTTATGGAGGACGCGATGAACTTGTGAAACTTCCTAGCACAAGGCCCAAGGGTTTAGCGGGACTCACAACTCCACTTGGAGGTTAGGCTGGATAGAGAGCAGCCCCTGGACACGGTACCAGTGAGACGAGCGTGCTGGGCCACACGCTTCCAGCATGAAGGGAATAGGAAGCATTTGTTCCCTACTGTACTGTCCAGTCCACTGCCGTCCAAACCTGGCCTCTTTCAGAGACGGGCTAAAGCACAGGCCTGCTGACTTCCTCCAGCATCTCTGGTTCCCACTTCACTTCCCACTGACTTCAAGGGGACTATTAATCACTTGGTGTCCTGCGGGTGACAGTTTTCCACTTCAGCAAATATTATTCTGTAGATGACGTCCACCCTGGCGCCCTCCATCACCGTTCCCATATCACTTACTCCTAATTCTAGCATGCCGAGCACATCGACTATTTATAGTCCCGCTTTGAACTACAGTCGATCACGGCAGAGACACCTGCTTGCTCTCCGTGACTTTCGTCTGGCTTAGTGGGGGCTTTTGTGTCACCACAAATACGGGCAGCGTCAGGTTCCTGGCATTTCTTGGCACCGCTGGGTCCCTGTCCTTGCGTGCTTCCTGTTCCTTGGCAGGACACCAGCGTGGAGGGTCATGTAGTCAAAGCCCTGCTGGCTTGGAAAGTTCAAGCTCTTAATGTCGGTTCTCGGTAGCAGGCTGAGCTGAGTTCTCCGTCGCAGACGTGGTGCCATAGGGTGAAGCGGGGTGACACCGCATTTGCTGTAGTATAAGCAAAAGCAGCTGTTAGCCTCTCGGTTTGCATCTGCACTGAGCAGTGGTTATGGCTATGAACAGCCGTGTCCTAACGAGACAAATGAACGTCAAATCCCGTAGTCGTGAGAACGTTCCTCGTCACCGAGTGCAGCGCGGCACCGGCGCAAGCCCAACTTCCCGCCGGAGCTCGTGGAAGGCGGCACCAATGACTTCATTCAGAGAGCCAGAAAGGGACTAAGATTAGGTTTCCTAAAAAGAAAAAGCTAGCAAGGAATTAGATCAGATGCTTAACTTCACTTCTTCACTTGGAAGAACTGGATGCCTTTAAGTCGGCAGGCCCAGATGGGCTCCATCCCAGGGTGCTGAAGGCACTGGCCGACATCATTGCAGAGCCACTGGCGGGAATATTCGAACGCTCGTGGCGCACAGGCCAAGTCCCGGAGGACTGGAAAAGGGCTAACGTGGTCCCCATTTTCAAAAAGGGGAGGAAGGAGGACCCGGGCAACTATAGGCCGGTCAGTCTCACCTCCATCCTTGGTAAAGTCTTTGAAAAAATTATCAAGGCTCACATTTGTGAGAGCCCGGCAGGACAAATTATGCTGAGGGGAAACCAGCACGGGTTTGTGGCGGGCAGATCGTGCCTGACCAATCTAGTCTCCTTCTATGACCAGGT
This sequence comes from Alligator mississippiensis, assembly GCF_030867095.1. Lineage (NCBI taxonomy): Eukaryota > Metazoa > Chordata > Crocodylia > Alligatoridae > Alligator > Alligator mississippiensis. The sequence continues at coordinate 81,832,366 of NC_081831.1, forward strand.
TACGAAACGCCTGGACACAGGAGGAGGGGTGGATGTTGTATACCTGGACTTCAGGAAGGCCTTCGATACGGTATCCCACCCCATACTGGTGAACAAGTTAAGAGGCTGTGACTGGGATGACTACACAGTCCGGTGGGTGGCGAATTGGCTGGAGGGTCACACCCAGAGAGTCGTGGTGGATGGGTTGGTCTCGACCTGGAAGGGTGTGGGCAGTGGGGTCCCGCAGGGCTCGGTCCTTGGACCGATACTCTTTAATGTCTTCATCAGCTACTCGGACGTGGGAGTGAAATGTACTCTGTCCAAGTTTGCGGATGACACAAAGCTATGGGGAGAAGTGGACACGCCGGAGGGCAGGGAACAGCTGCAGGCAGACCTGGATAGGTTGGACAAGTGGGCAGAAAACAACAGGATGCAGTTCAACAAGGAGAAATGCAAAGTGCTGCACCTAGGGAGGAAAAATGTCCAGCACACCTACAGCCTAGGGAATGACCTGCTGGGTGGCACGGAGGTGGAAAGGGACCTTGGAGTCCTAGTGGACTCCAAGTTGAACATGAGCCGGCAGCGTGACGAAGCCATCAGAAAAGCCAATGGCACTTTATCGTGCATCAGCAGATGCATGACGAATAGGTCCAGGGAGGTGATACTTCCCCTCTATAGGGCGTTGGTCAGACCGCAGTTGGAGTACTGCGTGCAATTCTGGGCGCCACACTTCAGGAAGGATGCGGATAACCTGGAGAGGGTACAGAGAAGGGCAACTCGTATGGTCAAGGGCCTGCAGACCAAGCCCTACAAGGAGAGACTAGAGATACTGGACCTTTTCAGCCTCCGCAAGAGAAGGTTGAGAGGCGACCTTGTGGCTGCCTATAAGTTCATCACGGGGGCACAGAAGGGAATTGGCGAGTATTTATTCACCAAGGCGCCCCCGGGGGTTACAAGAAACAATGGCCACAAGCTAGCAGAGAGCAGATTTAGACTGGACATTAGGAAGAACTTCTTCACAGTTCGAGTGGCCAAGGTCTGGAACGGGCTCCCAAGGGAGGTGGTGCTCTCCCCTACCCTGGGGGTCTTCAAGAGGAGGTTAGACGAGTATCTAGCTGGGGTCATCTAGACCCAGCACTCTTTCCCGCTTATGCAGGGGGTCGGACTTGATGATCTATTGAGGTCCCTTCCGACCCCAACATCTATGAATCTATGAATCTATAAATTAAATATAAATCTGTTTAAAAAAAAAATCTATTGGTTTTCAAGCTGTTCCTAGCTTTTCCCCCGGCTAATTCTCTATTATCACAAATGCAAATGGTATGACATTTCTGACAAAAATGGTAACACTGGAATATGCTGGGTTTTTTTTTTAATGAGTTTATTTTTGAGTGAGATTTTAAAATTAGGCCCATCTCAGGCTGGGCTACAAATTGCTTAATTTAAGCAAAATGGCAAAACCCAGTTGGGTCTTAACCACCAAGTGCAATCTGTCCACGAGCAAGAGCCCAGGACTGTTGACGCTGGGAGTGGTGATTTGAAGAGGTAACATTTTCGTTGTAGTGAACCATCTGGTTGGTTTTCTTTCCTTTTATTTTCTTTAAACACGTCTTTAGAAGAAACTGTCTCTGAGAGATGTCTTTTTTCTTCATCCCACCTTATACCATAAACAGGCGACCACTGGATGGAAATCTTGCTATGAAAATACATGTTTGTAAGGACTTGAAGACCCAGCTCTGTGGTCGCATTGCAGGTATTGGCAAGCACCCTGGAGATGTATCCATGCCAGGCGGTTTCTGCCGGGTGCTGCGTGACCTTGCATCCCATCACGGCCCGCAGGAGGGGATGGGACTCGTAACCGAGCCTCTTCTGCAAAGTCACGTTAAATAAAATTGGCTTGGTGGTGTATCCAAGCGTAGTGAGGGTTTTTTTAGGAGATGTCTCTGGCTGGCACTGGTGTTCTCTAATGGTCTTTAGCAAACCTGTCACTTCCCCCCACGTGTGTTCCTGGCTGTGAAAACCTAAAACAAGTTCTGTTTTTTGCGGTGGAAGAGTTTTCTCAACACCGCCCCAGGGGGAGAGCGAACCACTTTGGCCTATTCACGTGGTGACACGTGTTCAAATTTGCAGCTCAGCTGATCAAATCTGGCCCTTCTCTTGCTTTCATTTGTTGCCTACGTTTCTGGATGAAAACTGCCCTAATGTGGAGCTGGAAGGAAAATAACCATTTCATCCAAAATATCACTTTTACCATGGCTCTTTGGAAAACTTTAACTAGCTACATTTATCTTGGCTTAAAAGTGTCCCCAGTCTGGTCTTCAGAGAGCTGATATCCAGGCAAACCCTCTTGTGCGGGGCGGCATCTTCAAGGTGAAAGGCCTGGAGTTATTTAGAAACGTATCAGGAGCACGGAGAAAATCTCGGGGTCCCCTGAAGGCGCTACCAGAGACAGTCCATCATTATAATCCAGAGATCCAATCATAGTCGCGTTATTTATCATTAAGGTTGACAAGCCAATCAACTGACTGGTTTAATATGGTCAACTGACTGCGTATTTTTGACCTGTCAAAGATTATAGCAATTTTACAATTTTTACAAACTTTTGGTAGTTTTCTTAACAGAAATATAGTTTTTAATTGGTTTTTGACATATTGGAAAACTTGTGCTTTTTCTGTGTATTATTTGGACTTTTTTTTTTTTTTTTTACAATTTTTGACCCATATTTGACCAGTCAACTGCCCAAACTTCATTTGACCCATCCACTCCCCAGCCCTATTGACAGTTCTCTGTACGGCTTTTCAGTCTCATTTGGAGGAGGGCTCCCTGGCTTCGTAAGGATTGGGTCTGAAGCGCTCTACCATGCTAAGTGCCAACACTTGGAGACCTTCCCGGGCCTTCGGGTCTGGATGCAGCCGGGGAACAGAACAAAGCAGGTGGTCGGCATTTTGCATCCCCGCAGCACGCGGGATGGGGCGGCTCTCCCCGGCACGTCGCTCGGGTGGTTTCCATCCGAGCTCCACCTAAGCCAGGTGCCGTCAGCAATGGGACTCGCTGCCGGCAGCAGGGAGGATGCACGCGGCTCGGAGGGAGCCGATTTTGGTCCAGGCGGCGAGCTGTGCCGGTAGCGGAGGCCCCGATAAGAAGCGGGCAATCCCCGTCTGCTGCGTGTCTGTGCATTCGCTGTTTCTTCCCATGCCTTCCTGGGGCTGGCGTAGAGGACTTCATAGACCTGTCATGCAGGAGATAAGGCAGGAGGCGAATTAAGATCTTAGGGAATTCTTCTGGGAGCTTTCGAGGCACAAGGAGGTTTTTAATTGGTTTTTAATTCCATTGCACTAGGAGGTTTTTAATTGGGTTTTGCCGCTGCCTTTGCTATCGCTTTCTCCTGCCACCATCATTATTGTGAACATCTTTAAGATGAATAACATTTGCCATTTTGTTCTCCACCTTAGCAGGCATCAATTGACTGCCAGGAAGATCCTGGATAATAAACCAATAGTTGAAAATGAATCCTATTTGGTAGACAGCATTTTAGGTGGAAGGATTAACTGCCCACCTTGGATTATGTGTTTGATGTAGTATGAAAGGCCTTCCAACTATATTCTTAATTATTAAATGTTTCCTTAGTATTTTTCAGTCAATCTGCTGAGTTTATATTTTTTCAATTAGAATACTCAATCCTTGCTTTTAATTCGACGTTTTTTAAACCCATCTTTAATTACAAATACCTTTCCTTGCCATCGGTCCTGATGTAGCTTCAGAAGTTTACCGAGTTAAATTTGGCACATACAAAACTGCAGATGTCTTCCTTATTGATCTCCGAGCCTTTTCTTCTTGTCAATCAAAGGCGGAGGCCTGCGTAGGCACGAATCGGTCGACAACCCACTCAGCTACAGGAGTAATGATCTTTAAGTGAACCACATCCAAGCAGCGAGGGCTTGTGTATAATTTAGGCAAAAAAGAAAATTGGAACAAGTGTTTGTGTCTTTCACGCGTCAGTCCAATTTTCTGCTTAGTGGAAGTACTCGCTCGAAAACAAATCTCGAGCTCTCGCACTTTGCTTTGCTTTGCATCTCTTGGTATAATCTTTCACCAAAATATTTTTTTCACCCAGCTCCCCCTCCAGAGATGACTGCTCAGCAGTTTCCAGCTTTCTTTCATCAATAATTAATGTATTAAATGCACAAGGAGTGAGGAAGACCGGTTCTTTGTTCAGTGTTCCTGGGCGATGTATTGGCATCTCTCGCTCCGACCCTTGCCAGAAGGAGGGACCGATCCAGCACCCCACGAAGCCGGTGGAAAGGCCACCATGGCTTTCAGTAGAGCTTGAGCTCCTCACGTTGAGTAGCCTTGCACTGGTGGTGAGTTATGTGCACGGCGGGGGTGCTCCCAACATTAGATCTGTTGAAACCAGATGGGAAACCAGTCGGGGCTGACTTGACCATGCGACAATAAACTACCACTGGAGACTACGTTATTCTCTGAATTTACACTGACTTGATCGGAATTGCACAATGACTGGGTCTGCTTCTGAAGGGAAACGACCAGCCAGCCTCTCAAGAAAGGAAATCCATCGCCCCAAATAAAACAGCTGGGAGACGCAAAAAAACGCCAGAGAGTATTTTTGCTGTACTTTCTTTACTGCTTTTCTTCTGTTGACATGCTCTAGCATCCAAAATGATTTTTTTCCTGAAGCCCGAGTTATTTTTCAGTCTTCACGTCCCCTCCTTGCGTTGGGGTTGGAGTAGCGCTGATGCAAAGAGCAGATGGCAGCAGTGACTCAATAGTTCACTTCTTTCCCTCGGCCGCATCGCGGTGATAATGACTGCGCTATCACTAATGAATATGTAGGTGTTATTCCACGGCACAAATAACAACCTTTTTATTAGTCGGATCTGCATTGCCACAATGCAGCCCACATGCCCAATGTCATTCACTCTGCGTTTCGGCTGTCCTATCCTCGATGATGCTAAATAACCCTGATTAAACCCTCTGGCTAGATAGGGCCACTGAGATGCTTTGTGCCTTCTGGATGTAGCCCTGCTCTCGAGACCCCATAGGGTAAAGACCCAGTGCTTCAAACAACTGTATATATGTGTGGGTTTCCACATGCGAGTTGGATTGCTGTGTTCAATGGGGCAACCAGTGCGGGTAAGTGTTTGCAAGACCTCCCCCTAAGTAACTCTGATCCTCGCGGCTCTGGGACGCCCACTTCCCCTATGGATGACTTGGCTGTGTGCCTGCATGCCTGATTTTATACCAAGGCCTGTCACAGTAAACTTCAACGCCTCCCATGTAAAATCAGTAGCAGAATACGGCCTCTCTAGCCCTTCTTTCTTGGGGCAGGCCGGTTTTGTTTCTGATGTTTTTTGGTTGGAGACTTCCTTGGTTTTTTTCTCTCTCTCTGATGCAGGTAGTAGGGTTTCTCCATAGGACGCGGTGGTGGGGAATCGCTGCTCTGAACGTCGTTCTCCTTGCGAGGGGCATTTGTGGAGAGAAGGGATGGAGGTGAGGACGGAGACAAATTAGGAGAGATGCTAGTTGGACTCTGGACTCACTTGTGGAGGTTGGTCTATAACCTGGGCGTGTTACCGGGCCTGAGGCTTTGCCAGGACCTCGGACAGGCTTTGAGGAGACTGAAGCACGGATGAGCACGTGGGGTTTGCGGGATGAGTACTTGGGCCAGCTGCTGGTGGCGGGGGGCTGCCCGTTGCGGGCTGTAATACGGCAGGATTGGCAGGGGCCCAGGGTGGGTGTCCAGCCCCTCGGACGCTATTACTCGCGTGCCGGACATCTGTGGGTGCAGCTGGTGCCGGAGTGGAGATGAGTTGGGATCTGAGAGGCAAGGAAAAGGGTGGAGAAAAGGGCCAGCTCCATATCTACCCATCTCGGGGCCAGTTGCCCGCCAGATGTGCGTGCACAATCCTTGCTGGTTTCTCCAGGGAGATGAGCCTTCGGCTTCCTCACGACCGTTGTTTTTATTGCTTGTGACACTTCATCCCATCCTGACTGTAATAAATCTGTCTGGCCTGTTTGGGGGGGTGGTGCATTGCTGTCCCTAATGCAGATGATCTTGCAGCTAGACCGAGCAGCTCGGCAGCATCCTCCGCAAGGAAAAGTCAATAATGCTACTTCTGTCTTCACGTCCAAGTCACCGAGAAAGGCAATTGCTTTGGCTCACAGGTCCTGCTTGGGACAGATGCCTGGCTCCTGGCCACAGCCGGTCTCACGACCAAAGTTTTCAAGTAGAAATGCAAAGGGCAAAGCTGCCCGAGTCTTGGGTCCTTGCTGCTTCTGCTCCTGCAAATACCAAATGCTTGCCAGGCCGGTTCTGCTAGCGCACAGATGCAGTGGGAAGAAGAGGCCTCTCCACATCGCCGTGCCTGGCACTCTCATCCCTTGAAACAGCTATACCAATCCCTTTCTGGCTGTAAATCTTCCTGCCATCATCCACACTGTTCTTCAGCAGCTGTTAACATGTTTTCAGCGGGCCAGGCTTTCATCTCGGTTGGGAGGATATATCATTCTTGAATAACGTCCTTTGCCTCAGTGGATTCAGACTAAAAATGGAGTATGGCCCACGCTCTTTACTGCACGCAGTGCAAAACTTCTCCGAAGTGTTGTCCAAAGAGCATCTCCTCGCAGCTTCCATCAAAGCTCTTTGCTTTGCTGTGCAGCGCGAGCTCCTGCTGCCCGAGAAAATATTCCCCTGCCTGCAACCCAGGCAAGCGTCTGGGGGCGTTTGCCCCGCTCGGGTTTGTGCTGCCGAGGGCTGTTCCTCGCCCCAGTGCGAGGAACGATGCAGGAGGGACTGCAGACTGGGGAGGAGCATTTCTCTCCCCGTGCGCGCTCCTTCCTCCAGTGCACGTCTGCGATACCCAAATGTGCCCGTGGCTATTCGGTGAGCGCGCAGCTGAGGCTGTCACCTTTCTGCACGCTTACTGCCGGGGTCCGACGGAGAGCAGTGACACCGTATTCATCTCTGACAACTGATGCTGTTGTTGCTGTTGTACCTCCAGGCTTCAGCAGCTATGGGAATCAGTCTGAATATCATCTGCCTTGGACCGCCGGCCTAGGCCATCCAACGTTGATTCACCAAGACAGGCTGCAAGCCCTGCAAAGTCGGAGGCTGATCCTGGCTGCAATGGGGCTCTTTGCTAGTGTCGGGGCTTTCTTCAGGGTGTGGGGAGATTCCTCCCGTGGTGTTAGCTCCACTAAGGTTTTTTTCCATGAGAAAATTGTATTTTGTTCATAATTTACTGGGCTCAGGGGAGCTCCCTTCCTGTGCTCGTACAGGCAGCATGCTCTGCAATTAGTCCTCCCAGACTTGGCTGTATGAAATGTGGCTGTTATTCTGGAGCCATTTATTAATTAGCTATGTGAGAGCAGAGTAGGGCAAGTATAGGGCACTTCAAAACCCTGGTCCTCACTGCCTCGTGGGGTGCTCCTGGGTTGGAGGAAGGCTAAAGGACATCACCCTGATAGAAATGCACCCTGCCTGAGGCGTTAGGCAGTTGGCAGCAGTTCTTATCTCTTGCTTTCTGGCAAAAGCTACAGCTATCGAGACCCTGAATGTCTGGACTCATCTGGCCTTTGGACTCTGTCCCAATGGTCTAAAGGGGGTGGTAGGTCTAGGGCAGTCTCCACTCCTCCATACTCCTGCCTCGGTGCCCATGTCGAAGCTCTTGGACCCGACTAGACCTCTTACACATACGCCACGGTCCAGAGGATCAGCGGTCGCCTGCTGCGAAGATGTGCGAGCTGATAAACCTGCCGGTGTTTGATCCACAGTCCCATCTGCCCGTCTTCTCTTTAGCCATCTGCTTCCAGCGCGTCCTTGGGAAAATGCATCTGCTTTCAGCAGTGGCAGCGGGCAGCGATGGAAATGCCCTTTGGGTGGAGTGGGCGAGTCGTCAAAGGGCAATTGCCAACTTAGAATAATAGGGATGAGGTGGGAGGGAGCTCGGGGGGGTCACATCTAGTCCATTCCCCTGCTCCAAGCAGGACCAGCCCCAACTACATCATCCCAGCTGCGGTTTTGTCTACCTGGGTCTGCAAAACCTCCAAGGATGGAGAGTCCCCAACCTCTCCAGGTAACCTGTTCCCATGCTTCACCGCCCTCCTAGGGAGAAAGTTATTCCTAATATCCAGCTTAAACCTCCCTTGCTGCAACTTGAGACCATTGCTTCTTGTGCTGTCATCTGCCGGCGTGGATGGAGGTTCGCGTGCGTGAGGGAAAGACAGGCCATGTCTTTGAACGCGCTTTGTGCGCATGCCGCCTTTGCTGCTCTGACTCCACTGAGCTTTCCAGCAGGGAGGTGAGCAAGACCCTCCGTGTCAAACCTGAGTTTTACAGCCCAGGGTTTATGGCAGGCGCGGCGACGGCGCTGCGCTGCGTGTCAGGAGAGGCCGCGGCGGGGAAATGGAGTGAGAAATCAGAACGACTCCTGCGTCAACTGGAACATGTTAACATGAATGTGGCTTGTTGATGTAATCAGTAGCTAATTAAGGCTAGAGCTTAGCTCGCATCCATCCCGGCCGCCCCTGACGACAGACGGCCAGCATGGCCTGCTTCTTGCAGGTGCCATCACGGGGGAGAGTGTAAAAGTGTAAGCCCCCCTTGCCAAGGGGGGACAGATCCTGGGGCTGGGGCCTTCCCGCTCTGCTCCGGTGGGACTGTGGGTGAAGAGATGCTCCAGTCTGAAGCCTCACTTGGTTTGCACCCTGCAAATACCCTGGGGTCGCAGGCCAGAGCTTTGCAGCCACGGGGGAGGAGGTGATGGCTGGGGCTGTCTCGTGTCTCACTCATCAGCCTTCACGTCCTAGGGACCGCTGGTCGGCTCTCTGAAACACCTTGACGTGCATAAATCACGGCCATTGGCGGCTGCACTTGCACACTGGGAAGTGTCCCAGTGAGATTTTCTGTTGTGGCGTTTCTGCACCCCCCTTACAGGAGCCTGCAGGTGCTTGGGAAGATCTCAGCCTTTGCTCTGCAAGAGGAGCTGGCAAGTTAATGCTCGCTCCAGCTGGCTTATGCTCTATTGCCAGAGGTAGGATAAATACCCACCCCGCTCTCCTGTGCTGATATTTGGAGGATGTTATCAAATCTGCCTTAGCCCGATGCAGCCCTCACACGACTCTGCCTTCCCCGTTGGATCTGAATTTCCACCGTGGCTGCGAGTCACGGGGCGTAACGCAAACCTTCCCCTCGTCTTTCGACTTGGTTAAATTTATGCTCCCATTTATTATATTCTGCACAACGACAGCTTGTCCTGTTATCGGAGTGGCAGCATGCACTATACGTGTTCCCCGGCCATCATATATTATTAAAACGATTGCCTCCAGCTGTCACGTTACATAAGTCTTCCTCTGCTTTCCTGTTCTACGCTAAATCTACTCAGTCTCTTAAATGGATTAAAAGGCAAGACGAAAGCCAACTTTTGTATTACTCTTGGTGTGTATGCGAGTGATTTCCATCGATGAACATTTGGTGTATTCTTAGGGTTGGTCTGAAAGGTTAAGGGATTGGGATTTTTGTTTCTGCCTTGCCATTGAACATTTCAAGTTCTAAAATTTCTTTGGAGAGCTGTTTTACCGAGCCCCGTGCCGATGGCCATTGTGATTCGTGGCTGTTTTTCTAGTAGCGCCGCACTGTCTGGACTGTTAACCTCCCTGTTCATTGCCTCCAGCTATTTATTTTGTACAGCGCCAAGCACAGCAAGACACAACCACCGTTGGGTGGTGGTGAGGTGCCACCGTAATACACAACTAGCGAGACCCGTGTATTTGTATTTCACGTGACACTAATACAAAGCTAGGGAATACGAGATATGGCTCTAATGTAGAGGGGGGTTAGGTTTTGAGTTGCTCCTGGCACCTGCGTTTTCCCGCGATGCTCCTCCCTCATCTGCACGGTGGGAAAAAAAATCACTACGATGTAAACTCTTTCCTGGCTGTGAAACCTGGGAAATTACACTGAAGAGCCAAATGTAAAACAAATCGCGTCTTTGATTAAATTTTTCCGGTCTCCGTCCTTAAGAGGGATGAGACGTGCGTCGTCTTTTTCTTTCCTCGTCGAGGGTCCGAGGGTGATAATTTGCAGGCATTGTCAGTCTCCTTTGGAGACCTAGTAGGCTTCAGATAAATTATAATTAACATCTCCATCTTTTCACCGGCTCAGGCGGCGATCGTCTCGAGATAAACAATGCCCACCACTACAGGCGAGGTGTTATACGCTGACACTGCAAGGCAGCTCTTTCCTTGAAAACAAAAGACTCACTTGTTAGTGATGAAAACGATTTCGTGATCAGCCCAGATTTACAACCTGGAGATTTCCCAACATTTCTAATCTCTCTTGCAAGGGGCAAAATCCTCTTTCATGGGGCAGGGGGAGGAAAATTACTTATTACTGCAATAGCGAGTGCTGGAAATAATGCCATGGGTATTCCTAGGAAGTGGCACAGTATTCGTGAATCTTCCCATTCAGCGGTCTCAAGCTGCAGCAAGGGAAGTTGAGGTCGGATATTAGGAAAAACTCTCCCCCAAGGACGGTGGTGAAGCACTGGAACGGGTGACGCAGAGAGGTGGTGGCGTCTCCATCCTTGCAGGTTTTTTAGGTCCAGCTACACAAAGCCTTGTCTGGGATGATGCAGGTGGGGTTGGGCAAGATGTGACCTGGGCTCCCTCCTAGCCCTCATTTTCTATGATTGTATGAATATACAGCTAGCTCAATAGCCTCAAGCAAAGGGTAATAGTAAATGTCTCTACGTTGCAATTGAGCGGAGTCCCACAGGCATCTTTTCTGGGCCCAGTGCTGTTCAACGTGGTCACGGATGATTTGGATGCTGAAATAGAGAGATCCTTGAGCAAGTGTGCAAACAACACACAACTGAGGAGGATTGTGAGCGTGTTGAAGGATGGGAGCACAATGCAAAAGGACCTTGACCGATTGGAAAGCTGGGCTGGAGCCAACAGGATGACGTTCAATACTGATAAAAGCAAGGTGCCGCAGCTCAAGAAGAATAACCAGAACGACTAAGACAAGCCGGGTGACACCTGGCTGGTTGGCAGCACTACAGAGAGGGATCTGGGAGTCTTGGCAGGGCACAGACTCGACAGGAATTTGCAATGTGATGCAGCCGCACAAAAGGCGAATGCAGTTTTGAGCTGCATCAATGGGAGCACTAGGTGCAAGACACAGGAGGTGATAGTGCCTCTCTGCTTGGTGCTGGGCAGGTCTCATCTAGAGAATTGTGTGCAATTTGGGCTCCACGTGGTAAAAAAGGATGTCGAGAAGTTGGAGAGGATCCAAAGGCAAGCAACAAAAATGATCCCAGGCTTGGAAGGCAGGTCATACAGGGAGAGACTGAAGGCACTGGGCAGGTTCAGCTTGCAGAAAAGGTGCTTAAGGGGGGACGTGACAGCAGTTTGCAAACACCCGAAGGGCTGCAAACATCCTGTTTCCTGCATCAAGGTTTGCAGCTGGCAAGGGCTGGTATACGGTCAGGAAGGAAGTGGAGGTATTGAAACCATAGCTTTTCCAGCTGTATCAAAAGGATTAATTTCTATAGGAGGCGCCTCCTGGCACCTCTGGAAACCGTGAGAACGACCTCAAATCCCCTCGCAGTGGAATTGCTGCAACGTTGATGTCCCCAGGTCTGTATGCCGGGACGCACAAGGCACGCCGGTCCCCATCCAGCACGTGCTTCACCTCTGCGTGTCTGATGCGTGTCAATGGGAGCTACTCTTGTTCCGTGTTAATGCCAGGCCGTAAGTACCTTCCTGGGTCCGGGGCAGAGCTCAGCACCTTCTGGGATGCAGCCTTGACTCACTTCTCTGACGACGGCAAGGTGCGAGAGAGGAGTTGGAGTTCCCCGATACATGACTTGACTGTGGACGTGTAGGCATATATGTCAGGGTCGGGAACCAAGCCCGATGCCAGCGAAGGCAATGGGAAACCTGGCACGGACGTCAACGGAGCCTGGATTTCCCCCCTTCTTTTCAGCACGCCTGCGGGCTGTATTTTCCTTCTCACTTCCTCTCCAAAACGGTCACAAAGCTGCCTGGGCAATCACTTTTTTTCCTTCCCACTGTGTTTAAACTTATTTTTCCTGAGATGTGGCTAGTGACGGGCTCTGTGAAGGAGGAGATGGGGTAGGAGTACTTTTTATCACAGATTAAGACAGCAGTGTATTTTCTCAACCCTTTCTATGGAAGGGCATTATGCTTTGATGGGGTGACAGATTCCCTCCCTCCAACTTGATTTATGACAAATGCCCAACACCAAATGCTGACAGGTAGAAACTGCTCTCTAGGCGGAGAGTTTGGCCCAGCCAGATAAATAAAGTAATGGAGTGATTAAGCAAAACTGTTTAATCATGGATATGTAAATATAGATCTGTCAAATACAGGTTTTTCCAGAGTAAAAGGACCAGTTAAAACTGGGCTAGTTGGAGGACAGATTCATCACCATTATGAAAGCGAATTACTTTTACCTTAAAAAAAGAAAAAAGAATCTGGAATTGTAAAACACCATTTTTTTGACTCCTGAAGGCTTATATGGCCAGATGCCAGGGAGAAATAATTGAACCAAGTATTTAGAAGCAAGTGGCTTTCTGATGGTAGTGCACAAGAATTACTTTGGAGGGGACAGAGCCGTCAATACCTGCATACATCTTTTGTCCATGATGCCTCGCATTCATCTGATCTTCTGTCTACATCCTTAAAGTGCATTTTTTGGTTCTTTGCTTGCCTGGAAACAACAAAAAGAACAGGCTTTAATAGCCGTTTGCATTGATGCCTGCATCGGAGAGTAACTGAGTTGATGGCATGTCATCTTACTCAACCATTACTAGCTCTGAAAGGACAATAAAAGCTTTTACAGTGAAGAAAGATGGGCTGGTCTTAGAAAAAGGGATGCCGTGGGGGAAGCGAGCACAGAGGCCTTGTTTAGTGCTGCCTCCCTGTCGAGCGTGCAGAATCGGCTTGATCTGCATTGAACGCGGGATCACAACGCTGCAAGCACTGGCACGTTTCAGACCCTGAGCCACATTTTTTCCTGGCTCTCTCCTTTTCTCCTTCTGGGCTAATTTGGCCCCTGTTAGGCGGTGCAGCTCTGTCACGTCTCTGCTTCCCTCGTGCGTTCAGGGATCGTGGCCTCTCTCTTGTAATCTCTTGTTGCCTTCGGTCTGAGTGGTTTCCTCGCTCGCTAGTCTAATAAGAAGCTTACAGAAGCCATGTGCATTTGTTTTGTCGGCGTTGCAAGGGTCTTGTCCAGGGACAGGCTAAGAAGGTTATTTCTGATTTCAGCTAATCCTTGCTGTTGTCTTTGCCTGATTCATACCAGCTGGTAAGAAACTGGGTTATTGTTTTGGGCTGGTGTTTGAAACGGCGAGTTCCAGAACTAATTATGTATGAAACAAGCCCGTTTTCCCCCCTTAAACAACGCTTTGAAGTCTTTATAACCATGACCTAGAGTGAGAATAATAAGGAAATAGAGTCGTGTTTCCCTTTTACTTTGAAGTTATTAAAGCCACATCTAATTATGACACGATTAGGACTGAGTCACCATTTATCTCTCTCCCCACTCCTCTTTCAGGCCACGCAAACAATCGTATTGATGGCATTAAAGAAGAGCGTGCGCATTATAAGGTTAGATTTTCGGGGCAGTCTGAATTTCACAGACTCACGGGTTGGAAGGAGCCTCGAGGGCCGTCCAGTCCGATGCCCTACACCAATGCAAAAGATGCAAGGCTAGATCCATATGCTCACCTTATGGTCCCCTGCCATGGTGCCCTCACGCTCATGCAGCGTATCCACATCTGGAAGGTAATTAGCACTGCCGAGTGACAGGGCCAATGACCTGCCCTCAGCTAACGAGCACAACTGCAGCTCCATTGCCTCGGATTTAGGAAGCAGCCCAGTGCCCACCGCCAAGGAAAGTAAGCGTCCCGTGAGGATGCTGCGCCGCAGCGAGGGCTTCTAGGTACCCAGAACATGAAAGCTGAGCCTGCACGGCGCGAACAGCATGGATCTCCCTGCACAAAAAGAAAAAGAAAATCAGTGAAACAAAGGCATCCACTTAATTGTCCTTATCTAAAATTTTTCCACCTAGCATTAAGACTCGTTTATTTATAGTCTGCGTGTTTAATGAATGAGCTGCTTTAAAATGTGGCCCTGGGGGCCTTCCTAGGTGAGCAATCGTATTTTTATTTTCATAATGTTTTATTCCAGTTATTAAAAACTATCTCGGTTGATGATAACGGTTAGCCAGAACAATAGATAATTTAATAGGTTTAATGGAGCCTTGATTTTTAAAGCACTTGCTTTGAATGACAATTGCATGTAGTTAAATAAATGGTAGATGAGTTGGATTAAATTCAACAGAACGTTAATCTGCTTCATTTTCTAAAAACCGAACTAATATAATTTTAAGGAAGCTAGAGTGAAAAATGCACAAATGTTGTATTCAAGGAGAAAATGGGCCCTTACGTGGATTATTTTTCCCCATTGCAGTGCCAAGACCCTATTTCAGCTGGAGTACAAGCTGACTGCCTGAGCATCACCGTAGGGTAGGAGATACCCGTTCCTGCTGTGCTGTACCTATTTCCAGCTGTACCAAGACAGCAGGTGACCCTCTGTTTTGTACGGCAGCATTTGTGTTTCATCGTTTCATAGATGTTAGGGGCTGGAAGGGCTTACCCAGCCCCCCTGCTCTTGGGCAGAAAAGACTTCTTTGTAAGATTCAAGGGAACTGCTAGGGAGCTGGACAAAGTTTTTGCAGCCATCCCTGAAAGTACCATTTTCAAACCCTCTTGCTTAGGCCTGTCCAGGAAAGAGGTCTCTAGTGATCTGGGGGGTTTGATGGCTTTGAGTGCAGAACAGGAGAAACCTTCTGAAATGATCCCGACTTGGGCGCTGCAGCTGAGCCGAGGGGTTGATTCAAGCAAGGGCAGAAGAGGGGAGCTGGAGAAGTCCAGACAATGTCAAACCTGTCCTTAAAGTCCGGGCAAGCAGGTGAATCCCGAAATCTAGCCTGTAGGCCAGTGCATGCTGCCCAGGGACAGCGGGAAGGAAAGCAGCGCCCTCGCCCCGGGACTGTCCTGGAAAATGCCCTGCCAGCAGCAATCTCTCTCCTGCATCGCGCGCTCCAGAACTGGGCAGCTCTGCTGATGGCAGCATGATGGGAGAGGTCTTCCCACCCACACAGGACTTGCTCTGGTAAACGCACACTAGAAACAGAGAGACGGGCCTGAAGGAAAAGCCACTGGCAGGTGCAGGTCAAACTCGGGGCTGTCAGTGGGAGCTGGTCCCTTGCTCAGGGAGTGTGTGACCTGGCTAAATAACCCACAGGATAATGCACACTATGAAATTAGGCTGGTGGAAACTCTACAGGTTGAGTTAAAAATGGATCGAGCCACTTGATCTTATCGGCAGGTTTTAGCCTGCAGCTCTTAGCCTGGTTTAGCCTAAAAGCTGCCGATCATTGCTCGGGGTATTGCAGGGACCCTGTTGCAAAAATGGCAGAGCCAACCACTTACATACAGACCCATCAAAGCTCAATAATGATGTGAAACGGGAATGTTTCCTGCTGTGCACAGGGGAAAAGCTTTAGGAGACACAGCAGAGGCCAAGACTATTTCTCCTCTTAATGCATTGCCAGGTTTCTTTCTGGTGACCTTATGAGACCAGAGCCCGTGCTTGTCAGCGTTCGGCACCTCTTGTTGCAGATGCTGCTTTCCTCCCCTGGTTGTTGGAGTTGTGTTTGGCACCTGAGGTGTATTGCACAGGGAAATGCAACCAGTTTTTGGTGGTAGAGAGGGCAGTAAGGTCTACATAGGTGAGGTTTTTGATCTGGGGAACACAGCCAAGGAGCATAAACTGGTTCTAAGCAGCTTTGGAAAGGGCCAGTGACACGAATGGAGAGAAAACAAGGGATAATAGGAACTTCATAAGGTGGGAGTCGCATACCCAGGAGAGCGAGAACGTGGCACAGCATAGCAGTGGGCCACGCTACAGCCGAAGCCCGCAGGGTGGAAGGGGCTGTTTCACAGGATGGTGAACTAGACGAAGCAAAGCGCATCTATCTGCTGCCTGAATCGGAGACCCGCTGCCCAAGACGTCTGATGGTCACGGGAAGAAAACCCTAATAAAGAGCTTGCCTAGACGATATGGGTTTGGATGCATCCTCAGTGTGTCCAGCCCAGGAGAAAGGGGCAGACACGATAAAGCACCTACTCCAAAGGCCGTGAATCCGTCTCTGCTCCAGTCTCACACTGTTAAGTTGCAGAACGGCACCGGAGAAGCGCAGGTTGTCGCCCGCCGGAGTTTTGTTCCACCCGACATGGAAGCAGTGAAGTGGGTGCGGGCAGAAACCAATAGACTCCCTGGCAGATGTGTAAAGAGACATGTCAGAAAACCCTGGATACAATTTGGAACTGCTCATGCCTTCTAGAAATGTCCCTGTGATGGGAGACGGCAGCGATGGCAGAAGAGGAGCCGTGTTCGTCATAGGAGGTCATCGTGCCAAGTGGCTCCAGGCGGCGGGGAGACAGGTGACATCTTTGCTGTGATTGGCGTTTTCATTTAGAGATGTTCCTTGTAACTGAGATAAGTGAAGTTAAGAGTTGGGAGATGGTCCTTCTGAGGTTAGTTCAAGACAAAGGGGCAGCAGAGGCTTGCCTGCTGCTCCACAATAAAAGTTGCTTCGCTCTTCTCATTCCTGCTTGATGTCTTCATCGAACCTCATTAACATGACGACCTTTTCCCACTCCCAGACGGGAAGGATTCGGCTCTCTGGCCTCAAAGTCTCCATTGAGCAGTAACAGTAGTAGGATGAGGGACTCGTGTCCTAGGACAGGGAACAACTCGACCCAGCGGTGTTACTGCAGCCTGCCAACGAGGCGCCCATGTCTCATGAGAGACACGCCAGGTCGACCTGATTGAGCCAGGCATGTTGTAGGTTAATCAAACGTTGCTCGTTGGGTTGATCACGCGTCTTAGGTAATTGTATGTTATGCCCGTGTTGCTTGGTAACGGTTGTTATACTTAGCTGGGGGGACAAATAAAGACTTAGGAAACTATCTTGAAGAGTCGCTTGTTGTGTTGTATGGCGGCTGCTGTTATACATACAGCGGTGATCATTTCCACCCCAGCTCTCTGGACAAAGATGAGTTGTGAATCATTGCTGAACAACATAGCCTCCCCTCCCCATCTCTGCACTCTGAAAGGTCAAATATGGTAGGAAAGTTGTTGAGAGAGATCAGTTTTCAAGCCTAAATCCTTTTTAAAAATCTAATTTTTTAGAGGTGGTGTTTTCCTCTGAAAAGAAAAATTCCCTGAGTTTTTTTTTCCCCCCTCCATGAGAGATGTTTGTCTTTGGGCGGCGCAGGGATCTGCCTACTCGATACGGTAGCAGTGCATGGCTTTTTTCTGATCCTCTCATTATGGATTCAGTTCAGAGCCACATCGCTTCTGAACTGAATCACCCAGACCACGGAAAGGGCTGCTTTCAGCCACCAGACTCGAATGATAAACAGGTCTCATCAGACATTTTTCAGGGTCACGGGTTAATAGGATCATAAATCCAGGCGTAATTTCTCAGAAAGCCACAATGAAGTCATAGTCTGCAGTTGAAAATGTCAGGTTGATTGTTCCAGCGCTGTTTGTCTGAGACTCGGCGGTCTAAGCAATCGGTGGATGCTGCAAAAATATACGCTCATGCATAAAAGCTTGTCCTCACCCTTTTCTACGGGGGTTGTGTGCAATTAGTAGCAGACATTACGATCCAAGTTGTCCTTCTCATATACAGCTCTGTTTTTGGCTGGTTGCATAAATGAGACTGCCAAGAAATATATTGGGTAATGTTTCCTGATAGATTTAGTGCACCACATCGGTGCGTAGTAGCAGGATCCTCAAATTTATGACAAAAAAATGGAGGCTCTCGTAAACAGTACTATCAACTGGAAATTAAAGCGCTGGCATTTCCGCGGTGTTATCCCCGTGTAAGTGTCGTTGCTGTTCCTCCCGTATAACAACAGGCGCTGGATGATTGATTATATTGCAGCCACTAGACTGTGTCATCTAATTGTGTGTGTAAGCTGAATAATTTTATTTCAATTAAATACTGCTGTCTGGACAACCAGAAGCATTATACAGCACCTCACTGGCCTGGACAGCCAGTAGTTTTGGCTTGAATATAATTGTTAAAATCGTGCAATCCCCTCCTGACGCTGTGGTATGGAATAGGAGCTTTCATTATGTTGACGCGACTTTACAGTATTTGGCTAAGTTAAAAATAGCAGTAATTTCTCGCCGTGCAATTCATTAGATACACATAGATTAGCCAATATTGTTTATTAAATTAAATAACGATGCTAATCCTACGCTGATCAATTTATCTCGCTAATTACCATGCAGTGACCTTTCATCATTGTGTGTGTTCGAGCCAGCACCAGTTTTCACGGATGTGTTCATTAATACCGGAGGAGTAGAGGATGCGAAGCGGTCTCGGCATGCGGCTCGTTTGCGGGTAGCTCATCTCGGCTCTTCCTGTCCCACCTGGTCGCTCCTCGCGCCTTGTGCTGTGTAATTTGTCGGCTAATGATGTTTGGCTTCCCATCTCGGGTGTGTGACGCCGCTTAAATGAGAGAACAAGGAGTGAGGGAGGACAAGTGGTGGGTAACTTCTCTTTCCCTTACTGCCTGCACCGTGCTGCTGGCCTACGCTGACTTTATTCCTCCTCCCTTCCCTTTCACTACACTTTCTCCCCACCGCCCGGTGATAAACTAGCACCAGTTCCCACGTGCTTTTATGCCCACGCTCTTTCTTTTTCTCCTCTCGCAGGGCTGCTCTGTGCCTAACTCCAGTCCATCCCCCTGCCCCGTGTCACCTTCATGGTCTGGCATCTGAGCACCAGGATCCTCTGTGCTCTGCTCAGGCTGAAGCTGAACCATGTATTATTTTTATTATTGCAGGGATGGGGACGTGTGGTCCGTGACTTCATCTGAGCTGAATCGGGGTTCAGATGGGGGTTGCAGGATGGCAAGCCCCGGGAAGAGGATGAGGAAGGAAATGGGCTGCATGCAGTAGGTGTTAGCATGGCGCAGGAAGGTGTGGGCATACAGGAGCCTACGCAGGACAGAAATCCCTTCTGCTTGGATGGTTTGCAGCCCCTCTGCAGCCGAGACGGGATCGGCCATGCATCGCCCGGAGCAGGAGAGTCAGTGTAAATGGAAACCAATTGCCGAGCTCTGTCCAGCCAGCAATTTGCTTCCTTGCCGGTTCCTGGTAGGTGCAGAGGCTCTTTCATGTTGCAGGGATTGCTGAAATAGAGCACCTTGCAACCTGGATTCAACCATGCCCCTGCTTGCCCTTCTCACTAGCTTGCGTTTTATCTGCCCCGGCTCAGATATTTGCTTCGTACCTTCTGTGTGGAGCTCTTCTCTCTTCACACCAGTCAGGTTCCTCTCACTTATTAGTGACTTTCAAGTCTACCTCCTCGTGACCTGGGAGTGAAGTAACCCCTTCCTTCCAAATTGGAAGGTGACTGCATGTCTCTTCCCCCATTACGATTCACCCTTTGTCTACGTCTTCCTTGACACAGGCGTGTTCAAATAGCCGCTGTTCATTAGCAGCGCTGGGCTAGTCTTTTATGTTCTAATCAAAAGCCCATTACAGATCCATAACAACTGTTTTCTGTGCAGACAGCATATCAACTCGAACCAGGCGGTGTGTGCGTGTGCATGTATTAATCCAGAAGTATCGCACGCTCGGACAGAAAAGTTGCTTATCGCATCTCTCCAGCAAATATAATTCTTCACAGGCAGGAACCGAGCCTCTCGCGTCTTGGCGCATGGCTCTTTACGAATCTGAGTGTCTTATCTAAGCACCTTTCACCTTCAGTGTTTTCTAATCTCACTGACTAATGTTGGGATCGTGCTGGAATACCCGTGGCACAACATGAGCTGCTGCCCAAATCCTGCAAGCCTGTTTCATACTGTGCTCCTGCTCGGTGAAGATAGATTAAACCGTGATGGGCGTCCCACATCCTTCCTGCCTAATCTGTACTGCCAGTGCCTCCTTCGTTACAGAAAAGGCAGTGTCCACTAAGATTGTGAGAGGCCTATACATTTAAAAAACCAACCAAACTGTAGGGAAGAAAAATGTGCCGGTGGCTCTTTCCAAGATCCCCGAGATGCTTAAATGGCTCAGCAGAAGAACTGCAGAACAAGCTATTTTTTAAACTGGGAAAATTAGACTAAGGCCTGTTGGCTTCCGCACCGCTGGAGGATTCATACGTGTTCAATCAGCAGACTTTCTGGCTCCGATAGCGGTGCAATTTGTCAAGGCAATAAGGTTGTAATGTGCAGTGGTTTCCAGTGCCGGGCGCTTCTCCCTGCATCTCGCGGGTACGGCAGGATCCAAAGTGGAATTAAACACCTGATACCAAATAAATACTGCAGCTAACATCCTGTTGTCCTGCTGTTTTCAGAAGCTCTGCTGGCTCCACACTTCTTTTACTTGATGTAATCTGAGAGAGATGCATGTTGTAGCACATTTAGGGTATTGTATGGTTGATGAGTGACCCAATTAATTATGGGTAGTTTCCATGCATTTTAGACCGGCCTTTCGGGGGTGTTGGTTGGAGCCGTGTTGATCTAAGGACATACACAGACCAGGTTCGTTGGGTATCCGATGGGACTCAGTGCTCGGTCTAGAAGATCCCATTAAGCATTTCTGTGATGCTTCGTTTTGGTTTTCAGACTGCGGATTTGTGTCTCCAGAGATCATAGGCAGACACGGGTCTTTGGGTAAACGTGGTATCTTTTATTAGACCAACTAAACAGTTGGAAAAAATGTTCTTTGCAAGCTTTTGGGCACAAACACCGTTCCTAAGGCCTAGGGAGGGTCTGATGGTGTTTTGTGCTCTCCTGGGTGGGATACAAGCCAACATGCAAAATGCAGGTCTGTGAAAATGCAAATGCGTGGCAGTGAGGATCAGAAGCATATTCTTCTTCACAACGTGAAGAAGAAAGAAGCCAAACCCAATAACGACATATATCTTCTAAGCCTATGCAAGAAACAACATCATTCCCAGGGGACTGAACTTCTACAATCCTCTGACTACTACACACAACTCCAGATACCCTTCTGATCCTCGCTGCCACATATTTGCATTTTCACGGACCTTCATTTTGCATATGCCATCCAGGAGAGCGCACAAACCCCAGCAGACTCTCCCCACGCCTGTAAGCTTGCAAAGAACAATTTTTCCAACTATTTAGTCGGTCTAATAAAAGATATGACATGACATTTAGCCAAAGAACCCTGCCTGTATTTTCTCTCTCATGTTATTGCCAGGATTGAATATTTGACTTGGAGAAAATGGACCAGGTTGAGAGGGATGAATTTCCAGGTATTTTCTGTGAATTTTGACGCGTTCTGGTTTGAGCGTTCACGGTCTTTTTGACATTCACCTGCAATTAATATTGGAGGGCACCGTCTTCCCTGCTGGGTAAACGAAGGCTGAGCTTAAACACTTTCCAAAGAATGACATCAGAACCGTGCATTCAGTTGTGAAATGAACCGTGGTGTTTTGTTACTGAAGTCACGCAGTCAGGGACCAAAAATAATACCACGCAAGTTATGCCGTTAACATGGCGCAAAATGAAAGTATTGACAGTTCACCCTAGGCAAATGTTCTGAATATCAAGAAGGACTTGATGAGAGCAGCTGCTGTAGGAAAACGTTGGGATCTGTTGGGGGGTTGTTCGGGAGCTGGAAAATGTTTTTGGTGCAGATTGTTTGCTGGAGCTGGGCTGTCCTCAGTGGGGGCAGATGACAGAAGGAGCAATGGGCTCAGGCTGCAGCAAGGCAAGTTGAGGTTGGATATTAGGAAAAACTTTCTCAGCAGGAGGGTGGTGAAGCCCTGGACCAGGTTACCCATAGCAGTGGTTCAGTCTCCATCCTTGGAGGTGTTTAAGACCCAGGTAGACCAATCCTTGGCTGGGATGCTGGAGTTGGGACTGGTCCTGCTTGGAGCAGGGGATGGACTAGATGTGACCTCCTGAGCTCCCTCCCACCCTCCTTTTGTGTATGATGCTATGATTTCTATTTCTTACAATGCCAGTTATTTTAGCTGGTTTGAGTAACAGCGTTGCAAGCTTCATGTTATTCTTCATGTTTTTAGGCTAAAAGCATCTCCTTAATTAGCAGGCGGAGAGAAAAATCTACTCGATGCCGAGGTGAAGTGTAATGTTTCATACTTGGGGCCAGATTGCAGTCCAGTTACAGGTGCTCCGTTATGAATGTCTTGCAGTTATTCACCGATGCGGAGACTTGTTATTTTGGTTACTTGAATTACAGTCGGGACGCACAGACCTTGTCCTGGAAAAAAGATACTACAATCTGTTTTGCAGCTCATGATCTTTCTTGGCGTGCCTAAATCTGCACCCATGAAAACCATGCTGCGTGTTTTACTCTGCCATCCGCCAGCCAGGGGTAGCAATGACCCAGCCCTCGACGGGGTCTGGGGTGTGTTGTGAGCCAGGGAAGTTACTTGCACGCCCGTGCAAAGTGCTAGTGGAAGAGCAGGCCCGCATTGCCGTTATTATCTTTCCATTCTCGTGGGCACCTTAGGAACAGGCGAGATCTCGCTTTGTCACCAAGAAGTGATTTATGTTGTTCTTTTCGTACCGTCGTTCTGCTCCCTGCCAAGTCTGCGCTGCTCCTTCCCAGCTCAGTGCTTCAGCCAGGAGATATGAGGCTGTTCCTTTGTGGCTGTTTATTGCCTCAAATGTTTTTCCTTTATTGCTCACTTCAGATGCAATAAAAGAAAAAGAAAAAAACAAGGAAGGGTACAATAAAGAGAGCGATGCGTCCCCAGCGCATACGCATCCGGACTCCTCCACCAGCTTTCCCAAGATCAGGCTTCTGAGTCAGCCCTCTTTGCTCCTCGTTCTTGCGGCTCTCGGCGTGCAGCCCCCGGGGCGCGCGCCCCTCATCTCCCGCCCCGCGCCTAATTCATCACCTCGCCTCTTCGGCAGCGCAGCTTGTCCGGCGCTGCCGGTGTCCGCCGCGTGGTCCTTCAGCAGAGCGCCTGCTTGCCGTGCTCTCGTCTCGCAGGCTGCCGGACAACTACCGCGGCCTCGCCGTCGGTCCCAGCCCTGCGCCCACGGACGGTGCCAGCTGCTGCGAACGTCCAGCTCGTCTGCAAATCGGGGCGCGAGCTTGGGAAGTTGCATCTGTGCGGTCAAGGCAGGGACAGGAGCTAGTTCTCGGGGCACGTGGGTGCCTTGCTTTTGAGACTCTTTTCCCTCTCCCGCTTTGCTGTTCATCCCCCACTTCTTCAGCACGAGCGGCCGAGGTCCGGCTGGCTCTCCCCTCCCTGCCTGCTGGAGGAAGGATAGGAAATGAGCTCCTTGTCCCGTTGCCCCACTGTTTTCCGTGCTGAGTCTGATCCAGTTTCCACTCCTCAAACACCTCGCCTCTCTCCTTGCTCAGACAGGCCTTGTCTCTACCTCTGGGCTTGCTGCCTGAGCCCCAGTCGCTTCCACCTCCTTCCAGTCACCCTGCCCAGCCAGTCCCAGCATCCCCCCCGCCGGCTCCTCATCTCCTCCGTCCTTGTTACCTGCGCTGGTCCTCCTCCGTCTCCCTCCCCTGTCTCTTCATCACCTCCCCCAGCACCTCGTCATCATCTCTTTGACCTCCTGGTGTCTGCATCCCTTTCCACTCGGTCCATCATCATCCCTGACCCCCTTCCTCCAAAAGGTGTGGACCGAAGAACACATTATAGAGAGTTAAAGGCAAGGCGGGATGAGAGAGGAGGACAGAAGGAGGACGGGGAAGAGTTACCACTTGTCGGCTATTCTGGGCTAACTGCTGTTTGCGCCCAGTCTGTCCCATGATAAGTGGTGATAGTTCAGCACTTGTTTCATTCAGGGGTGAAGCTGAATGATAGGGCTTAATTCAGGATAGAGCAGACGCATGAAATGGGTCCTGTGATCAGCTGCGGCGTGTCATTCTCCCCCCCACCTTTTGAATCGGGTATAATTTGTTCATCTGCCCACGACCACGGCGACTCAGAACTGGGTGGCAGCAAAAAAAGGAATAAAAATGGGAAACCGTCGACCAGTCGGGGTGTTTTCAGGAGGGCAGCACAGTGGCTGGCCCCCGATGCTGTTCAATACCTTGCTCACAGATCTGGAAGAAAACACAAGCTCCTCGCTGGTAAGATTTACAGTCAGCGCACAGGCTGGTGAAACTATAGGCATGGCAGGCCGGCTGCATGGTCTGACCTGGATGGCTCGGTTAAGATGAAGGCTGATTTAATACTGCAAAGAGCAAAGCCATTAAATGCTGTGTAGGTCGCAGGAGCAGGGGCGTATAGAGCATGATTTCCATCCGTCCCTCGTCTCCTCCCAAAAGTACGGCGCGTCTGCCGTTAGTTAGCCTGTCTCCGTTTCTATGTGGGCAGCTCCCTCATGGCCCTTACCCGAAAGGTCAGTGTATCCATGTATTATTTTTTATTATACACGGCCCTGCAGCGCCTGGAGGTCCCTCAGGTAGACGTCTCTCAATGTTAGTGCCTGGAAAGGTCAATGTAGACTTAAATTCTCTCTTACATCAAGCAACCCCATAGTGTCTTGATGGCACGGATTCGCCGCGGTCCAAATCACGCCCCCCCGTTCCCCAGAGAGAGGAATTTATCTTTCTCTCACTTCATTTTGATATCTCTCGGGACCAGGGAGGTGTCTGCAAACACTGGAGAGTTTTCTGTGCGTGAATGTAGATAGCAACTATCTGGGAAAGGAAAAATGTATGCATCTTTGAAGCGCTTCGTGTCCATCTTGGCGCGGCGGTGCTGCATGAGAGCAGTCGATAGCAAGCCTGAGCGCTCAGTGATTAATGATCTGCGGCTTTGCTCCTGCGTGAGAAGTGCTTATAGGTCTTGGGATGTGCATCCGATCTGCGACCCGTGCATAGGAAACCTTAGGCCGTGGGAGAAGTTATTTCCTTTGCTCCTCTTCCCTGTCCCCGTCCTGGTGCTCCCCTGGCCACCTACGTAGCAGTCAGTTTTCTAGAAGGCGAGGAAAATGCTGCGTGCTTGTTTTCATCAGCATCCCAGGCTGTTTTGTGCGCGGAGCCAGCCAGAATCAGGGCATGCTTTTACAATGCTGGCTTCAGTCCGAGGACCGGTGCAACAGGCAGGTCTCAGCCTGGGTGGGATGCCGGCATCTCACAGAGCCCAACGGCGAGCCGTGCAACTCTGATAGTATTTACCAAGATACATATTTGGGGAATGCATTGACAGCTTCCAGAGTTGCCCCAGAGAGTTGTCCGGAGGCCTGAAGGGACGAGAAGCAGCACCAGAGTCTTTCTGCCTGGCTCCCCCTGCTCTCTGGGGTGCCTCGTGGTGGCCGGTGGAGAAATGAAAAGAAGTGAGGGCGTATTAATGCACGTTAAATTGGTGGGAGTTGCATCGTGGGCTAAAATGTTGCATCGTGGGAGGTGCTGGGTAGGGTGCATGCTGGGATAGGCAGGTGGCTGTCCAACGTGGTGCAAAGAGGAAAACTTTTGAGGGTCCAAGATCTCCAAAGTGGAAACATGGCAGCAGCATTTCTAAAAGGAACTGTTTGGTTCTTGCCCTCAGAGTCAAAAAGCTGCTCCTCGTCTCCTACCTCAGTTTCCCTTGCTCCTATTCCTACCCCTGCAACCACAGGGAAAAGCCCATCTCCGTCCTCTCTATAACGACCCTTCAGCGATTTGAAGACCCATCAGATCCCACCTTGGCTTTTTTTCTCCAGATTAAATAGCCCGAGTTCTCAGTCGTTCCTCATAAGTCTCGTCCCCCAGACCCCGATCATTTTTCTCACTCTCCGCTGGGCTCTTCCCACTCTGTCCATGTCCGTCTTGAAATGGGGACACCGCTTCTCCTGCATCTTCTTGCCTTTGTTTTCTCTTGGCTGCTGCCATCTGTCCTTGCCTGTTTCCCCTCCTTTGGGGCAAGGGACTGCGGTGCCGGCCCGAGGTCTCGAAGGTGGGTTGCTGTGATCCGGTGGGTTAAAACCAGTGGCTTCGTGTTACCAGCTTTAATTTCTTCTAGGCTGGCCGTGGGCATCCGGCACTGACGAGGCTGTGTGGGTGATGTGCAGCGGAGGCCGGACTAGACTTGGCAACCAGGAGCGCCCTCCCAGCCCCGTCTCCCGCGGTCCCGGGAGACCTGCCTGTTGCCAGCATGCAGCCGGTCCTGTAATTACTTCCTCGCTGCCTGTCACCGCTTGCTTTTCCTTCTTCTTCCTGCTTTTATTCTCTCTTGGCAGCTGCCATCTGTCTCTATTCATCTGAGCGTCCACTGCTACAGTCTCATTTGCAATACGTGGGGCCCTGGTGCCCTCGTGGCGCGGCTCCTGACCCTGGGATTTGCTGCTGTGAGAAGGGCCCCAGTTGCAAAGTTGCAGCCTCCTTGATTCGGAGACTCAAACCGCTGCTCGCAACGGAGGAGCAGGGGCAATCCCACCAGGCCGGCATGGTATGTAACCTCAGGCTTGTACCGGGAGGGAGGGACTGTGGGGACCAGGGAAGAGCCTGGCAGGTGCTCTTGGATCGGCGTTTAAGCAGAGGGAGAAAGGACACTGCCAAATGGCCACTGTGAGCATCCTCTAGGTCACAGCAAAGTTGATCCCCATAAACCTGAAGAGGCTGATTTCCAAAAATCAGATGGAATAATTTCCAGATGTCAAAAGTCCTGCACTGAGGACGGAGCGGTCCCCTGCACCGGTGCAGGCTGGGAGTGACGGGCTGCGGAAAAGGACCTGGGGGGACAGGGGACAAGAGGCTGAACAGGACCCAGCAGTGTGCCCTTGGTGCCAGGAAGGCTACCGGCATCCTGGGTGCGTTGGTAGGAGCGCTGCCAGCAGACGGAGGGCAGTGATTCCCCCCCTCTATTCGGCAGTGGGGAGGACACATCTGGAGTCTGGTGTCCAGCTGTGGGTCCCCCCGCTACAGGAAGGATGTGGACACATTGGAGAGAGTCCAGCAATAAAAATGGTTGTGGGTTGGGGGACAGGACTGGTGAGGAGAGGCGAAGGGAACTGGGCTGATTTAGTCTGCAGAAGGGAAGACCGAGGGGGATTGAATAGCAGCCTTCACCTCCCTGCAGGGGGGCTGCAAAGAGGATGGAGCTGGGCTGGTCTCAGTGGGGGCAGATGGCAGGACAAGGAGCAATGGGCTCAAGCTGCAGCAAGGGAAGTTGAGGTTGGATATCAGGAAAAACTTTCTCACGAGGAGGGTAGGAAAACACTGGGACAGCTTACCTAGAGAGGTGGTGCAGTCTCCATCCTTGGAGGTTTTGAAGACCCGGGTAGACAAAGCGTTGGTGGGATGATGTAGCTGGGGCTGGTCCTGCTTGGAGCAGGGGTTGCACAGGATGTGACCCCCTGAGCTCCCTTCCACCCTCCTTGTCTGTGATTTTATGTCAGGCTGTTGGCAGCCCAACTCTAAGCCCCCCCTCCCTCTTTTCCCCCTCTTAGGAAGACCACTGGAAATCATTAATCCTTGAAACTTTTCTCAAGGTCTTTCTCTTTAGTGCTTAATTTTTTCTTTCTTTGCGGTTTCCTGGAAATCAGGTTTCATCTCAATACATCTTTCTTGGCGATTCCAAAATCATTAGCGACTAATTGAGATTGAGTCTTTGTGTTCACAGACACAAAATCAATGTTAATATCGTCCTCCTTGCACCGGACGTTACATGTAGGAAACTATCTGCTCTTTCCACTGAGATCCAGTATCGACTGTCAGAGAGGCCTCTCTTCTGGAGCTTCTTTTGAATGACAAAAAAAACGAGCATCCACCCTCACTAAGGGCAGTAGCAGCAATATCATTTCCGAGTTGCATTTTTAATGTTTTTTAAAACTTTGAAAACTGTGTAATTTCTTGCTGCTCTGACCACTTGTTTGTAACCATCCCCAGAACATCTGGGTGCTTTTCCAGGCTGAAGTGGAAGCACTCGTGACTTCTCGAAGAGACTCCAGACATCATGTTCTCATACTGTCTTCAGCATTAGGAAAAGCACAAGGAAACCAAGATGTTAATCACTTTGGAAGCCAGATATTTAAACATGCCATTATGGTTTAATAGTGCAGATGGTTACATAATGGGATAAAATTAGCCTCTGGCCCAGAAGTCTATCTGTGTAAGATCAAATAAGTAGAAATATGTGGAAAGGATTAAAAAAAAAAAGTCCTCCTAGTTTCTGCTTTGTGAAGGTCAGCGAGAGCTGAGCCGTGGAGTTCAGCGTGAACAGGACCCAGACTCGGGAGAGGAGCAGAGCAAAGCAAGGCTTGTGATGCCAAATATTTTATACGGTTTCAACCTAAAAAGGCTTCGTGCCGTTTATTGGCCATTGCTCTGTCAAGTCAGGAGCATGGTGAGGTTGTGACCTGCAGCCTCCCAGAGCCTTTTGGGTTACCCTGACTGATGGGGGCTACTTGTGAACGCTGAGCCCTGGTCTCCAGCTTGCCTGCTTCGAGGAGCAGGTTTCGGGCCCACAGCACAGAAGGTACGACCCCATTAGGGGTCCTGGCTTCCCAGAGACAGCGATGAGGCTCGACTCGGACCCAATTCGCTTGTGGATGCACCCAGCGGGGCCCACTGCAATAGGGAGGTGACTGTCCAGAGCGGCACTGGTTTGTAATGCCAGCGATCAGGAATAATCACAGACAGGTCAGGTTTGAAGGGAGCTCAGGAGGTCACATCCAGTCCAACCCCTGCTCCAAGCAGGACCAGCCCCAACTGCATCATCCCAGCCACGACTTTGTCTAGCAGGGGCTTCAACACCTCCAAGGATGGAGACTGCACCGCCTCTCTGGGGAGCTTGCTCCATTGTTTTACTAGCCTCCACGGGAGAGTTTTTCTTAATATCTAATCTAAACTTCCCTTGCTAATCCATCCCTGTTCAGCAAAGTGTTTAAACACAGGATTAAAATGATTATCTGCACCGGGGCCCACAATAGATGCACAGACAATAGCTAGCCTTTGCCTAGAGATATTGTATGCCTTGAACAATGTTCTGCCCTGTTGAAAAGGTCGTGAATGATATCCGTATTATCAGTAGACCAACCGGGCTGGAGCGCCACTTGCTTTTAGCTTCTTCCATTAATAAATGGATTTCCCAGAGGCATTCTCCTTTATCCCCCCTCTAGAAACATTAATATTTTCTTTGCCTTAAACAAGCGAAGTTCTTGAAGCCACCTACATTCCATGTAATTATCTTTAAATTATGCAGTTTAAAATGTTATTCATTCATTCTGGCAAGTTTAAATCTTTTCCTGTGGCATTAAGTGATCCTACACCTTTCTTCCCCAGCCTGTTGTCTTTTTTCCCTACTCCTCCTCTCTCTTGTGCTCTGCCCTTATAAAAATTTCTGCTAGATTATCTTCGCCATAAAAGAACCTTTTTATCATGCGTACAATAGCATGAAACAGAAATATGCATAAATCTTCTGCTCTTTTCAAGAGGAACCGCAGCCTAAGTATTTATCTCCAAATCTCTGCTCCCCACACGCAGTTCACGGGTGGATAAAAAAAAAAAGCAAGCTTTAGACCTTATTGTAAACAGCGGTGTCACCTCGCTGCATCTATCTGCTGCAAAAACAAACTGGAAAACCCAGACCCAGCTCCTTTCTTCTTTTTCCTCCTCAAACTGCAGGCTCCCTTCTCTTCATAAGAGCATATCAACAAGCGCGCAGTCATATTATCACAGTGCTGGAGGTAATGAATATTTTGGTGCGTTTAGTAAGTTGTGTGGTTGGCCGCCCGTCTGTTAATAATGGGTATGTTTGCAGTTCAGTGGAAGTGTAATAAATCCATAGCGAGGCGTAGCTGATACCTCCGGCTGCCACTTCAATAAAAAAAGATAGGACATTAGATAGCAAAGGCAATTTTGGGGGGATGCTTAATCAATGATAAGCCACCACATAATGGATGTTTATTAAAAATGACACGCCACCTGCATGGAGTCTGATATCCCCCTAAGTATTTTATGTATTCAGGCCATATGCATTATTTGGCGTGTACAGTCTAATATATGGCCCAATACAAGCTCAATGCTTTCTGTTGCAACTACTCCCATTCCTTTCAAGAGTAATTTTAATATGAATAGTCTTCTTCAGCGATTCCTTGGAGTTGAGGATGATTGTCTTTTGTGGTCGTCTTATCTGGGGGTCCGAAGAGGGCTGACGAGACTGATCTGGGTTCAACAGCCTGATGTGAGCGAGTAAAGTAACACGCATATTTATCTACAGGTCCTTACCTTGTACACTTATTAGTGCAAAGAACTTACTCTCTTAAACTTGTTTCAAGGCAGTGAATCTATCCATGTTTCCACAAAGAACGATTATGGTAGAACAGGTCATTGCTTGGAGCCAAACAGTGAATAATGGTCTTTTTAATAAAACAGGATTTTCCCCCAAAATATTCACACATTATCAAACATTTTTCTGTTCAATTTTTAATGAAATGGGAATTGCAATGAGTATCTATTTGATTAATCAAATCTACAGTTTTATAATGATAAAAATTAAGAAGACCGGTGGCAAAGGGAACAAGGGCCCATTTTGAACCCTTCACGATGGAAGGAAGTTTGGAACGGCAGGTTTTTCCTGAGATTTCCCCTCCGGTTTTGACAAGCTGCAAACACTGTTTAATTCTCTGCTTGTTTATTTAAAAAAAAATATCCTAAATTTCGTTCCAAGAGTCTGATTGGGCAGGGGTCCTATTCCACGCATCTCCTACGGTGCCAATAGGAGGAGGAGGACGCTTCTACCAGATACAACAATCAAAGTAAAGCGGCGGTAATGAATTCAACATCAGAGCTTCAGAAAGTGTCGCATGCACTTTTTCCTCCTCCTGGAGCAATTTGTTGATAACGAGACCACTTAATACTGAGGAGTCATTTTGATTTTGCTAAAGGCAGCACTCCAGCTCATTCATAAACCCCAGGACAAGAGCAAAGAAGGGGCTTGAGCAGGCCTGGCAAGCGTTCGTTCTCGCAAGGAAATTATCAAACCTCGTCTCATCGTGTTATAAAATATCCCAGGCATTTGCATAATAAGACTACTAGAGAGCACGGCTCCCCTCCTGAGGAGCCTGAAGAACCCTTTTATTATTATAACATGCTTCCCCTCCAATAACTAAGTGCCTTTCAAATCACTGGGTCTCGGAAGACTGTAATTTCTGGTCTGATGGAAAAGTTCAGCTTTTTACCGAAGCTGAATAGCGGCTAGATTGAGACTCTGCTTTTATTTTATCGCATGGAGCGGAGCATCCCGGGGCTAGTCCCTGAAATGAGCCCTGGGGAGAGTGTTGGCGCTGAGGACCGGGCGTGTGAAGGGATGTGGGTTGATGAGATGGGCAGAAAGAGGCCCAAGCTGTGCCTGTGTGACTCGCTTAATGGGAAACCAGCACGTTTCCTGGAAAAAGTGCTCTCCTTTTGCTCTTCTTTCCAGATCATGTGCAACCTTCACCTGCAGCCTCAGCCTTTGATATCCCTGTGGCACAATCACATCTGGCAGGGGGATTTATTGCCTCTGGGGATGCGTCCTCTTGGACCAAACGGGGCCGGGCTCTGTCGGCGTCCCGGCGTTCTCCAGCCTTCCCTTTGTTTGGAGTCAGGGGTTTAATTTCGTGGGAAGCCCTTAACGGTCGAGACGCAGCAGAGCACGGGAGCGGGAAATGCTGTCCTTGTTGATCAAGGCCCCTGTCTTTCCCTGGGAAGATGCAGCAAGTAAAACCAGATCGACCAGAGGGATACTAGCTCACAGCTTCTGCTCCACCGCGGTTCGACTCCAGCTCCTTGGGCTGCGTGAAGGTGTCTGCAGCATTGCATCCCCGTCCGTTAATTAAATCCATGTGGTTTAAACTAAAGGCCACGAATGTTTTATCTAGTAACCTTCCTATTTACTCATTGCTCATAAAGGGAAGACCTTTCCATTGCTGCCCTCTTTCTGTCTCTGCATCATTATCTCTTTTTTTTTTTTGTCCCTCCCTTTCTTTCATCAGTGCTTTATGCCATCTGACATTTCATCAAGATGCTGGCCTGTTTATGGCATGCAAATAATACCCAAATTATGCATGAATAATTATGAATTTGCACATCAGGTTCCTGAACTGGCTTATTGCCACGTAGGATTAGCTTCACTTGGATGTGAGCACAAAAACATGTTGACACGGCCCCAAATCAAATCCAAGCAAGAGCTCACCTTGAGAGGAGCAGGGCGATTGAGTTGGCTCTGGGGACAGAAGAGTCCTAGGGGGTTTGGGACCAGGGAGCAACCAAGGGCTCTGTTCACAAAGCTGTTCCACGAGCATCTTTAATACAAGATCACATGTATTTAGGGTGATCATTACAGGCCTGAACCGGAAAAGAGGCCCTGCTCTGTGAAGCTCTGCATAAAAAAATTGCAGGAGAAAACTTTTGTCCCAAAAAGATTCCAGGTGAACAGGCAAGATGGAGAAAGGGCACAAGACGAAGTGGATTATCCTGTTGCAGATTGGACTGGAGGCACAGAGGGGTTCAGCTATTTGCCAAAATCTCATTGGGAGCCAGTCATGGCAAAAAGCATCAGTCCGAAATCTCCAGTGTCCCCTTCCACTGCCTTAACCGCAAGAGCCTGCACTTCCCTTCTCAACATGAGACTGCAAATCATTGCACAGGTGCAGCAAGGAATGGGCCGTGGAAGGAAGTTGGTGCAAGCTAGGAATGAATCCACTCCTTGGAGTGACTTGAAAGTACACACAGACTTGAATTAAAGACGAGTTTGGCCAGGCTCAAATCCTGAATTCAAAACACTTCTTATCTGAGCCTGGGAGGATCCCACTGCAGTGTCACCGGTATCGCAGCTCCTAGGTGGCTTATCTTCTACGTAGGGGTGGCCCAGCACTTGCAGCGATTGGGCTAACTTTGTTATCCGTGCGATAGCCCAGGGGCTGTGTAGCTGCACAACCAAAGAAGAGTGTTTTTAAGTGGCCTGAGGCTGTTTGTTAAAACTGTGTTAGCCAAGAGGCAACACGCTCCAATATTTGCATTGAAATGAGGCATTTAAATTCTACCTCCCTGCCATTACAGTTGCCTGCAAAATGTAAATTTAAATACACAATATCTTCCTGAGCACGCGAACTGACATATTTAAAAGAACATTTCAAAACCAAAAAGCATCTTTTTTTCCCCTTGAAGCTAGAAGGAAAAGATTCGCTGCACAGATCCCCAACACCAAATTCTGATGCGGTCATTTAAGAAATGTCACTGCTTAAAATGCTCTACCAGACGCAATACCAGTAAAGAGACGGTACGGGACGCAGAATGATTTTGCAGTCTCCTCATATGATATAGTACTTTTAAATAAGTTTCTCCCATGTCATCATGGCTAGGTACAGACGTTACATGTATCACGCAGAAAGTGCTCTACCTCCGTAACCAAACAGACATTCACGGCACATACAGCGCTTTAAAAATGGCAGATCCCACTCTTCATTAACCTTGGATGGATGCGGTCTCAGTCTAGAGCGCTTTCGGTTAGAGCGCTTTCTCGAATGTCTGTACCGCGTCCTATCGCAAGTCGAGGTGAGTCACATTCCCGCGTGTCCCGAGGGCCCCTCACAGGGCGACGTGCTCGTCTGCTCTGGGCAAGTACCAGCCCAGCCCCACTCCTGGGCTGTCGCAGAGAGGAGACGGAAAAGGCTCTGTCCCCCCCTGCCATGCGGCTCCCCCCAGCCTGCTGGCACCCGTCTTGGGGAGGGGGCTCTGGGCCAGGCCTGCACGGCAGGAGCTCCGTTCCCCCCACTCCAACTTGGGCATCTTGAACGCCTGTACTTAGCCCATGGGGCTTGTTTTAGGGGACTTGAAGACACTGATATTCGATCTTTCTGGCTGTTGCTCATACAAACCCTTTAAGAAATACTGTTCTCCGCTGGCAACGTGCAATAATTCAGGTCTGAACATCCGTTGTCCTTTTCCGTAAGCTCTTTGCTCGTTCTGCATTTTGTAGTTATCGGCTCGTGAGCTGTTACATAAATGTTCCAGTTGTTGTTTTCTCTTTGGATTTCCATCCAGGCCAAAGCTGTGGATGATGAAGGGCTTTCTGGTAGCAACGCAGGGAAGGCGGTCTTCATGAATCTGGATCAGGTGAGTCATGTTGGCATTATTTTCTTCAGTAGCTACGTTGCTTGCTAAAGAGAAATTAAAAGGACTTTTATAACGGCTTTGGAATCCTGTTTCTTTCTTTTAGACCATAATCAGAGAGGCCCTGGGCTCTGTTTGAGTCTTGTTGCTCATTGTTCTTGCTGAATTAGAATTAAGCTCATGATGACGATGTGCTTTAGGATTTAGTCTTGACTGCAGTGATCAAAAGGACTGCGTTCCCACAAGCTTCACTTGGCAAACAAATAACACTTGCCCTTTCTCTAAAATCAATTAAATTTGATCACCACGCACATTAGTCCTCTAATAGGCATGTCACTTATTGAAACGGACTCCACCATTCCCCTCGTCTTCCTTTAGAAGAAAAAGAGTCAGTAGGAGAACGTTATACTTTTATTATTTTTATTGCTGCTGTTATTATTGCTATTGCTATGGTTATTATTGTGTTTGAATCTGTTTTTTCAGCAAATGGAGGTGTTGCTACGTTTGCTTCATCGCCACCGCATACTTAAACACAGCATCTGGGCCATACTACTTGCAAGAGAGTTTCTTGTTCCTGTTGGCCCTTTCTCCATCCAGGAAGTAGCAAAACTAGCTTTAAATGAACCTGAGCAAAACCCATGTCACTGGGAAGTCTACAGAGTCGGTGCAGACACCCTGCCACCACAATGCCTCCCTTTTTCTGTAGCTTTTCTCCCAATACTAGATTTCAGGATGGTTTAGATGGCTGGTTCTTCTCATGGTCATGGTCCTCTCTTCCCACATCACTCAATCTTCTTAGAGGATAGGATCTTGGGGACTGGGACCTTTCTCCTTGGTATGTGCACATCTAGCATGTGGCAGCCTTGACCCCTGTTTGGGTTATCTAAGGTTATCTGTGATACAAATAATAATAGATACTGCTTTCAGTGAGGCCTTCCTCTGCACAGGCCTGTGCGTCAAAGGACCCCCTTGACGCGATCAAGGAGTTTTGACCTTAAAAACCTCAAATTCATGATGCTGCCTACAGGGAAACCCACTGGATGGGTACAAAAAGTCTCTGTAGATGATTACTTTTCTCTATCTTATGCTCCATCTATCTCTTAGGGTGCAACACGTGCTGGCACAAATGTTCCCCTGGACAGTATCATAACGGTGCTGTATCATGTACGACTCCACGAGCATGAATTGCTATGCATTTCGGACATGCTGCATATTGACCCTCACTGAAC
Organism: Alligator mississippiensis; assembly: GCF_030867095.1. Classification (NCBI taxonomy): domain Eukaryota; kingdom Metazoa; phylum Chordata; order Crocodylia; family Alligatoridae; genus Alligator; species Alligator mississippiensis. The sequence goes on from NC_081831.1 coordinate 81,867,750, forward strand.
TAGTCGTGTAGGAATTATAGGCTGGTTATAAGGGGTAAACTTAGCAAAGAGCAGGATTTTGGCCCAAAACGTGCAACCCCAGAGGTAGAAGCATGCAGAAACAAGAAAGGATGGGGCCTTCTGCATCGTGGTCATCAGTTTGAATGCATCCTTGGGAAGTCATGTCTAAAGGCTGTTCTCCTACCTGCTGATCCTTGTAGAAGGACCCGACTCCTTCACACTGGTGTCAATCTGCAGAAACTCCAGGGGAGCCAATGATGGAAATGTTACACCAGACGTGCATCTGGGGAACTGGGAACATCCACTGGCTTGCGGTCCCTTCACACCGAGGGTGGCTGTGCTGGAGGAGAAGCCCATGTGTCTGCCTCTGCTGAGCACCCTTCAGCCTTGGGGTCTGCAGCCTGGGACCCTTCTCCAGCATTTAATTCAGCAAAAGGGAGGACACACAGGATGGCATGGAGCAAACGGGATTGCAGAGCCTGTTGCAACTGTTGGGCTCCCAGCAGAAGTGGGGCCACGAGCCCAGAAGACCAGGACCTGCAAATCCAGAGGGATCGCACCCAAGTGTGTCCTCAGGAAGGGTGCTGCCTTCATGTTGCATCTGCTTGCAAGGACCGCTCTGGCCTGTGGTACTGAGTCATTAGCAGAGGAGAGCACTGCGAGCAAGACTGAAGTGAGCATTTGCATAATTTCACGATCAGCCGGTATTATTATTCACTCCATTATTTCTTAGTTCCAACACAGAAAGTAATTACTGTGGTTTGTGCACAGACGGGCTTTTCTCTGGTTCATCTGTTGACTCTGCACAAAGCCTGTGACAGGGACGCTGAGGAGCTTGCACAGGCCGTACGCGAGGGGACGGGGTAACCGTAGGCCTCCATCTGGTCTGTGGTTACACAACTGATCAAACACTCTCCGTGCTCTTCTGTTTGCAATTCCTCTCCACATTGGCTTTGCTAGAACCAGCTGCATGTCTGCATCTGTTAATGCTCGTCAAGATTTCACCAACGGAGATGTGAGACGGTCCCTTTGGAGATGGCTGTGCACCGTTCTGGCTGTAGGAGTAGATGCCTGTGGCAATAAATCCAACAGCGGAGCTTGTTTGCACCTGATAATTATGGAAAATGAGGGTGGGAAGGGACCTCAGGGGATCACATCTAGTCCAACCCCTGCTCCAAGCAGGACCAGCCCCAACTCCATCATCCCAGCCAGGGCTTTGTCTACCCAGGTCTTCAAAACCTCCAAGAGAGAAGGACAAAGGTATTTTTGCCCCCCACAACTCTGCCCTGTGCTTTTGTTTGCTTTTCAACACATCGCTGGGGTGATCCTCATCATGGGCTGACGAAGCAGGTGTGTTTTGACCATGACACCGTCATGTACAATAGCTGTTGCTTTTTCTTGTCTAACATCTCTCCCAATTATTCTGTTAGTCCAATAAAGAAAATCACCAAAACCCCCCTTGCTTCTAACATAGCTCCTGGACCATTATGGCTACAACACTCCAGCCTGCTTTAGGGTCTAGTGGTTGGGGGCACTAACCTAGACTTCCCGAGTCGCCCGGCCTCCCTCTAATCTGGGGCTAACACCACGCAAGGGTGCTGTGAAGATGAATGCATTAAAGACCACGAGGTGCTCAGGTACTGTAGCATCCTAGGTGCATCGTCGATTGATGATTCCCTCTTGCTACAGACCCCTCGGGGAGCAACCACCGTCAGCGTAGTGATGGGTGGGGTGGAGAAGCATTTGTAGTAGGTTTGCTTCTCTTGCCCTCTTCCCGTAGCACGCTGCGAGCAGGCTTCTCCCAGCAGAAGAGCTGGCCCTCGGTCCCGAATCGCAGGCGTGTTCGATTGTTGTGGAGATTAGCAAATGACACGCTGCATCTCCTTCCCTTCTCCTGCAAACCCAAAGTCAGAGCAAACAGTAATTTGAGCTTTGCAGACAGCCAAAATGGTTTCCCAAAACACAACCGTTCAGCTGCCATCTCTGCTACTCCTTTGTCTTTGCATGTTTGCTAGATTTTTTTCATACGCTTCCCATGCTATTCTCCTCATGACAATGAAAGGGAGGGACGAGGGAGGGCAGCCAGCGATGCTGTCCTAATAAAGCTGCAGATAAAATAGCAAAGAGCATGCAGATGAAATACCGTGATCATTTAGCTTCTATTAAATAGAAGTACTTTTTACCGCAGCTTTAAGATGTGGGTGGATTCTATTAAACGCAATTATATTCCCCTGAGGATTGCAAGGTGAAAGTACATGGCAAATGTACGGCTGGTAAACGAAGGCGGTTTCTTTTTAAAGCTGCAGAGAAAAGACCCCAGGAAAAGCCTGCCTTGACTCTCCTGTTTGCTTTCTGCCCGTCTCTTCATAACTCCCATCTTTCCAAAGAGCGGTTTCAAGGATAAATGTTGGTGTCAGATCGAGGTGGTTTCCTAGCTCGTTCGCTGAACACCCCCCGGTACGTGCTCGCCAATGTGCTGTTGGCTGCAGATCCCAGCTCAGCTGCTGTCTGCCTGACCTATTCCATGCACAAGTGACTTAGGAGTCTAGGGGCAATGCTATTGCACGCCTGAGAAGCAGCTGCTGTGGAGAGAGGATGCAGGGTGCTAGGAAAGCAGATGCAATGTGCATTATCAGGGGCTTGGGGGGAGCAAAGCAGAATCACACATGGGCACCTAAGTTGTCTTTGACACCCCATTGGTAGGATGGGATTTGGCCCCCGGAGTCTGTGTGCGCCATTTTTTCTCTGCTAACATTGCTCTGCTTCCCCACCACGGGCCATGGAGGCGGTGAGTATTCTCCTGTGGGCCTCCCGTGAGCTCAGAGCACGCTTATCAGACCAGGCTCTGCACAAAACAGAGCAGCCTTGGCCTCCTTGCTGCATTCATGGTGCACCCCTGCCCTGCAGTCCAGCACCCAGGGGCTTCGTCATGCAACTGGTTTCCGGTGCCTGCTCCATCATGGCGACAGCATTGCTGCACCCTGACTATGTGTTTTACATTATAACATCATTGGGGGAAATGCTTGAAGAGCCCTGGGAGGTGCAGGACAGGGCCAAAGACTGGTTTTTCTGCTCTTTCAGCTGGCAAATGTCTAAGCTATCAGACTAAAGAGTCCCACTGTCTCCTTCCATCTCTCTGGCCCAGTGCCTGCCTTCGGAAGAGGGTTTCAGGGCTGTGGATCCCATGCAGAGGGAGGTACCGTCCGGTGCTGCTTGGTCGGGTACCGAAGTGCTAGCAAGTGCCAGTTCGGGCAGCTCCACACTCAGCGTGCCGACTTTAGGCAGCTCAGGTTGGCCATCGTGGTGCCTCGCTCTCCCCACGCGCTGGAGAGGAAATCCAGGTGCCTGCACCAGGGCTGTGCATTTTGCTCCAAGGGGAAAAGCCCAAGACTCCTCGTGGATCTGAGCGAGAGTGAACCTTTTCTGAGCCATTCCTGAGCCACTGATTTCCTCCGACGTGAAAGGAGCTCGCCCTTTGTGTTCTCCTCTCTGCATGCCCGTGACTTGCGTCTTCTCTTTCAGTTCCTTATACTTCCCCTACGAGCCTCAGCAAACTCCCCGGGCTCTCGTTCGGTCGCCGTCTCATCCGGGAGATGCCCGGACCCCCCTTGCAGCCATAATGACAGTGCTCTGCTCTTTGTATCCTCATCTTCCGGAGGAATTTTAAGTGGCTGCCCCATAGTGACGGCATTTTCCAGATTTGCTGACTGTCTTGCACGCAGCTGGATTTTACACCGTTCATTAGGTTTTTCTAATTCCTCAGCATTTGTTTTCCTGGAATCCACTATTCTCCTATTGATTTGTATTGAGGACCCATTCTACGCTGTGGTGAGTTCAAGTGGCTCGTGGTAATTAAAAGCTTTGACGTGACTTTGCTATAAATAAATATCCATGTGCAGGCATAATTGCTAATCGTTGGGCTGAAACTTTAGAATGAAACCAACATTAAGGACATTATAAAAGCATTATGTTTGAATGAATCCAGAGAGATCCAGGAGCTGGTAATTCCTTACAGGGAAGTCTTCACAGATGTAAGCTCATGTACACCAATAAGTGTGTGTGTACATGTATGCATATGAACAAGTGTGTGTACATATATATGTATATGTACGTGTGTATCTAGACGCACATGCATGCATGCACGCACACATCTGGATAATATTAACTCTGTGACAATGAATACGTTTCGCTCTTTAAATGGAAAGATGGGCTTGAGAAGGCCAGATATGAAATGATAGGAAAAAAGCTGTCACCTGTGGTTACCATCAAAGCGTGTCCTGCCAAAGACAATCTCTCAGCTGAAACTTATTATGAGTCCTGGCTTTACATCACTGTGATTTGTCAGCAATCTGAGGGTGCTGCATAAGGATAGGAAAAATGCAAAAAGTTAGCATTTCCCCAGTGTGAACAACAAATCATAGCATCGCAGGCAATGAGGATGGGAAGGGAGCTCAGGAGTCACATCTAGTCCAACCTCCTGCTCCAAGCAGGACCAGCCCCAACTCCATCATCCCAGACAAGGCCTTGTCTAGCTGGGTCTTCAAAACCTCCAAGGATGGAGACTGCACCACCTCTCTGGGTAACTTGTTCGGGTGCTTCACCACCCTCCTAGGGAGTTTTTCCTAATATCCAACCTCAACTTGCCTTGCTGCAGCCTGAGCCCATTGCTCCTTGTTCTGTCATCTGCCCCCACTGAGACCAGCCCAGCTCCATCCTCTTTGCAGCCCCCCTGCAGGGAGGTGAAGGCTGCTCTTCAATCCCCCTCGGTCTTCTCTTCTGCAGACTAAATCAGCCCATTTCCCTCGGTCTCTCCTCACCAGTCCTGCCCCCAGCCCCACAACCATTATCATTCCCTGGACTCTCTCCAACGTGTCCACATCCTTTCTGTAGTGGGGGCCAAAATGTGCTGCAGTCTTTCCTTCCCCTCCCTCCTGCCATTGCAGCCCTGGCTCCAGCAAGATGGAGAAAACACTCGAAGTCCGGGGGGCGAGGTGGGTTTTACTAAGCCGACTCCAAAGCCGTAGCAGCACAGAGCAGGATGAATGCCAGCACGTCCGGCGCCCATCGTAAAGACGAGTACAAAGCACCGCGGGGAGCCAAATGACCTCTCGCTGGTTTATGGTGACAACGGAGTGGAAGAGAATCGGGTGTTCGGAGGTTACGAGGACCCTCCGTGGCCATCTGTGTGCATAAAGATTTGAGAATAACCATGAGCCGCTCCTTCCAGGTTAATCCAACCAGTCTTATTTTACTGATTGAACAAGTGATTATTTCTGAGGGGATTAGTTATAATCTAGCCATTAACACTTCATTTCCTCCTTGATGGTGTTTGCGCAGACCTGGCGTATAAACCGTTTGGGCAAACAGGTCACGCCAGCTCAGCACAATTTATTGGGGATTTGCTGCCATTTCGGTGATCCTCGTATGAGAGCTGATAGGCAGTTCTCTGACCAAGGGCTTTTTTGCTGGGAAAACACTATTTCACTGCAGCTGAAATGTTTTGCAGAGATGGCCAGGTCTCCAGGGACAGTGATAAAAATGCAGGATGCCACTGGGCTTCCTGGCAGGGCTTTTGCTGGATGTGGGGAGCAAGGTTTCCGGGGCCTGTGGCATGGTTGCAAGCTGACTGCCTTGCAAGGGGGACCCCGCGGCTTCCAGGATTTTTAGCAGGAGCTCCCAGGGCCGAGAGCCTTGGCTCCATGGCAGGCAGTCCGATCACCTTGGTGGAGACGGGGGACCTCAGTTTGTCCAGGCTTGCTGCTCTGCGGTACAGGACACCCCTGGGGCCACGTCAAGCAGAGGGAAGGGACTCGAACCTGAATGGGCCAAGCCCCTGGAGGGTGCTCTGATGTAAATGGGATGCGGGAGGCACCGCTTTCCTTTTGTGCAGGTGGAATGGGCCAGGCTCCAGCATCTCAAGGCGTGGGAGATACTTCAGGGCGGCAGGACTTCAGCCCCTGTTTTTAATCCAAGCTCAGGCAGTGTCCTGCCAGCCCTGGGCTCCATTGCATGGATCTGTCTGCACTGCATTGCAAACCCCGCCCTGGCTAACAGGTGCTTGAGAGCTCATTTAGCCCTCCTGGCTACACCTGGATGCAAGGCAGGTCATTAGCGGCAGGACAGGACAGCAGGGAGGTTCACTGAAGGAGTCTGCACAAGAGAAGAGGAGCTGGGGAAGGTGCAGAGGTGCGGTATGGAGGGAACTGTGCTGGGCAGGAGATGGTGCATGTTTGGGGGTCTCTGCAACTGTGGGGAGGGTCGCGTCCCTGGCTTGCACGTGACTTCCATTGCAGGCAGGGTATGGAAGAGCCTGGGAAGTGCCAGGGGAAGGTAACCCCTGCTATGTGGCACATGCCAGCAGCGAGGCATGGCTCACACGACCTGGATGCCTGCGGACAGGTGAATCCCACCTGAGCTGTGCTGAGTGAGCTCGGTGGGGCTTCCTGAGAGAGAAAGATTTGCATGCTGCTGCAATGCAAGGGGCTGTAGAAGGAGCTCCTCCTGCTTTAGCAGCATCTTATCCAGCACCTGGTCTAGAAAACCATCCAGGATTTAGGCCGCCGTCTGCTGCTCTGAGGGGGAGGCAGGTGAACAGTCCCTTAAAACAACACATCCCTGTGAGCACAGTGGGTGAAAGCTCACCTATCAAGATTACTCTGCGGTGAAGGCTTAATTGGCCTTAATAAGCTTCCAAAGATCAGGAGGCCGGCACAATAATGCAAATACAGAGACATAAACATCTTCAAAATATTTAGAAGTGCATCAATTTGCCTTTGAATGAGGTGACTTAGTCAAGGCATACGGCCCGCATAATGCGAGCCCTCATTACTTTCAATAGACAGCGCCAGAGGAATTGCAGGCATTAGAGAGGCTTGTGAGAATACAGCCTTACTTTTGCTTACGTTATTGCTTTTTGCCTCTGCAAACATCGATGCCTTTTAATCTTGCAACAAATAAAGGTCACTTTGCTGAAACAAAGCAGTAATTTAGTTTCAGGTAATGGGATGGCGATTCAGATAAATAGGCAGCCGATCCCTGTATTCTTCTGACGGTTGCACCTTGGGAAACCTAGCTGCACGAGCAAGTGGCGTTGCCTGCGAAGTCAGAACATGCGCAGCAGTGTGAGGGTGCCTATAAAATGCAATTACTGGCAGCAAAGCATTAGCTGTGTTGGGGGGTGAAGCCCGTCAGGGTCACGATGCAGCATGTGAGCGCTCACACGTGCTTTCCTGCTTGTGCTCACGCCTGCTCTTGTCGCACGTTTTGCTTGCACGGCGGCTCTTAAAGAGTGCAGGCACCTGCTGCTGATGCCTGGGGTCATCCGGCCATCAGACCCGAGGAGACTGAAGTGTCCTCAGTGTCCACAACACCCAAAGCTATTATTATTAGTGGGGTTTGCATGTCCCTAGATACTGTGCAATTGAAAGCTGAGGTGCATAGGCAGACAGGTCACCCTGGGAGTACAACTGGTGTCCCCTCCACTTGAGCTCAGGCTTACGGACGGGCTATTAAGTACTTTGAAGATGCTCTGTACGTGCCTGATAGTGTAGGGCCCATCCTTCTGGGTGTCTTTGTCATGCAGCCCCTGCCTGTACCTTCATGTCTGTCTTGTGCTGGCTGGGACCGCTGCCGAGCTGTTTGCATATGACGTGTATGCTTGACCTGGATCAGAGAGGGGAGCCCACCCTGCGTGCGTGGGGGATTTGGGTTGCATTTAGCTGTGTGGCTTTTCTGGAGGCATGGTCTGGTCCTGTTTGCACCACTCATTCAGGAGTGACTCCAGCGGGGTCTGTGGCATCACACCAGTGTTGTGATGGCTGTTCTTGGGTTTGCACAGCGTGGAGTGTAACCCTGGACTGCCTCTAGTGGGGTCTGTCTGATACGCTCGCTAACGACTGGGGAAGTTTTTTCCCTGATTACGCTCGCTGAGATGTCAGCTTTTTGGGGCAGAAGCTCATGGGTTCAATCCCTCCCAGTGGACAGTACTGTCCAGACTACCCCTCAGGAGGGGTTGCATTTACTTCGGTCATGATGATTGCTCGTAGCTGGTCAATCTGTAGGGTTAAAATCGTGGTTTGGCGTGTTAGCAGAATTTGCAGGTATTACCTGGCAGGGGTTGCAACGTGAGCACTTCTGGTGCGGCCCCCACAGGGCGAGGAAAATACCCGAGAGTGGAAAAAATACACACTCCAGCGACCCGGTCCTTACCACCCCAGGCTGACGAACCTTGGCAAAGGTGGCAATAATCAACGCCCGTGCACCAGAGCCGGCACCCCAAGGAACTAATGAAGAAGTGGGGCTATCCCAGTGGTTCAGCCACCGGCGGCCGCAATGCTGGCTGCTCGAAGGCACATGCACAATGCAAGATCTTGCAGAGTACCATAAACGAGTACGTGCACACGTGACAAAGTGGTCAAATGTGGTGTAGAGACGTGAGAAGAAGATCCCTCCCAGCAAATGTGGGGGGTGGCAGTGGCTTGTGGTTACAGGTCGTGCGCTGTGTTTTGGTTCGTTATGTGAGCCTGCCCGAAGACTCGGGAACCAGTTACCCCACCGACTGTGTGGTCAGCATTTCCATTGATGAGTCCTTAAAGGAACATTTATTTTGGAGGAAAATCAGAGGAACTGATGAAATGCTTAAATTCACCCTCTGTTACAACCTCTACAGCACGGTTGCAACCCTCGGGATGCTTAAATGACTGTTTTTTGGGGTGGGGGAGGGAGGAAAACCATTTTTTTCCACCTTGCCATTCACCATGACCCACCTAAAACGCAGGTAGTGGTTATACAAGTCTTTAACAACACAATTAGCAAGGCACGGCCTCTGCACACAGCCATTGTCTAAAGCCCAGCCTGCTGGGGGGTGATTTTGATGCACAATTCAGTCCTTTGATACGCTTGTGCTGTGACGCAGCTGATGGTCGTTCAGCAACTCGACAGCAGTGTGAATGGGCCGTCAGCTAGACCAGAAGACGCCATCCTGGCAGAAAGCCTGCCCATGGGACCACGGTTGTTGCGGCAGCACTTGTCCCCAGAGCTTTGGATAAATAACTTTTTTTTGCAGTCCATCCAAAGGGGCTGCTGGGGAGCCCTGGTTGTACAAACACCAGCTCCCTTTCCTCGCTCTGTAGCTGCCTGAATGTTTCTGTTCATCCCGGGGGGCTTTATGGGAAAACCCTTTTAAGATGGAGATGTTTGGTGGCTGTTAGCAGGTGCATCGCATGAACTGGAGCACCCTGTCCTGGTTTTATGATGTTTCCCCTTACCTGACAGGCCGTCTTCCATGAGCGGTACAGCCGCTGCCTACACCAAAAATAACGCACGAGATCGTACGGACCTGACTTGGTGATCCTTGCCCACGATGCCACACTTTGCTTGTCTGGATCGTGACGCTGCGTGCAAAGACCGTCCTTGGGGAAAGTGCAGGTAAAGAAGGGAAATATTTTGTAAGAAGATGCTTGGGCCGATTTGAGCAATGCAACCTTTCATTTTAGTGAGATGCGATGTCTTCGATGAGCCGAGACTTTTATTCATGGAGGGAATAGGGCTGTTGGTATCCCATGGAAAATGTAGTATCTCACTGGGGAGAAAAGCTGACAGCAGAGACAACCCGCCCCTGGAGGGAAGAAGGTGGTTTCCATCAAGAGGTAGGGAACAAAACACCGCGAGGGCGAGGTGGGTGGAGGAAGTAAATACCCTTTTTTACTTCCTTTGGTTGGAAAATAGCCCCAGCACGGTGCTACAGGAGATGCCACGTGCAGCTCTGCTGTTCCTCCTGGCAAGGAGTCTACCGGGCAGTGATTTACTATGTGACCGGTCGCTTCAGATTTGCAATATTCATGCACGTTTTATTGCTGCTGCTTCTCGTATGCTGGGTACCAGCCTTGCCGCGTGGTGTCCCGATGCAGCTCATCGTGTCCCATTGCTTCTCTGGGCTAGAAGGACCAGGAGGCTTTGGCTGTAGGATCACGGGGTCTTTATTTCTCTTTGCATCTGTCTTGCAGCTACCTATAAGGGCAGCCTCTGCTTCAGTCTTGTGTGGATAAGAGGAGATGGCCTTTTTAAAACGAGGCAATTCCTTAACATTTGTCTTAGAGAATCGTCTTCTACTTCTGCTCGCCGACTAACTTTTGCTGCTGAGGAATTATAGAAAAACATACCTTTTCATCCTAATTTAATATACCCGTTACACTAAGTTTATTCGGGATCAGCCTGTCTACCCATTGTGTTCATTTAGGAAAGAGGTTTCCCTGGGACAAAAATATCTGCTGTAGGAAATTAAATCTTTCGTTGGGTCTGTTTTTTAATTTTTGTATCTGTGAACTTTCCAGAAAAATTAAGGTTTGTTGATATTTCAGTGTCGATTCACACCTCTGCCTTGGTCTGAACTTGGAGGCAATGTTTACTTTGGATTAACTCCAAATGTGGGTGCTCTTGCCCTGGTATGGGTGCATTTATTTCTGTTTAGCTTACTCCATTGCCCAAGGGGACTGCATGAATCTGGAAGGAAGTGTTATTGTTCTGGAAATATATCTACACATGGTGTTATTTAAAAACCACTAATTAGAATAATACCATATGTAGACGGACTCTTAGAGTGCTGCAGAGTTGGGGAGAAGATGCTGTAATCTTGTGCAAAAATGAAGCAGAGTTCAGCAGAGACCTCGGATCAGCAGCAGTTGTGCGACTGAATTTCCAGGGCTTGAAATGTTGGCGAACATAACCGCATTTTTATAATTTCATCTAATGTAGAAGTCCTTGCTTCGTATGTTTAATTAAAAATAAGATTCTATACATTTAATGAAACTTAAGCTACATTAATAATTAGTGTTCTCATGTTTCATTAGCTGGTTTAAACATGTCATTAAGCAGGTTCTCCACGGTAAAAAAAAAAAAAAAAAAAAATTTCTGTATTAATTTGTCAAAGGGTGGAGTTAAACTAATTGTGTTGCTTGTGCTTCAGCAGGAGCACAGCAGGGGCTGGGGTTCACCTAACTACAGATCTAAACCTGTCACTCTTGTTTACCAACTCCTTGATCCTCAAGGAAATGTGCTATATTGCCAAGAACCAGCCACCTCTAGGGCTCTGTCCTTTGTGCAGAATCAGTGGCGCCAACAGTAACGCCATTGTACTCACGGAATTAAGTGGAATCAGAAAAATTGCTACTTCCATATTAATACACATCATTATGTCTGTTGAATTGGCGTCTTGCATGCAAACATCACGTGCAAATGGCACCGTGCTGGAAATGTGACCTAACCTTTGTGCAAGGGCGACGCTGGGATGTTTGTTGTGATTGGGTTTTCAAATGCTAGGAAGGTAAAAGCAGGAATACATAACCCAAATACAGTTGTAGACTCAACGCAATGCTCAGTTATTGCACATGGGGTACTCCTCGGCCTCCTAGCATATGCATGCAGCTTGTTGTTAACAGTTGAACGTTATCTTTAATGATCATTTTACTTTAATGTGTTGCATTGCCTGTAGATCTGGTAGGAAAGCATTTAGTAAACACAAAACACAGGATATTTGGGCATGGGTGTTTTTTTCTTTTTCTTTGGAATATTTTCAAATTGGTTCCCATATTGGCACTATATGACCAATTTGAAAATCACTGGAGTTAAGGCAAACATATTATTTACAGAGCGTACATGTTAGCATTTAAAATGCAGATGTTTGAATCTTAAATTACTTTTTTGAAATTGGTTGTCAAAATCCACGTAGATTGCACACACGTGTGTCACATCAGGTGTAGGATTCACAGTTGAAATCGGCTTCAGAAACATGTATTTAACAAGACCACACTGAGCAATGTCAAAGGTCTGTGAAGTAAGTACAAAGGGAACCCAGAGCGTGACGTGAGCTAACTGGATGGGCTTCCATACAAGAGAGACCCTATAAATGTCACCTTTCTTCTTAGGTGGGGGACAGGACTTGTTGGGAGAGGCTGAGGGAACTGGGCTGATTTAGTCTGCAGAAGAGAAGACCGAGGGGGATTGAATAGCAGCCTTCACCTCCCTGCAGGGGGGCTGCAAAGAGGATGGAGCTGGGCTGGTCTCAGTGGGGCAGATGGCAGGACAAGGAGCAATGGGCTCCAGCTGCAGCAAGGCAAGTTGAGGTTGGATTTTAGGAAAAACTCTCTCCCTAGGAGGGTGGTGAAGCACTGGACCAGGTCACCCAGAGAGGTGGTGCAGTCTCCATCCTTGGAGGTGTTTAAGACCCAGGTAGACAAAGCCTTGGCTGGGATGATGTAGTTGGGACTGGTCCTGCTTGGAGCAGGGGGTTGCAGTAGATGTGTCTTCCTGAGCTCCCTGCCACCCTCGTTTTCCATGATTAGTTAAGATTAAATGCAAGTCTTGGAAAGACTCTGCCGAGGCTTTCCCTAGTATGCAGTTAACCCATTTACAAAAAGATAAGCTATGTGAGGCACTAAAAATATGCAGGGATTTAAAATTCGGGCCAGCTGAAGCTCAGTAGGTGTTTGTTCAGCAGATTGTTTAGTCTTTAATCATGGTTAAATCTTTTAGTAAGATAATTGCTCTACCATCTGATCATTTGAATTGTATTGAAGAACAATGAGCTAAAACAACCTTGGCAAGAAGCTGTAACAGAAATGGGGCTCTTTTCAACCCTCCCTGGTACTCCTGGTGCTGCTACGCTCTGGCTTGTACCTCCAGGTAACCTGACTACTGCAATCAGTTCCAGAAAACCTGGCCTTGAACATGAATATTTTTGAGACTTGACTTGCCCTGTAGCAAACAGTTGATCCTTGCGAGTCCCCAACTGCAACCAAATTCCTTGTGAAGAGCGCTGACACCAGGCTTGGGGTTCATCCCCGCGATGCCGTCCACTTCCTACACAGGACTGGAAGGCGCCTCCTGCATCAAGGCTCCCACAAGCACCATGTTATATAACCCCTTTCGCAACCTGATCTTGGGCAAACTTAGTGTTGCTGTGCCTTGATTTCTGATCTAATGAAGATGGTGCTTGCATAGTTATGCAAATGCTCTGAGGCACAGTTAATTTGCATTAGTGATTATAACATCACAAGCATCCCTTTGCTAATACAGTTGTGCCAAGACACGTTGGTATTTTTAAATCACCGCAGTCACATACATGGTTGTTTGCTATCATACGAACGCATCCACGCTCTGTCGTTCTCTTGTCGCTTCTTCTGTTTTATTGCATGACTATATATTTGCATGGAAAGGGCTGCCATGCTGCCTTCTCCCAGACACATGGGCTCTCTGTACTAGGATGAATGCTGTTTTTTCTGCGGTTATGATGCCTTGTTATGTTATAAAATCAGGCGCTTCTTTAGAAGCGCGTGGCTCTATTATAACCGGCAGCATTTCTCATTAAGAGTATGAAGTTATGGGCCTTCACCGAAGCATATTGGAAAGATTTGCTAATTTGTAAGCAGCTGGAACATATTTTCCCTGTCCATTTCCCTGCAAGTCCCCATGTAAAATGCTAAGGGGAGACAGGCGAGTGCTTTGGTTATGATGAGATTCATTAAGTGCTCTGTTGCCACGGAAACCTCCCGTTTTATCCATATGTCTAACGTGGCTTCTCCTTTCGGCCCTCCGACGGTGGCGTTGTCACGAAAGGAAGAGATCCTGGGTCGTTGACGGGCTTTGCCACCTGGTTTGGTCCGTCTCGCCTAGTGACGGCGGCACAACTGGATGCTGTACAGGGAGACCATCCAACCAGATCTCCCTGGGGCGATGTATCCCCTATTCAGTGCCCTCCTTTGCATCCAGCATTTATTGGGTTAGAGATGCCAGAGGAAAAATCTCCAACCCTTCTGTTCAATAGCCATTAATACCTAACGTTATGGGCCATCACCAAAGCATATTGGAAACATTTGCTAATTCGTAAGCAAATGCCACCGACCGTCCGGGAATTTATCCAGTCCCTTTTTGACCCTGGTAATGCCATCTGCCTCCACCATCTTCTGTGGCAGTGAACTCGATAAGTTAAGTACAACTGCATAAAAAAAAAGTCCTTTTTCTTGTTGTAAATCTGTTAGCTACTAATTTCAGCAGCTGTCCCCTGGTTCCAGTACTCTGCACTTGGTGAGCATCAGTTCCCTGGTTGCTTGGCACATGTCCTTCATGATAGTATAGACCTCTATCCTGTCCCCTCTCAGCCTTCTCCTTGCCATACTCAAGAGTTTTTGCCTTTTTAGTCTCTCCTGGTCTGGCAGCTGCATGGAAGAAGCATGCTTTGCCCATTGGCACCTGCTCCAATGCACCCAAACCCAACCATGGGGCACCGGTGGTGGCTTGTGGTCCCTGTCCCTGACATGGCAGCTTACACCACAATCATCTGCTTATGATGCCCTGAGCAAGTCAAATAAATGGCTGCATTTTCAGCTTGCAGCACAGGAGCCTGGACTGAAGCCAAATCTGATCGAAAGTCGATCATCTGTGAAATGCGTTGGCACTGAGGCCTCCCCTTGCTTACAAAAACCTCTCCTGGGCTGACGAGCTGGGCCCTCGATCTTCCACTGAGCAGCCAAGGGTCAGCCCCTGGGAAACCAGGCCGGGCTGCTCTTTCGCCTTCAGCCTGACCGAGCCTCGAGCCACTTAAAAACAGTTTGGGAATTAAAGATCAGATTGCACTGGCGTTATGCCTGCCACGTGGGGACTCTTGTGCAAAAGCAGCCCAAGGTGGGACAAGACGCGTTCTGCCTTGAACATAGCTATTGAAGTGCCGTAGTATGGCAAGAAGAAAGCATGCGTGCATTTTAGATGACGCTCGCACTTCAACATCTCATCTTGCAGAGATTCGATTCCTTTGGTTCTGTGCAAAGCTCGATGATGAGCCTCGTGCATATGGAAACATTCATCAGGGCAGCGCAAGCGTCTAATTAGACGTTAACAGTAAGATACCCCGCGCATCTATATTTTCTTCCCCCTGACGGCTTTGTAGTCTTCACTGCATTTTTGATCTGCACTCGGATCAGCTAATAAAGAGAGGGAGAAATAGAAAAAGGAGCCTGGAACAAATCACAAATCTGGTAATGAACATAAGATTACTAATTGCTTATGCCCGTGTAAACTAATTTCAAGCTGTCTGCAGTTGTGATTCTTCAGCCACTTTTTTTAACCGGCCTGATGCAAGATTGTTAGGAGACTACTCTGGTCTGAAACATGTCACATCACATGGCATAACTCCGTATCTAATACAATTTCCCCTCTCTCTCTCGTTGATTTAGGCACCTGAGTCATAAAGCACGGCTGCTAGGTCAGGGCGTGCCGGCTGCATTGCAACCACCCGCCCCAGGTGTTTATATTTGTCAAGCTTTGTCTTGATTTGTTGTCTCACCAAGAGCACATAGGTGAATTCACTGAATGCCTCCCCAAGCGAAGCTGAGAAGAAAGAGGGAACACGAGCGCTTTGTCCAACAAAAACTTCCAGGAGTTGATATGAGTTGTTCGTGCTTACACGATGAGTAACAGAAATTGTTAGTTCCTGGGCTAAAAGGAGCAAACCTGCTTCCTACCTGTGTGCGTGGGCCGTTCTGGTAGTTGCAATGCAGATCAAGGTGCTGTATTCAGGGGTACGGAGCACAGCCTCGATGCTCTTGGGTAGTCTTGATTTTGGCACGTGGCGGGGAATGAGTCAAATCCCTCATCGCGCTCAGCTGTACCTCTCCGCCGGCATCTCTGCCCAGCTTAGTCAGCTAGTAGGAAGCTGCTTGCCCTGCATGAGAGTGGTCCGAAGTTTATATCCTGGCTGACTTCCTTCCCAGGAGGCTGCTGGGGGCAGCTAAGTGCTGGGGTGAGAGGTCTGCATCTAAAAGCTCATTAAGAAGCAGAAGGTTGGCCGGGGGGCGGCATCTTACAGACTAACTGAACTGGCGGTTCCTCGCATCAGACCTCGCAGGCTGTTGGCTAGGAAAGCTCCCACTTCTCTGAAGAAGTTAGTCTCCAACATGCCACCCTGCCCTCCCTTCTGCCTGCCCATAGACTTGCACGGTAGGACACCTCTTTGCCTGAGGAGGGAGGAAAAGCAAAATGAAATAATAGCCAGAGACAATCCTGGTTGGAACGGACCTTGGGAAGTTGCTAGTCCAGCCCCTGCTCCAAGCAGGACCAGTCCCAACTGCATCATCCCACCAAGGCTTTGTCTACCTGGGTCTTAAAAACCTCCAAGGATGGAGACTGCACCACCTCTCTGGGGAGCTTGTCCCAGTGCTTCACCACCCTTCTAGGGAGAAAGTTTTCCTAATATCCAACCTCAACTTGCCTTGCTGCAGCTGGAGCCCATTGCTCCTTGTCCTGCCATCTGCCCCCACTGAGAGCAGCCCAGCTCCATCCTCTTTGCAGCCCCCCTGCAGGGAGGTGAAGGCTGCTATTCAATCCCCCTCGGTCTTCCCTTCTCCAGACTAAACCAGCCCAGTTCCCTTCGCCTCTCCTCACCAGTCCTGTCCCCCAGCCCCACAACCATTTTCATTGCCCTCCACTGGACTCTCTCCAATGTGTTCACAGCCTTTCTGTAGTGGGGGTGCACAGCTGGACCCAGATGTGGCCTCCCCAGTGCTGAATAGAGGGGGAGAATCACTGCCCTCGATCTGTGGGCAATGCTCCTACCGATGCAGCCCAGGATGCCCTTAGCTTGGCACCAAGGGCACACTGCTGGCTCCTGTTCAGCTTCTTGCCCCCTACCACCCCCAGGTCCTTTTCTGCAGAGCTGCTGCCCAGCCCGTCACCCCCAGCCTGCACCGGTGCAGGGGAAATACAGCCACTCTTTACCATGGCAATATATTGAGGTTCTGGAGCAGGGGATGGTGAGCTGCAAGGGACCCACTCCAGAAAGAGCTGCAAGCTATTTGGGTTGCCCCAGACCAGAGAGGACTGTGATAAATTGCAAAGACCTAAACCAGCCAGGGACATGGGTAGCATGATGGCAAATAAAATGCAGTGTCCGTAAAGGCAAAGCAATACAACGATGTACTTTACGGGGTTCTGTAGTAGAAGCACCAGTTTAGGGAGAGACGCTGGAAAAAGCAGAAGTCTATAACTGGAGACATTAGAGAAATATGGCAAACCTCCTAGTGCCTGGGATGGAAATCAAGCATGCAGCCTTCTCTGTGCGTGGTCCTGTCACTTCATCTCCGAATGTGTTCATAGTGTTGGGAGTGTGGAAAAACTCCCACGTGAGGAGACGGAGTGGAGAAGAACGGGTTTTCTTCCGGGGGAGCAGAGATGAATACGGAGGGATGGAGAGAAGCGAGTCGGGTGAGCGGTGTTGAGAAGGCGCATGGCAGGTTGCTGCGTAGCACAGGACAGGATGGTGTTGAATGACGGTCAAAGAAGCGTTTGAGTGATGCTGTAGCTGTGCCGGTCCAGGAATGACGCGAGAGGCAAGGATTTCTTAGGGCTGTATCTTTCCTAGGACCAACTGCAGAGTTGGAGAGAGGGTGAATGCAAGTCCTTCTCCATCAGGGCTGAGGAGCTGGAGCCGGCCTGGCTTCTAGGGAGGAGCTGGGCATGTCTGCGGAAGAAGTCTCTTCTCAAACTTCCCTGGACTTCCCTGCCTTGTGTGTTGACACCCAACTTTGCTTTCTCTCCGAGAATTTTAATCACCTATTTCCATTTCAAGGTTTCTTTCTTTTAAAATTTAAATCAATTTCTTTTCAAAACACCAAGTGAGAGCTGAATTTTAACCATTAAACTAAATCAAGCTAAATAGACAATCATTGGTACATCAGACAGCAGGCGTTCATCCCCCCATGAGGCCCTGAAAGGGAAAATTACTTCTGTTGCATATGATGACTGACTTGATTAAAATATTTAGAAGCTTTTTCATTCACACTATATCATGAATATTTACATTCTCATCAAGGTAAGGGGAAGGCAGTTCCCATTTTTCTTGGCTTTGTTGTTGTTGTTGTAGCAGGAAGTTTGAGATCAAACCCATCAAAAGCTTGCCTGCGTTTGATACGATTTGCATGTGCCACCTTCTCAGGCTGGAAGTTTGTACAGATGCTGGAAAGCAGGTGTGATCCACTTTGTGCAAAAACCCCCAAACCATCGTGATGTAGGCAGGCAGCTGTCGCAGCAAGCGGAGGCTGCTCTTTTGAGCGTCCCTGCTTGGAGCCTGTTGGAGTAAAAGCATCCAGAGAGGAGTTGCGTGCATCTGAAAGAGGGTGAATTAGCCCAAAATGTCATGCTCAGTCCTTGTTCTGCACGGGGCAAAGGTATTCTGCTGCTAACTCCTGCCTGGGCTGCAGTCCAGCTTTGTATTGGGTGTTGGGCACCTTTAACGCTGTTAAAGCGCTGGGCTTCTGTGACTGACCTGGGCTTGACCATGGCCAAGGGGGAAGGGTGGCTTGGCAGTAGCATATGTGGCGTGAGCCCTGCCCAGCAGGCTGGTCACTCCCTTTCTCATTCCTCTGCTCCCCAAAGCCTGGGAGGGACTGGACGAGGATCTCCAGCTGTGAAAATTAGATCATAAGCTTCCCTTCTGGGTTTAATTACTATTATTGTACTCGAGCTTAGGCAGGCCCAGTGGATTTTACTGCCTATTAGCACCTTTCTTATAGCAAAGGGCCAGATACGGCCTCAGCTCAGCACGCCAAATGCTGAGCTCCGTACGTGGGTGCTCAGGGGTGGATTGAACTCATTACCGAGGCCTCACCAGCTAAGACTCCACCTGGTCCAATACAGGTTTCTCTCATATGAGGCTTACTCTTTTGCGACTGGCCCGTTTTGGCTGGGGTTGGGTGTTTGACCAGTCAAATAAAATTCAGTCAATCGACTGGTAAGATACCAGTCAAATTGCCAATATAGTTAAATAATAAACAGGAAAAGCACACATTTTCCATTATGCAGTGCGTCAAAAAAGAATTAAAAACCGTATTTCTGTCAAGAAAACTGCAAAAAAAAAAAAAGCACTCGTAAAATTGCTATAAACTTTGACAGGTCAATACATGTGCAGTCAATTGACAGGTCAGCTGGCCAGCTTGCTAGTTTTGGCTGAGAAAGTCCTACAATATGCTTCCAAGCCCCAAAAGGTGATTCTGGTGAGATGGGGAATGGCGCTTTTGGGCATGTCTACACGTGCATTTAAGTGCGACTAAATTTAATGCGTATTAAGATAATGCGCATTAAACAATTTTGGGCAGGTATCTATGTAGACATGCAGGGTCTTGGCACTAAAGTTAGTACCAAGTCCCTGCAGCCCTGCGATGTGCCCCCAATGGTTGGGCAGACCTGGCACTAAAATTAGTGCTGGTTTGTGTCAACATGCGCCTTAAAGTGCTTTAACTAATCAATCCTAAATTTGATACCTGCAAATGCAGGTATCAAATTTAGGTGTGATTAGCTTACTTTTGCCACTTTTAATGCTCATTAAGGGTGCACACATGTAGACACACGCCCATAATGCACACTAAATCAGGCTAATGCGCAATAACACGTCTCATGTAGACATGCCCTTTTTGTAATTAGCCGTTAATGGCTCAGTGCAGAAATAGGTGTGTGTCCGGGGGTATTGAAGAATGCTCCTGGCTGAGAGCCTGATCGTTCAAAAGCCTCGACTCCGGCCCCACCAAAATCATGAGATGTCAGGAGCCTGGGTTTTAACAACTATAGCAAACATGGCAAGATCCTGGCCATTTTGGGACGGGAAGGAGCAGAGAAAGAGAACAGTTCTCACCCACCTCGGTGAGGCCGAGTGTGATCACATAGGGCTTCAGACTTCTGTTCACGAAACGCCTCTCGATCAAAAGTTCATTGGGGTGGTATCGGCTACCCTCCTTCCTATGGACATGGCCTTCCATAAACCCTTCTTGCTTACTGGAGGAACTTCCCTCTCCCAATAAGTCCACGTTAGTTTTTAAGCTGGTAGGGATCCTAGGAGAAGACATCTTAAACACCGGCTGTCAGAGAAGCCATTTGCGAGGGGGACAGACAAAGTCATTGCCGGTTGTCAATTGTGATTAAATGAACCAAATGTAATCGCACAAAAACTCTTCATAAAAACTCTACAGGTTTTTAATTCGACCTCTTGTATAAGTTAGCTGCTTTAAAATTCTTACAACTCTGAATACCAGTTGGGTTGTGATACCGTAACAGTGCAAACAGCTCTGTAATTCAATGTCACCTCATTAGAGTTGGGACCGATGCAAGGCAAACATTCGCAACGGCAGAACAAATATAGTTGCTGACGGTACAAATTGGATTCTCCTGATGATCCATGCACACTGGGAAAGCTGGGGAGCATCAAAAGGCTGTTTAATGTATTTTAGGTGTGCGCTTGGCTGTTGTTACGAGTTCTGCAATACTTCAGGCACATTAATTGGGGGTTTATTAGAAAAACAAAGCGGATCCACATCCATTCAAATGCTGCTCAGAGGTATAAGGCAAATACATTTTCGCTTTGAAGTTTAGCCTCCAAAAAGAAAAGAAAAGGGCATTTTCGTTTTGTATAACACTCAGCTTCTTGGTGTAATGTTTTTATTCCCAAGTCACAAGCCTATTGTGTTGCACCGTCCGGTTTTAAACCGATGTGAACAACCAGAGGAGATTTGTAGACTCATGAGAGATGGGGGTGGAAGGGACCTCGGGAGGTCACATCTATCCAACCCCCTGCTCCGAGCAGGACCAGCCCCAACTACATCATCCCAGCCAAAGGTCGGTCTAGCTGGGTCTTCAAAACCTGCAAGGATGGAGATGCCACCACCTCTCTGGGTAACCCGTTCCAGTGCTTCACCACCCTTTTAGTGAGAGGTTTTCCTAATATCCAACCTCACCTTCCCTTGCTGTAGCCTGAGCCCATTGCTCCTTGTCCTGCCATCTGCCCCCACTGAGACCAGTCCAGCTCCATCCTCTTTGCAGCCCCCCTGCAGGGAGTTAAAAGCTGCTATTCAACCCCCCTGGATTGTCTCAAACCAGTCCATTCACGATAAGCCCCTGCCCCACGTGGACGAGACCCTAAACTTGTCAAGGGCTCCCGTGCTTAGTTTCCGGTGCCCTCAAAGCAGAAGAGATTCTCACTGTTTTTTGTTCGTTTACTATAACTTGGCAGCAACTGAGTGTGTCAGTCTTGCGAAGAGACAGCGCTCATCTTCTGCAGCTGCAGAACGAGGACAGGCACTTAGAAATTAAAGCCTCGTCTGCAGCGAGGTGTTTGGCCCCTCATGTGAATGAACTGCTTTAGACGGGGCTGGCAGCTCTAATGTGCTGCTTCGGCTTGCTTAAGTGGGTAGAACGGCTTCCTTTCCAAGTCTCTCGCCAGCCAAGAAACGATGCCCCAGAATAAATTCCCTCCAACGTGGCCAGCGTTTCCAGTGCAAGCCGCGGCGCACTCACTCCTAGGTGCCCAGCGTGGCGAGGAGAAAGCAAAGCCGAGCGGACCCTTCCCGAACTCCTTGGCAAGCCCAACAAGGGCACCGGAGCAAGGTGCAAAAGGCGGTTACAGGTGTGCTTGGCAGGGGCGGCAGCCCAGCTCCCTCTCCCCAAACCCAGCTGCTTGAGCAACTTGAGTGGAGCTGAGCCCTGACCTTGCCGGGCCCCCAAAGCCCACGGTGAAGGGCATGGACAGCCAGGTGCATCGAGTGGGTGACCCCAAGAGCCTGCGTGCTAGGCAGGGAGCTCCCAGGACGGCCCGTAGGAGAGGCGCCTGCCCCGGGGGGGGCGTCTGTGTGTACCTGGGACCCCGAACCTGGAGCCCAGGAAAGCACCCAGCTGCCTGTGAAGAAGCAGGAGACCCAGGTTAGATTCAATCCTAAACCTGAGGAGAGGCAGGCTCCTCTGCTTCGAATGCATGCATCTGTGGGCGGTAGAAGCTGCCGCTTTCCATCTTCTCTGCCTTTTAACTTTCTCTTTTGTTCTTTTTCTTTCGGGGTCTGAGAGTGAAGGAGCCGGCGAAGGCTTCAAAATGTGCTGACGTGAGGGTTTGCTTCGTTAAAATGCTGACCGGGCTCCGACGGCGCTCAGCTGCTTTGGGGTTCACCTTCCCTCCCTGAGCCAGGCTCCTGGCCAGAGACCTCCAGCCACGCGGGCGGGAGGAAGGGGAGGGATTTGCAGAAAGCGAACGCTGGCATTGCACGCCCGCTGTGTGTCAGTGCCAGAAACTGGGGGACGGAGCCGTGCATCGGACCCGCTCGGCTCTTCCCCCTCCTGGCTCGCTTACCGCGCGTTCCCAAAACGAGCGCATCAAGAAAAGCGCTCCCGTACTCTGCAGGCCAAGGTCACGGCTGACGAAGCCGAGCTGCGAACGGTCCCTGCTGCTCACAGACAGGAGGGGCGACCTTCGTCCCGGTGACGAGCTCGGGACGGTTTTGGCGACCTTTGTGTGCGGACATGGGGGTTTTGGTTCCTATTCTCTGCCTGTGCTCCTGTTTTCATCTCCCGAACAAGTGTCTTCTCGTGCCCTCTTTGGAGCTCGGTCCTCTTCCCCTGCGTGTCTGCAGTGTCCCCTCTTTGATGCTGCGCCTCCTCTCTGCTCTGCCTTTCTCTCCCCCTCTCTCTTCTGTTTCTTTTTTGCCATCAATTCCTCGCTGTTGCTATTGCTGGTTTGCTTGGACGGCGAGCTGGGGCACGGGTGGCCGCTGGCCTATTGAGCGCCGTGCTGTTCAGGCGCAGCCTGAGCTGATGCGAAGGCAGTCCCGGATCAATAATACTCGGGGCCTTTAGCACAGAGCGGTGAAACAGAGGGCAGAAAAGAAAGGTGGAGAGGATCCTTTCCTTCTAGCCTGAGAGGGCTTTGCCCCCACGCACATGGAGAGGACTTGCTTTTCTGGTTAGTAATGCCAACAAATCGTCCGTCTCAGTCCAAACGCTGCTATGAATAAGCTTCGTATTTTTGCGTCCAGGACAGAGCAGCCAAGTGGAGTCTCGCGTGAGCCGTGTCCTTCCGGGAGACAGGAGGGGTGGGCTGGCAGTGTTCACGGTCTCCTTTCTGGCCTCGTTGCTCCGCTCACCCGCTCGGGAAATAATGCCGTGCAGAAAGCAACTCGAGGCCTCTTGAGAGGAGCGGCACAAAGTCCGTTCTGCGTCTGGGAAGCCGGTGCGGTGCAAGGGGGAGCCAGGCCGGCCTGCGGTCACTCAGGTCTCTGGTCTGTCCTTAGGCTGGACCCTTTGTGCAGACCCGCCAGTGCCGAGCTGCAGCAGCTGGAGCAGATGTGGTACAACAGAGAAGCACCACCGGCGCAAAGTCATTTTTTGGCTTGGATACCTGTGTCCAGCGGGGCTCGCCCTCTCCAAATTGCAGCCGGGGTTTCCACGTTGCTCAGACTCCCATCCATTGAAGTGGGGGAGCAAACAGCGCGGTGCCCTGAGATTTCTGCGTTCCCCCGGCTTGCGTTTCAGCGTTGGCAAAGCACCGGTGTGTAGCTGCTTGGCAGGCGCGTTCCCTCTGCTTGCTTTCTTTACAGACCTACACAAGGGTAAAGTCAGAAGTTGGCTTCCTTTGCTAGGCTCAAGGCACCTCTCGGAAAATGCCAGCTCTTAGCTTTGACTCCCGAAAAATAACAGAGCAATGCTTCTGTAACCCAGAAAGAGCGTGACATGACAGCGCAGGGTGTTTTTGACACTGGATTCCTCTTTGAAAGCTCTGGGTTCGTCTTGGGAATCGTGTGTAGATATTTGCATGGTGCTAATCATATTGCCTGGCTCCCTGGTTGAGAACCGGTGCCCTAGAAGGAGAGTCCTGAATTGGGAGGGTCGCTTTCTGGCCTCAGGGAGGTAAGCCGAAAGGGCTCGGTCTAGCAGGGCCTCGGCGGCTTGTAGGATCAGACCAAAGGAAATGATCTGCTAAGGGTGGGAGGAAGGTCATCCGTTCCTTTGGCTGCCAGAGGAAGGAGAGATGGGAACTGAGAAGTCTGAAGAAGAGTTTTTGGCCAAGGGGTGAGCCTCTCTGCTACGGGCCGGGATGAGGATTTGGCACCAGGACTGAGCATTTCTCTTCCAACACACGGTGTGCTTTGGGGGACGGCGGGAAGAGAGAGGAGGCAGCCACCCAGCAGAAACCTACCTCCACGCAGGAGTAGATCCCAGTTAAGCGTGCAGCGAGCGCTGGCAAGCAGCATTGCACAGGGGAGGCATCGATGGAGCAGTGCATGCGTCTTGCTGCACGTTACCGTCGTGGAAAGCCTCCGCGGGAAGTACCGGGGCATCTTGGCCTCCGAAGCGTGGGATGGAAAACAGTTCTCAGCGTCACAATAATGCAATTAGACATGTGATTTGGAAGCTCTGGAGACTGAGCCGTGCTCGGCGCCCTTCTGCTGCGCAGCCACACAGCTACTTCGTCTGCCTCAGCGATTTACCCGACGGACAGACCCTCCCGTGTGCCCCGTCTCGTGGGAACGCGGCGCACAGGTCCAGAGTTTCATTTGCATTAGCAGCAGCACGGGCAGGAGAGCATCCCTGGTGCTAAGGGCCCTGGAGAACAACAGCATCAAAATTATAGAGCACAACCTGCCACCTGACCTCCTAGCTTTTAGGTGTTACATTCCAGCCGCTTGGAAATATGGCCAAAATAACAGCCTGTGTAACAGCAGATGGGGCTGGGAGGAGAGAGTGAAAGTGCACCAGGAAGCTTCAGCGTCTGCTAGAAGGGAAAACATCAATGTCGGGAAGAGATCTGCTCTTTGTAATTCATCTTGCACAGTAATACCTTAAATCTCCACTGGTGATATCGCTGCTTTTGGGTGGCGTTTTTGGAGCCTGGCTGTATTGAGACGCAGGCTGTTTAAATCCGTACTAAGTCCTGTAAGGTCAGTGATTGCCCTAGCAAGCCGCTGTTACAACAAGAGCTGCCTGGAGTTTATTCTTTGTCTTCTTTTCTTGTCTTTCTTTTGACATTTTGGGCCCAAGGATACCTTGTTGTGACAAAGTTGGTTGCCATCTTTGCATTTCTAAGGGTGACCTACGTTTTGGAGCTTTGATTCTCCCCCGCTTTTCACTTTCTCTCTCGCTTTATCCCATGAGAAAACACTCCATGGTGTGAGTTTTCCTTGTGTTCCAGTTTTCCAGGGAAAACGAATATAGCGTTTTGGGGCTCTCGACAGAAAGCAGAGCTGAAGTCCTGCCCTTGCAGAAGTAAACGCCAGGCCGCTGCACGTGTAACAGGAGCAATGTTTAATGGGTTGGACCACTTACCCCGATCATCTGCTTGATTCCAGCATCGTCTTTGCGGTGTTGCTCGTATCCTGCTTGCTTTACTTGCGAGGCAGCTTCTGGGCTGTTGACCCTGGAGGCGCGCAGCTTTGGGAGACGAGGACTCTGCGACTGCTTCTGGGTAGAGAGTCTCAGGGAGACAAACCTACAGCCTTGCTTAGACCCAGGGGAGCTGAAAGAGCGGCTGCTCCTGTAAGCCGGGAGGAGAACTAGCGGGGTCTGACGGGCCAGCTGCTGGAGCTTGGTGAGGTGCTCCGAAGGAGGAAGCAAAGGCTGACATCTGTGCTAGAATTGTCTCTCATTTCCTGCTTTTCCCTTAATTGCACAGCCATGAATTGGAGCAGGTGAGGAACCCCCATGCCCAGTTTTTGCATGCACAAATATATGTGTTGGCAGGAGCCAGGTAGACTCCTCCTTTGATCCATGCATACAGTGCTGAGATCACGGCAAGCACACCCAGCGTGCCTGCATGCCCCTTCCCCGCACAGAGCTCTGCACTTCCGAGAGCCGCTGTCCCCCTGAAGTTTTGCAGCCTGCTGGTGAGGTGCATGTAACCCCGGCCTTCCCGAGTGAGAGCTGTGGCAGATACTAGGATCTTTATATGCTGAGCTAAAGGACCGTTGCTATCAGCCAAGGCTGCCCTAGGCTTACCGATCCTGAAGAGGGGACAGCCTGAGTTTGGCTTACAGCTCCCCACCTTGGTTAGGGAAGTAGGTCCAAAGCTTCTGAGGTTACCTGGCTCAACTGGCTTGCACTCCTCTGCTTGAGTGCTGGTTCCCCTGGGCATGGCAGTGATAGATGTCCTTGACTGTCCCATGCACCAGTGCAGGCTGGGGGGGACGGGCTGGGCAGCAGCTCTGCAGAAAAGGCCCTGGGGGGACAGGGGACAAGAAGATGGACAGGACCCAGCAGTGTGCCCTTGTGCCAAGAAGGCGACTGGCATCCTGGGCTGCATCGGTAGGAGCGTTGCAGCAGATTGAGGGAGGTGATTGTCCCCTCTATTCAGCACTGGGAGGACACATCTGGAGTCCTGTGTCCAGCTGTGGGCCCCACTACAGAAGGGATGTGGACACATTGGAGAGAGTCCAGTGGAGGGCAACGAAAATGGTTGTGGGGCTGGGGGGGCAGGACTGGGGAGGGGAGGCTGGGGGACCTGGGCTGATTGAGTCTGCAGAAGAAAAGACCGAGGGGGATTGAATAGCAGCCTTCACCTCCCTGCAGGGGGGCTGCAAAGAGGATGGAGCTGGGCTGTTCTCAGTGGGGGCAGATACAGGACAAGGAGCAATGGGCTCAAGCTGCAGCAAGGCAAGTTGAGGTTGGATATTAGGCGCAACTTTCTCCCTAGGAGGGTGGTGAAGCACTGGGACCGGTCACCCAGAGAGGTGGTGCAGTCTCCATCCTTGGATTTTTTGAAGACCTGGGTAGACAAAGCCTTGGCTGGGATGATGTAGCTGGGGCTGGTCCTGGTGTGAGCAGGGGGTTGGACTAGATGTGACCTCCTGCGGTCCCTTCAAGCCCCCATTGTCTATGACTTGTAGATCCCTGGAGATAAAAACAGGAGTCGCTAGAGCCAAAGCGGTATGGTTGGGAGATGAAAACATCCCATCCTTTAACCTTGAGAGGTCCCAGGTTTTCTCTGCACGGCCAACCACCTATCCCAGGGTGCCCGTGTTGCATATGGTTTGGGAACCCCCTCTCTAGCCAGGTGTATGTGCAGTTGGCTGCTGAGTACCTTTATGTGCAATCCCTGCCTCCTCCTCTCTCCACACCCACCTTCCCCAGGACCAACCCACCTCAGTCTCCTCTTTTTTCTGTAAAGAAGTCTTCAGGTTTTACCTCAAGCCCTGTTTGCACTGTCATGGACCAAACTGTGGGAAATGCTCCTTGATTTGGAGAGGACTAAACACTTTCCCTTGGCAGAGGCAACTTGATTCACTCTAGTGCTACCAGTGGGGGTGGGTTATGCTATCAATAGCAAAGAGCCAGCTAGACTTGTGTATCAGCAGCTTCATTTGTCCTCCATTTCATCTCCATGCAATCTGCAGTATCAATTCCCCTGTAAGGGACTGATGTTTGCAAGCTGAATTTGTCACTCCGGATCCATCAGAATATGGGAAAGCTAATAAAAAAGTCAGCAGTAAAATGGATGTTTGCAAACCCTGTGTTATTAAATACTTATTTTCTGTGATTGGGGAGCACCATACCAGTGTCTCGAATGCTCCGAATAGTCTCGATGGCTATTCCTAAATGGGAAGCAATGCTGACAGCAGCACCCAGTGACCCACTTGCTCAGCGTGACTTAACTCCTGTCAGGAGTGACTTGCTGTTTCGGGCTTAGATTTTTTGAGCGCTAATTTTTCACGAGAATGCTATTAAACAATTAAGACAGGTGAGTGGGTGTAATTGGTGTAATTAGCATCCTATTTAGAAGGCTATATCTGGTATAAGTGTTGAGTTTACTAAGATAACGAGTGGCCTGGTTCTGCAGCCCTTACTGGTAAAGATAATTTCTTGTTCATCAACTGAAAATGGAGATGTGCCTCTTTTTAATTATCTGCACCATTAAGGAGGGGGTAATAAAATATTGAAGGCAATCAATACAGTAAGTACGTAATAGTTTGTTCTAATTTCTATTCAATGTGTGCAGAATTTCCTGTCTTAGCTGAGCTGGGGAGCTTGCTCAGTGGCTTGTGGGGGTATACAGGTGTATATAAATTGACCATAATCACAGACATTGTGTTATACCTCTTCTGATGTAAATGAAGGCATGTGCATGGCTCTCGTACCGTAAGAGTGACTTACTGGTCTGCGTCGCTTTTGGGTTTTTTTGCAGAAGTTCTCATCGGTTCTTCCTGTACTTGCCTCGAAACAGATTTTATTGTTGATGTAGGCTTATTATTTGAAATACCTCCTTTTCTGGTAGTGCCCCAGGGGCTTGCTTTTAATGTTCTTTACTTTTTGATTTATGTCTCTTGGTTAGCCCCTCCTCCCAGGGCTGACTGAGATTGTTGAAATGTTTTCTGTCAAAAAATAGGATTTTTCTGAATTGCTACTTTAAGAAATAGTACTTTTAAAATGATATTTGCCCAATTTCTATATTCATATGAAAGAGGGTAGTATAGTATGAACATGCAACATAGCTTTTTAATCCATGTATTTTTTGTAGGTAACTCCTTGCCATTATTGCAATACACATTGACCTCTTACTGGTATAATTATAGATAATTTTGGCAATATTGGTATAAGTATCGGTAATATTGGCACCGGTATGCAAGCTACCATTACAAATGGCTTGTGTGCCATAGGATTGGTGTGTTGCCACGCTCAGAAAGGGCTCGAGAGATGATCGTGGGAACTACAGACCAGCGAGTCTCACTTCCACCCCTAGTGAGTTGGTCGACTCTATAATAAAATGAAGTCAGCAGTCACATGGACAAGTATGATCTTCTGGGGTAGAGCCTGCATGGGTTTTGTAAAGGGAAATGTTCCTGTGCAAATCTCCCAAGTGTGAACAAGCATGTGCACAAGGGGGATCCAGTTGGCATAACACATTTGGACTTTAGAGAGGCTTTCAATAAGGTCCCTCACCAAAGGCGTTTATAAAAACCACGTTCCCACAGGACTGAAGGGAAGGATCTTCCATGGATTGAGAGGAGGTTAAATGATAGGATGCAAGGGGCAAGGTGGCTAAATGGTCACTTGTCAGGATGGAGGGAGGGGGAAAGTGGGACTCTCCAGGGATCTGTGCGGGGCTCAGATTTGTTCATCGTTTTCATCGGTCACCTGGACACACGGGGGTGTACAGTGACTCTCCAATTGCAGATGACACTAAATTATTCTGGGTCGCCAAATCCCAAGCGAGGCAGAATTGCTGCAGAAAGATCTCACCAAGCTGAGTGAGCGAGCGAGCGGGCAACGAAAGTGGCCAATAAACTTCAATATTGACAGCTGCGAAGTAATGCACCCAGGGAAAAATCAACTCAACTCCACGTACGCACTGCTGGGTGCTGAGCTAGCCGTTGCGAGTCGGGAAGGAGGCCTGGAGTCACGGTAGAAAGTTCTTTAAAAACATCAGCTCAGTGGGCGGCGGCGACAAAAAAGGCCGATAAAATGTTTGGCATCGTTAGGAAGGGAATAAAAAACAAAATGGAGAACATCTTCATGCCATGGTGCACCCGCGTGTTGGGAACAAGGGGCAGTTATGATCTCCGCATCTCGCAAAGGAAGCAGCCGAATTAGGAAGGATGCACATCATGATCATCGTGATCATGTGCGGGAAGCCGTTTCCAGACCAGGAGAGACTCTACAAAGACTGGGACTCTTTCCTTTGGAAAGGAGCAGGCTGAGGGGGATAGCACAGAGGTCTATAAAATCATGAAGGATGTGGACCGAGTGTCCAAGGACCTGTTGCTCACCACGTCCCACGATACACGAACCAGGGGGCAAGGGAATTAGTAGGTGACGGGTTTCAAACCGAAAAGCAGATGTGCTTTTCCACCCAGCATGTAGTTAACTCGTGGCACTCGCTGTCACAGGAGGTTGTAGAGGCAGAGAGCAAAAAGGGACTAAACAAATTCAAGAAGGATAGATCTGGTAACAGCTGTTGAATGCATCGGTTGGACTTGTTTCCTTCGGCATCTCTTAACCAATGGTTTTTAAATGCCAGAGAGGGCACAGATTGCTCTCGATGCACCCGGTTCAGTGTTTTCCCTCTAGCATCCCCTCCTGCCACGGCTGGAGATGGGGGACCGGACTACAGGGACCTTTGGTCTGCCCCGGTCCGCCACTGCTTATGTCCTGTCTGCTAGTAATAGATCCAGGTGTAATTATGGGGCACTACTTTACCTATTAGCATCCCCAGTTCACTCTGGAAGATCCAGTGACAGTCTTTTTAATTTAAATCCGTGAAAAGCCAAGCCAGAATGCTCATTAAAAGCACGACCAAGGAGACTTAATTTTAATCCTAAAACCAGCCAAGAAGTCTACAGCAGTTATCCACCAGGGCAAAGAAGCCCCCAAATGTTCAGCATACAGCACTAATTACGAAGCACCAAAAGACGAAGACAGAAGCCGAGGATTATTGTGGCTCCAAGATCACGTCCACCAAGGATTCGGGGAAGGAACAAGGTAGCACACGAATGCGGTGCCTCTGTACTGCATTGCACGTGATTAACGTGCTTTAAAATCGGTGCGTCTTGGTGGGGAAGGAGCAGTGATACCAAGTCTGATGAAGGGCACGTTCGACCTCTGTCGAGGCCCATGGACCGAGTCCCATTGACTTGAGCAAAGCGGAGCAACCCCTAAGTTCCCTTTGCGGCATAGGCTACGGCGTCCTGAGTAGCAGACAAGCAGCAAATCTCTGCCAAAAGACACAAGCATATGCAAGAGCCTTCATGCCCCAGAACAAGCGTCTGTCTTGACGTTGGAGTAACGCTGAATTTTTCCAGCAGGATTCTTCCCTCTCCCCCTGAGATCCTTAATGAGGATAATAAAAAGGCCAATAAAATGCTCTCCAGTTGGCATAACTGAATCAGATGGAAACACCATGATTTTGTGCAACAAGAATTTATGCTTTTCACTGTTGGGAATAAGCTTACTCATTTAAAAAAAGCAGCCAGAAAAGTAAAGAATTGGAAAGACCATCCAGGCCAGCGAAAAGCAATCTGTCCCTGCGGGCATTCGGCTTGAGGGAGTCAGCAGTCATCCACATTTAGTTCTCAATGAGATAGGAAGTAGGCTGAAATACTGCCTCCGCGGGATCCGCCGAAAGCCACAAATCAAGGAAATGATCTTACCTAGATCTATGGGTGATACTGCAGAGAAGGGACTACGAGGTAAGATGAAAAGCACTGGCATCAAGCAGAATCCAGAGGGATGCTTCTGTGTGCTGGATGATGATGTGGGGTTTTTTTGGCTAAACTACTTGCTGATAAAAAGTTTGCAAAAAAAAATAAAATAAATAAAAAGCACTGCAGAGTTGCAGTGAATTAATTGAGGTCTGGGATAGAGGTAGAGCGAGCAGCTCAGGCCCAGGTGCATGGTAGGCGGTGGCAGGAAAGGGGGCCTCATCCCTTTTTTGGGGGGGCGGGGTGGGGAGAAGACAACAGGCCATTTAATTAGGTAAAACACGGAGCGTGTGGAGCTGATGCACCCAACCCACCTCTGAAGTCAAACAGATGAAAGCTTGACAGGTCCAAGGATGGAATTGATGCTAGTTTAAATAGCACTGAAACGAGGTCACGCTGTTAAATTTAAACACCTGAAACTGCCAGAGTACCACTTCTCCTGGGTTTAGGGTCACAAATTTAGATGAAGTTGTGCATTCTTGTGTGGAAATGAGGCCTAATGATGACGAGATGCTTCCGTGGTCGCCAGTAAGTTACCAACCATTTTATCTCCCGGTGCAATAATACAAGAACTTGAACATAAACTATCACTTGTATGTGCAGAGCCCGTAAAGGGAGCGCGCACAGACACTCAGGAGTATGTAGGGTTTTTTTGCAGAAGTGTCGGTGCATCGTATTGCAATCTGGAGAATTCAGATGGCCGTGTAGTCTCAACCAGCTGAGTGTTTGGGACCGGGGCACGGGGGATCTTCTGAAGTCCAGACTGAGATAGTAATGGAGCTGCGATGGGAGAGACGCAGCAAAGGGCTTTCTTGCGCGCCTCTCACTCTTCAAAGGGACAAACTCATAGCAGGTGTCTTTTTTTGTTCCTTTTAAATACAAAGGGATTAATACAAACACATCATGACGGGGGTTCCCGTTTGGCAGGCAGGTACGCTAAAAGCCTGGTTCGGAAAAACACAAGTTAACAGTGGAGATTTATAAAAACCAGTCTACCTCTTAACCCCATGTTCCTGATGGTCTTCCTCCCACTTGACCTATTAGTCAGTGGGCACATCTACACGTGCAGTTAATGATATTTGGATTTACTGTGCAGTCAATTTGTTGCACAGTAAATTTACTACCTGCAGATTAGTCTACTGTGAATCTGCAGGTAGTAAATTTACTGCACAGTAGACTAAACTACTGCGCATTAAGTGCCTGCACATGTAGACGGCGATGCTTTAGTGCACAGTAGATTAGTCTACTAATGTAGACATGCTAGTGAGTCAGGATTAAACTTCATATGAGGTTCGCAGTGGTATCTTTTATTAGACCAGCTAGATTTTTGCAAGACGGCTACAGCCTGGATACCTGACATATGAGGTTTGCTGCATTTCAGAAGGAGTGGAGCAAGCTTCTTCCCAAACATAAATGCTTAAATACGTTATATCTGGAGTGACAGAAATGGTGAGACTTGCTTTCCATCTTGGCTTCCTTTTTTTTTTTTATTAGCCCATGCCCATCACAGGGTTGACAGCATAATAAACCCTTCCTGTTTAGGATTTAATAGTATCACAGTTTTCTTCATCACTGTAACAGCTTAAAATGTGAATGCTCCATCTCTAAGCTGTCCTAGTTTGAGGGTTAAAATTATGCAACTGAGACTAACCCCCCACCCACCCACCCACCCCCATCTCTATCATTGTACTTGTAATGCTCGGAGATGAGAAGGAGAGAAAAGCAGCAGCAGGAAAGCAGACTTCACCTTGACAGGCGACTTGGTTTTGAGAAGTAATTATAGGATCCACCTGGTAGCATGGCAGACCCCTCAGGAAAATCAATCCCAGGTAGGCTGGGATCACAGGAGGTGTCCCCGCGGGAAGCACGGTTTCCCGAGCGGCGTGACGGCTGAGTTGTCACCTCGCGGTCGGGGCAGAGCCTGGGACCCGGGGCAGGACCGGCTGCACCCGCCGACCTGAACGCCAGCTCCCAGCGGTGAATCACAGGCTTGCTGATCTTGCCAAGGACACGGGGATAATCAGCGCCCCAGGCACTCTCATTGCAGAGGGGAAGCATTTTTTCTGTGGCGCAGGAGGGAGATGCACACGCTGCATCCCGCAGGGGTATCTTTAAGGAGGGAGGGGAGACGGGGCGCGCTCTTCTCTCCCCCCATACCCGGGTGAATCGGACTGGTACCAGGCCCACCACTGCAGAAATAGCATTCGGGTATCTCCCAACACAGGGGGATCCTTTGACTTCTTTTTCTCCTTCATCCCAGGACTGCTCAGGCTAATCTGGCTTCTTGCGGGGGAAAGGAAGGGGAACTGATTCAGTTCCTTGTATGTCAAGCACAGCATGGAAATGCCCTTTCCTCTTGGCCATGAGCCCCGGCGTGAGGCTTCGGTGATGGCCGGTGCCTGTTTTGATGGATAGAGAGATGAAACGGGCCAGCTCTGGTTCTGCCGTGGCTCCGTGGGATGGGAGGATGATGCTTTACTCAGGGAACCGGCGGTCGCCTTATGCTTGCGGGGCAACTTGGAAGGGGAGATCGCAGCCTGGGCGCTGGCCTGGGGGGGCAGGGACCGTCGAGCTTAGCTTAACTTTGAAAGCGCTTTGTTGAGCAGTTTTCCATCAATTGCATTCATTAAATATCACGCGCTTCCAGGTGTGATTTTAATCACACATTAATTTCTTAATTGCTGTTAATTCATTTAGAAGTAGAGTATTTCTGAACCGCGGAGCTTCTCCTTGCCCTGGGCACTGACTCCCAGTGCAGTGCTCAAGGGCGGACTATTAAGGAAGCACTTCAGGAAGAAAGGGGCTCCTTGCTTTGAAGAATTAAGGCCTGAAGAGACAATCTGGGCTGAGCTTGAGTGAAACCAGCTGCAGAGATCAACCCGGTTGCCCCTGGATTGGCTTTTGTGGATGCAGCCAAGACCTGAAGGCATCAGGGACTCTTGGCCTTTCACCTTGCCCAAGCCAGGCCATGTACTCATTTTGCAGGAAACTTTGACTTTTTTTTTCAACTCTCCGGCAAAAAGTGTTGAATTGAGAAATTCAAAGTACTGGGAATTTTTCCCCCACTCAGATAGTTTTGGTTTAAATGCATTCAGTTTGGGGTTAAATTTACTTTTCTGTTTCTTTCCACGGGGGGAAGGAATTTTATTACCAATGAATTTTTTCGCTCAGTGAGGAGCCATCCTTTATCTAAATGGCTTTTTCAAGACGCGGCGTCGCCCATCTCGGCTCACGGCTGCAGGGAGAGGAGGGGAGGGGGAGCCCGTGCTGGAGGTGCGGACGGCTGCCCATGCTTCTTCCAGATTTATCTCGGCCGTTTGCATACGGTTAATATTTGTTCCTGGCTGATGTAAAACTTCATTATTATTGGCCTTTATTAGCTTTCTCATGAAGGTCATTAGAGTGCTTTATGGAGGTGTTTAAAATCCTCAGGACTTGATGCGGATGCTTTCAGGGCATGCATCAACCTTGCAGGAGATACTGTAATAAAGCTCATTGAGCAGACAGTAAATGTCCTCCTGTCCTTAGGGTGGTCGGCGTGAGGTGTGTTTGCTGATAAATGATTCATGCTCTAAGCAGCAGGTTTCCATGAATCAGGATGTGGTTCAATTCCTAGCGGGCCCGCGTGCTCTGGGGGGGCACCGGGCACTTCTCTGGGCGGCAGGGCACTACATCCCTCGTGGGATTAACGAGGTGGTGGGTGGAGAGCGCAGAGGGCATTGCCTCGATTTGCACAGAGGACAGTTTGCTGCTCCGGCTGCATCGCTCCGGGAAAAGAACAGGTAGAAATGACTTGCAAGGAAGCAGGCTGCGACTCGGAGTCGTGACGCAGTCTCTGCTGCACCCCGGGGTAGTACAGGTCCCTGCCGCCCCATGCTCTCTGGGAAAGGAGGCTTATCGCTAGATCTACTCCGAGCACGTTCAGTTGGCAAGTCACATTTTCTGATGGCTTTGGGAGCCAATTTCATGAGCCTTCAAAGACCCTCTGAGCAACCAGGAGTGCGCACACCTCTGTCAGAGAAGTGCCAGGGATTTCAGCACAAATGGTGACTCACGCAGCGTTTGCAGTATTCATTATTCACGAGTCTTTATTCATCAGGATGAATCAATATTTATTTGTGCTGTTTGGAAAGCCTGACATCCAATCCAGGAGCCACGTGCTTTGGTCCACCGCCCGACACCAGGGTGAACGTCAGGGTGTAAAGCTCCAAGTGCCCGTGTCGGAGACACTCCCAGCCTGTAGGACACGAGAAACATCTGCCCTACGGCCCCGTAGCTGAGAGGTGCATGAGCTACTTGGCCTAACCTTGTTTGCAGGCCCTTGCAAAGAGGTCCAGACTTGTGATGAGCAAGTGGGATCTTTTATGAACGTAGCGGAGAAGTTGGAGTAAGGCTCGAGGGGGGGTCAATGTTACTGAGGACTGGTAACCACGAGAGTGGGGCACAGCGTGCCTGACACAAGACACGTAGTATGCAGATGGGTGTCCACTGGTTTGCTGTGCGATGAACGAGCCCATACAGAGCATTTGCAGCTGAACTTGTCCTTGTTGCACCTCAGGAGATTTCTTTTGGCCCAGTCCTCCAATGTGTCGAGGACTCTCTGAGTCCTAGCTTTGCCCTCCGACGTGTCTACTACTCCCCCCAGCTTAGTGTCATCCGCAAACTTGCTGAGGGCACGCTCTATGCCATCTTCCAGGTCGTTGAAGACCTGGAGCAAAACCGGCCCCAGGACCGACCCCGGGGGCACTGCACTTGATACCACCCGAGCAGGACCTTGCTACAGGGTGCAGGACCCAGCTGAAATGGGCGCAAAGTCCTCGTTGAATTTGAATGGAGTTTGGATCAAGCTGCACACGTGGCTCCTATGGGTCCTTCAAAACAACGCAGAGCTGTCAAGTCAGCTGGGGGAGGGAAGGCTGGAACGGCTTTCCTGACACGACTGATGCCCGAGAACCGGATCCCCTCCGGGGAGGGGGAAGAACCGCCACGCTTGGCCAACTGGCTCCTCTTCCCCTTTGATTCGTGAGCGAGTTCGCTGCATTTACAGCTCTGGGAAGCGAAATGCTGGCTGGAGCCAAGTTGCTTGTGGGGAAGCTTCTCCACAAAGGCCTGCCAGCACACCTCCGTCCTGCAGCAGCTCTGATAGCTCACGCCGGGCTCTCCTGAGAAGTCACTGGCAGTCGGGCCGGCCATCCTGCCAATTTTGCAGTGTACTTTTATGCATGCGAGACGCCAGTGGAGAATACAGAGAATGGCACCGCTCTTCCGTGCTCTTATTTGGCTATTAAAGTTTATTTCAGAAAATTATTCATAAACTCCACCGTGCAGCTGTTCCACATTAGCTTGTTCCTCCTTGCAAATATTGCTCCACAAAAAGCAGTTTTTCTTTCTTCTTCTTTTTTAATCATGGAATTGCACATGGAAGAAGGGTCAGGCGTGATCTGAGGAATTTGGCAGGGGGCTACGGAGTTATCCTTCATCCTTGCACGGCTATCTGGCATGGGTTGAGGGCCATCCCCCACCCTGCGTAAGGGATAGTTGGGCAGCACTGGGATTTGGTGCAGTCTGGAGTGACTTCACTCCTCTCTATAGTGCAGTGGGAGAGGATGCTTGCTCGCCTGCATCCAGCACAGCCCAGGGATGGAGATTTGCCCCTTCAGCTGTGGGGCTGGCTCTCCTGGGAGGTTCATCTTTACTTAGCAGGAGGGGAGCAGTTGTCAACTCCACGGGGTGCAAGATGTTTGGATTGCTTGCCTGGCTGTGTCGCAGGGGGAGGGAAGCGGTGGAGATCATGGGTCTTCCCGTCCCCTTGCTGGTTTTTGAAGCTTGAAGCTTTTACTTCTCACTTTCTCTGACTGACTGTAGGCAGGCAAGGAGACGTGCACTGCCTCATGTAGCTGGGATCTGCCCCAAAAGCAATAATTGATTTGAACTGAGTATGCATTTTATTAGTGGGCAGTGTTTTGCAGGCATTTTATCTCCCGTTTCTGCCCCTTGGAAAGCTCTGAGAAGGATGCGGTCCAAAGAAATACACCAGAGCCTCCCAGCCTGGAAAACAGTCTGTCCATCCCTTCCCTAATTGAGTCCCTTAGCTGAGAGCTTTGCTGCAGGAAAATATGACCTTGGCATAGTATTACGTGCCTTAACCTTTGATTTCCACTGTTGCTCATCATCATGCAGCCAGGTATCAGACGGTTGGGAAGAAAGCGTGATTGCAGGAACGCGAAGGTACTTTGCAAACAGGCAGCGGTCGTACGATGCGGGGGCAGAAACAATAAAAGCATCAAATACAAGTTCATATCTAGCACAGCGATGCATTACAAGTCCAGCCTGGGGTAGGGGGACATTTGCCCTGATTCTGCTTTCTTTTAGGCGTGGGGAGAGAGCGCTGGACCAGATCGCTCTCTTCAGACTGTCAGTCCTGGAGCAAGGCAGGCCAGCTTCTTTGGGTAGACGTGATGTCTTTTATTAGACCAACTGAGTAGTTGGAAAAAATGTTCTTTGCAAGCTTTTGGGCGCAATCACCCTTCTTCAGGCCAAACCCAGTTCTGGAGAAAGGCAGACAAGGATCTTTGGGTAAATCTGGTCTCTCTTATTAGGTGCATCGGGGACTTCTAACAAAAAGGGGGCTCTGAATTCTCTTATAACCTTTTGGCACGAATGTGACGCCTTTAATCGGGGAGGCTCAAGCCTATATACAACCCCCTGACCCAAAATCTCTGGTGGTCTTGCAAAGCCTAACTCCAGAGCTCGGTGCTGGGGCTTGAGCCCGTGTCTAATCTCAAGGAGCCACGCAACAACACGTGTGGATGTGTGTGTTTCCAGCAGCTCCTGACATGAGGGCCTAGACTCGTAGAAAATTTGGGTGGCAGAGAGCTCGCTCAGGGGGTCACATCTAGTCCAACCCCCTGCTTCAAGCAGGACCAGCCCCAACTGCATCATCACAGCCTATTAGAGACCTGTTAAAGCAGAAATCTTCCTTGCTGCCAAAGGAAAGTTTTGCACATCGACTGATGGTCTGGTGCAAGCCCTGGTTCTTGTGGGTCTTTCTGGTGGATTTCTCTGGAGGGTTTTTTGTGTCTGGGAGGGTGGCGGGGTTCGGCGCAATGGTTTGCTTGAGATCAGCGAAGCGGTTGTGTCTCTTGAGTTGGATGTCGTATTCTTGAACAGATGTCCTCGCTACACGGTTCCCTTAAAATATTAACTGCTTGACTTGACAAAGTATTAGCACAAAACAAACTAACGTTTGTGCGTGAGCATCAAACCTCATTTTTTATGCAAAACCACTTAATCTGGGCATAAGAAATGCACTTTTTAAGTACCTGACGCGCAGGGTCTGCTACCTTCCATAATCCAGTTCCTCTAAAGCTCATCCGAGCCTGCGCTACTGTGATCTGTTTCCAAGAGTAATTTGTTTCATTGGCCAGCTCGATTTTTCCCTTATTAATGGGCTCTGAAACAGTTTGAAGCAGAGGGAGATTGGGCATTTTGTCAAGGTGAGGGGACTAATAAACGTCAAAAGTATGGGCTGGTCAATGAGGAATATTGTGTGATGGAGACTTTAATACAAATGGAAACTGGAAGAATATGTGGAGCATTCTCGTTACAATTTTAAGACTCGGATCTAGTGATCCATCCACCACGGACCGCGCGCTAATAAACGCGGCAATATATTGGTCACATTGATGTTGAAGCTTGGATAAGTTTTCTGTTAGAAAATGGGTTCGACCACTCGTTTTTTACAACTCGTCCTAAAAATTCAATTTAGGCTGCCTCCACTCTACAGCCTTAAAGCTATCATGTATTTCAAAAGGGATATTTTCCTCTTCATTAAACCTTGTTGGCTTCCAAGATAAAGTGTCCTTGTGACATTTAACCAGAGATACGTTACAATCATATTTAAAGACCAGACAGGCAAGATCCAGACTGAAGCACTCGGGGAGCCATGTACAGTCAATAAAACTAAATTAGGACTGGGATGAGAGAATCCGTCTGAGTAAATTTCAGAGCCGTGCCTTCGAAACGTCCTTGCAGAGCTGACGCTTGAGAAAGGTCTTGGCTGGAAGAGGGGTTTTTAAATCATCCGACTTCATTGATGTGGCTGGGAAAACACTGCTTGATGAAGGTTAATTTTTCACTGGTGTAAGCTCTCCGAAGGCAGAGGCAGGTGCGGCTCACTGCAGAAAGAAAGAAATCGTTAGGACAGGAAAAAGGAGGAGGGGAAATAGCTAGAGATGGGCTCAGAGCCAGATGCAGATTGTGCGGAGAGACGTCAAGTGAACAAGAGGGGAAAGAAATGGGAGGACAGCTCTTCTTGCGAGTCAGTTGGGCAGATGGGACGGGAGTTGGAGAGAGCCTGGACGCTGGCAGGACACGAGGACGTGAGCCCGGGACGATCTGCGTGGGATCCTGCCCCGGCGCTGAAACCGTGGCCCCACTGAAGTCGAGGGGAGTTTTGCTCCTGGCTTCAAGCGCAGCAGGGATTTTGCCCTTGGGATTTGAAGCTGTGCTTTGAAATCCTCAGTGAGCCCTTCCCCGTTGCTCAGCACGGCTTTGGTGTGTCCCTGCCTTAGCTCTTGGAAGGGAGAGGGCATCTTTACTGTCGCACCGGTTTCAGGATGGCAGGATTCGTGGTAGCACTGTTAGCAGCGTTCA
Source organism: Alligator mississippiensis (assembly GCF_030867095.1). Classification (NCBI taxonomy): domain Eukaryota; kingdom Metazoa; phylum Chordata; order Crocodylia; family Alligatoridae; genus Alligator; species Alligator mississippiensis. The sequence continues at coordinate 81,907,388 of NC_081831.1, forward strand.
CTGGAGTAAGCGTGGCAGACACGCCTGGGAACCAGAGACCAGATGCACCCTTCATGTAAACCCTCCGCTCTGGGCATCAGCAGCCTGGGACGGGCTTAAACATCACGCGTGGCCTTTGACTGATGGTGGTCAGTCACCACTAATGGTGGTGACGCGTGGCCTCTGACTGCCCGGTTGTGGGTCTCCAACCAGAGCCCGTGATAAGAGCTATGGACCATTTGTTACCTCTGGAGTTGGTCTACCTGCCTTCAATTAAAAAAAAAATTTTAATCAGAAAATGTATGGGCTTTTAATTTTTTTAATCTGACATATTTTCACCAAAAATTATTTTTGTGTTATTTTTGAAGCAGCTTTTTAAATATTTTGCGCCGATGTTTTTCTTGATGCACCAGTTGCACACTTCGGGGCTGGGCCTCGACTGCTAGTTTTAAAACAACTCTGGTTAGGATGTACTAATGTGCCCAGACATTAACGAACTTGAACCTGGTTGGCTTCACCGGGGAGAAAAAAAAGTGGGAATGATACGTTCTGGGGTAAAATGACTTTTTGGATGTGTCCGTGTGAGAAAGGGCCCTACTGAAATCCGTCCAGGTTTGGGCGCGTCAGGAATTCGGGGCTGCTTTCTGGCAGGGGCAGAGCTTGTGTTGTGCGTGCGTCTCAAGAGAGCCCTCTCCATCACTTGCCAGAGTTTCCTAAGGTGTATCCTAGGCAAACTCGGCCCGAATATTTAGGTTTCCCTTTGGGTGCGAGCATTTTGTCACGTGCGTGGGTTAACACGCCCAGCCCACAGCAAGCTGTCCACTCGCCTCTTGGCTGGATGCGGTGGTGCAGTTCCCAGTACGTGACCAATACAAAGTGGTGTGTGCTGGGCTAGGCACTGGGCGCGGTCGGACTGGCAGTGTCTAAGAGCTGGTGGGACACCCCTTGTCTGAGGGGTCTGTTCGGGAGTGCTCCTAGCCAGGGGCGAGGCTAGACATGACCTCCTGAGGCTGCATTTTGGTTGCACGTTTTGGTGGTTATGGACCAGAGGTCAGCATGCATTTCTCGGTGTGCCTCCGTTACCCCGATTGCATCCCAACAAGCACCTCGGAGGCCGGCAAGTGCTTGTCCCCGTCTGACGTTTCCAAGCTGTCCCTTTCTCCAAGTCAAAACAGGGCCAGGTTTCTTCCTATAATATTGAACTATTTCCCCTTTGACACAAGTTTATCCTGCTGTACAGGCTAATTGAGAGCTCGCAGGGCACTCGCGCTTTCCAGGCTGTTGGGTTTTTTTGCTCGGAGCAAAAATTTACTCATCTGATGAGAATATTTTGACATTTCTGCCTATCTGTGTTCAAGGACTGCAGTTGGGTGTGAATTTTCTGGGTGCACTGACCCAGTTTTAAAGCATGAAGTGAGCATGCTCCAAATTAGTATGGAAATCCTGTCGCTGGCAACATAAAACAAAGGACAAGGCAAATAAGCGCGCGCACGGCACGTTCTCTGCAGCAACTTGTATTCGAGTTTGGCTTATCGGGCAACGCGTCTTTTTGTCTTTACATTTTTCGAGGCGGTACAGTTATTAAAAAAAAAAAGAAAAAAAAAAGATTCAATTTGAGTTTCTGGAATTAATTGTTTTGACCCACATGTACCTTTTCCAGTACCCTACCTTGTCAGCAAATTACTCTCTAGTCATAAATGAAAAAACAAAAATGAGTATGCCAGATCAAACAGAATTAATTTTCAAGAAAGGGATTGTGTTGCTACATTTTTCTTTTGAGTTGAATCTAATAAATGTCTCATTTAGAGTGCTCTCTCATTTGTATAGAGGGTTTCTGGCATTTATTTTTGTATGCTTTCCTAGGCTTTCTTAGGCAAGTCATGAATCATATTTTTGGAATGAAATAGTTCGTGGTCTATTTGTATTGAAATGTTCCTGCCTTTAGATTATAACACAAATCAGTTGCTTGCCTTCAGAGTTTTTCTCCCGGGGTTAATTTTCCGGCAAGCATTGGATTTTCTTACCAGATTTCTGTACAACGCTGTCTGTACATGGACTCGGGGTGGAGATAGGGTTTAAAGATGCATGCTTAAAATCTGGGTCTTCTCAAACTCTCCTAGCAGGATTTCCCAAATTGTCCACAAACAACTGCAAAAACCTGGGTGTTTAAGTGTACGTTGCAGGCTGCATGCTGAGGGGCGAGATTTCAAAGACGTGGGTGCCATCCCCGACTGATGAGCATGGAAGAGACATTATCCCGGTGATCCGGGAAGCGTGTGGTCTCTGTCCTGGGTTATATTATATGGTGGTTCAAAGCATGGCTATATGAAAACTGCAGTCGTGGCATGCAAAAATATTACCACTTCACCCCTCTTTTGGCTCCGAAAGTAAAACTGACTGGGTCAACAGGCCATGGAAAAGCGATCTGAAAAGACAGACAAGCAGAGCAACCCGAACTAAGTGCCGTAAGGGTCCTGTCTATGCTGTAGAGGCCAACAGGACTGTGCTGACAAACTCAAAGAAGACGTCTCTTCTGCTGACTTGGCTACACGACATCCCCAGATGTTGGCCAAAGCCCTCTAGCCAGCATTGCCGCGTCCACACCGGAGGAGGGATCTTTTCAGGCTTCTGGTCAATGCAGGAATGAGGGCAAAGCCTTTGGAGTGCTTGCTGTTTGTTGTTAAAGCTGAATTGACCCCAATAAGTCTTTATCCCTGGCAGGGAGAGATGGAGAAAAGAAATAGGAATCACAGTCAGCACTCAAGTATTATGTACAGCCTTGCAAAACACAGTGTCTCATGGAGAAACGCTCACAAACAGAGCAATAAATTGAAACGAGGGTTTTAGCCCTTGTGTGGGTTTGTATAGGATCCTAATAGACATATGTAACCTCTTACTGGTAGAAGCATGTGCTTATTATGGAGTCTGCTGCTAAGAAAGTTAATCTCTTAGCTATTAGCTATATGGCAAGAGAAAGCTGCCTCCGCTGTAGGTACCATGCTGTGGTGCTATAAATTGTAACTCCGGTATGCACAAAATCTGTTCTACCAGCGTGAGACGTGGGTAAGCTCAGCCATCAAATATGGATCAAATGTCCTGGAAAGGGGAAGAACAATTCAAGTCTGGCATTTCAGATCCCACTTTCCAGCCTGTGTTTTGTTTCAGGAACTTCCAGGTCGTATCTTCGCGGTTCACATGAAGCTGCCTCTGCTTGCCGGAGTTTGGCAGTCTGGTGAGTTAAGCTGCTCAGGTCTGTTAAATTTGGCTCGAAAGGCTTTCCCGTTTCTCCCATTCACTTGCACAATGGAAAAGAGAGTTGAAGACGGCAATGCGGGCAGACGGGGTGACAAGCACGTTGGCCTTTGTGAGCCGTGAGAGCATTGCACGAGCGTGGGAGTCGGGAACGCCGCGGCAAAGAGCAGCCATGCTCCCAAGCAGATTACTGAGTCCTGAGCATGTTTCAGATGTGATTACAAGGAGAGAGGCAGATTTGCAGCCTTTGGTTTCCATAAAAGTTTAATGAGGAAGACAGGCAGGGACAAACACATTGAGGAGTTCACTGGGTTCATTTTCTCGCCAGAAGCCATTGTAAACTTCCCTCTTATGTAGAAAAGGGAGATACTACATCTATATTGGTTCTGCCGGCCAAGAAAAACGACCAGTGCACTTGGTGTACCAGGGGGTGCGTGGTGTCAGCAAATTAGAAAAGTACTTGCATGCTCATTTTGGGACATTTTGACACATCTTTTGCAGCAGAGTCAATTAGGAACTCCTGCAGAAAAAATGAGTTTTTCAGCTGGCGAGCCAGCCAGACTCCCTGGGTTTATTTCTGCTCTGATAAGTAATCAGTTGAGTTGATTTAGGCATGTATTAATACAGTATTATTAGGAGTGTATTAATAAGTCTTTCTGCTCCAGTAAGTCATCACATCAGTGCAGCTGTGATTTAGGAGTGTGTGCATAAAGCTATCCTGGGTTACGGGCAAGGCTGATGCCTCCATCGTTCGGTGCAACGAATGCAGGTCACAGGAAGCACAAGGTTGTCTTCTATTTGCCTTTCTTCATCGCGGTGTAGTGGCACATGTGCGTGGTACGGGAAGTGGGTCTGTTCCAGAAACTTGATCACAAATCATAGAAAATGAGGGTTGAAGGGAGCTCAGGAGGTCACATCTAGTCCACCCCCTGCTCCAAGCAGGACCAGCCCCAACTGCATCATCCCAGCCAAGGCTTGGTCTACCTGGGTCTTCAAAACTCCCCAAGGATGGAGACTGCACCACCTCTCTGGGTAACTTGCTCCAGTGCTTCACCACCCTCCTAATGAGACAGTTTTTCCTAATATCCAACCTCAACTTGCCTTGCTGCAGCTTGAGCCCATTGCCCCTTGTCCTGCCATCTGCCCCCACTGAGACCAGCCCAGCTCCATCCTCTTTGCAGCCCCCCTGCAGGGAGGTGAAGGCTGCTATTCAATCCCCCTCAGTCTTCTCTTCTGCATACTCAATCAGCCCAGTTCCCTCAGCCATTCAGTCAAAAACCTAGCTTCTTTTGAAAAATGGGTAAATGGAAAATGCTCAATTTTCCCTACTTGGTATAATAAACCCTGAGTTTTCTAAATAGTAGCTCAAAGCCTGTAATGCAAATTATTTGCAATACTGATAGTTGTGTTGCCTTAACGGATCATGGGGCTGGAATATAGAAACACATACTTATGAGCGTACCGGTGTTGAGCTCATTGTACTAAACCAGGGGGCTTTTTCCGTAGGCTTGCTTCGGAGTCATTGACTTGAGTCACGTATTTAGATTCTGCTTTTTTGTGCCGTATTACGAGTAGTCTCTACATCAGCATCTCTCTCCTAGAGCCCTCCTATAAATAATTCATGACTTCATTTAAATAACTGTGGATTTATTTCCAATTGGCAGGGAAGCAGCTTTTATTTTCTGTGTCATTGTGCACAGTTGTAGTACTAGCCTCTTGTCTCAAATGTGGTTGTGACTCATTCACAACACACCACTAAATCAAATTCCAATAAACTTCGCCTGAAATGTAATTAGATGATAAACGATCATAGTTTTACATTTTCCTAATATGAAGCATCTTATTATGGACAGTTTACCATGTATTGTATCTGCCCCTGAATCTGTTTAAGCTCGAGATAAAATCACAAATCATAACAAAAAGCAAGCACTGATTGGCTCCCGCTGAATAAACCTGTTTCATGGGAACCGTCCCAGATCAGTTAAATGCGCGCGACTCAACTTTAATTTGATGGCAGTGAAACAGCGGGCAACGTAGCCACTTGCATGCATGGGATTCATAAATGTCCTCCTTCCCAAGGTCAGAAGGGTTCACTGCAGGGGGTACCACTACAATATCTATTTTTAGTACTAAATCTTGCCTAAAACAGGCCATGAAACCTCCTTTAATAGGTCCCAATGCGTTGTGGCTGAACAGACATCAGATTGAAAGATTTCAGCGAGGGAAAATTCAATTTACCCCTCATCAGTCTTTTCTGGTGGTCACTTAACCTTTTTTTCAGAAAAAAAGGTCATCTCCTTTCCCTTAGGAACTTGGTCGATACCAACTTCTAGTCGCTGCACGCACACTTCTTCGCTTTCTTTCTCTGTTGTTGATTCTCCAGTATCTTTTCCTTCCCTTGGTTTACAAGGTGGAGAGCTGGAGACACTGTTCTTCTGGCAAGCAGAGACTGTTTTGGAGTCTGTCAGAAATTCCTCGTTGCAAAGAATTCAGAAAGCGCAGAAGGGGGCAATGAGCAGAAGAGCAGAGTCCTGCGCTGAGGAGGGAGCGATCCCCTGCACCGGTGCAGGCTGGGGCGACGGGCTGGGCAGCAGCTCTGCAGAAAGGGACCTGGGGGGACAGGGGGCAAGAAGCTGAACAGGGGCCAGCAGTGTGCCCTCATGCCAAGAAGGCGACCGGCATCCTGGGTGCATTGGTAGGAGCGCTGCCAGCCCATCAAGGGCAGTGATTCTCCCCCTCTATTCAGCACCGGGGAGGACACATCTGGAGTCCTGTGTCCAGCTGTGGGCCCCACTACAGAAAGGATGTGGACACATTGGAGAGAGTCCAGCAATGAAAATGGTTGTGGGGCTGGGGGACAGGACTGATGAGGAGAGGCTGAGGGAACTGGGCTGATTGAGTCTGGAGAAGAGAAGACCGAGGGGGGATTTGATAGCAGCATTCACCTCCCTGCGCGGGGTTGCAAAGAGGATGGAGCTGGGCTGGTCTCAGTGGGGGCAGATGGCAGGACAAGGAGCAATGGGCTCCAGCTGCA